>NC_141153.1:104723474-105034863 GCF_053477565.2 Lygodium microphyllum
ATCCAATAGCCTATGCTTCAAGAAAATTAAAGATCCATGAAAGAAACTATGCCACACATGATCTAGGATTACTTGATGTAATTCATGCCTTTAAACTATGGAGACATTACATGCTTTGTAATAGGTTTTCTCTAGTCATTGATCATAAGAGCCTAAAGTGGATTTTTACTCAACCAGATCTCAATATGAGACAATGCTGATGGATTGAGACCTTGCAAGAATTTGACTTTGAAATCAAGTATAGAGACCAGACAAGGAGAATGTGATTATTGCAAATGCCCTAAGCCGTAAATCATTCCTTAATGCTCTAATCCTAGAAGAACCCTCTAGGGCTGGAACTCTTGCCACAATGATTTCAATGCCCAGTAACCCTCTCATAGAAATGGCTAGAGAAGAGGCAGCAAAGGATCCAAGCTATCAGAACTTGTTAAGAGACATTTTCGTCAAGGATTCAAAATTCAAATCTAAAACTCAAGACTAAGTATCAATATTATTCCATAAATGAGGAGCTTGCCTATTACAAGACAAGACTATGTATTCCTGCAAGTTAGAGACTCAAAGGGAAAATACTATGGGAAGCTCATGATTCCCCATTTTCGGGTCATCTTGGTTATGCTAAGACTCTTAATACAGTCATAAGAAGCTTCTACTGGGAAATAATCAAGGATGATGTACTCATGTGTGTCAGCAAATGCCTAAATTGTCAACAAACTAAGGTCGAGCATGTCAAGTTGCCAAGAAAGCTCTAGTAACTTGACATCCCTCAAATGAAATGGGAGTATATTAGCATGGATTTCATAGTTGGATTACCCCTGGCACAAGGAGGATATAAATCCATAATGGTAGCCATTGATATGCTAACAAAAGTTACACACCTTATTCTTGTAAAAACCAATTACAAGGCTTTTGATATCCTCATGCTTTTCATTAAGGAAATTTTTAGGTTACATGGATTACCCCAAAGAATCATCAGCGATCGCGATTCTCTCTTCACCTCAAACTTTTGGAAGAGTTTTGTTCGAAGCTCTAGGAACCCAGCAATACTACTTACCATCCCTAAATCGATGGTCAAATAGAGCGGGTCAACCAAGTTATTGAGGACATACTGAGGGCTTATTGTAATAGGGAACCCAAATAGTGGATCCAATACCTACCCTTAGTTGAATTTTCCTACAATGCATCACACCATCAAAGTATTCAGATGACTCCTTTTCGGACACTATATGGGCAAGATTATCTCACACTGTTAAATTTTTTTTATCCTACCCTACGGATAGAAGCATCTAGGAAAATGGCGGAAGAAATGGATCAGCAAAGTGAAAGCTATAAGGCAAGATCTTCAAGCCACAAAGGATCGATAGAAGACATATGCCAATCAACGAAGGCAAGAATGTATCTTCAAAGAAGGTGACATGGTTTTCTTATGAGTTCGCCTAAAGAAAAGTTCCTTATCTTTGGGGGAATTCAAGAAGCAAAGTCCTAGGTATTGTGGCTCATATAAGGTGCTAAAGTGTCTAGGACCAAATGCCTACAAGGTGCAACTCCCTAATAACTTGAAAGTACACATAATGTATTTCATGTCAGTCTATTGAAAGTATATGTCCCTAACCTAGACCATGTACTTAACGACCAACAAATCATAATGCCAAGTCAGGAAGTCCTCAAACTTCCACCAGAAAAGATACTTGGCATGCGGAGAAAACTTTAAGAAGCAAAACCCTTAGAAAATATCTCATCTAGTGGAAAGACTACCCTGAAGAGGATGCCACTTAGATTGACCATGAATCACTATGTAACCAATACCCCCAGTTTCATTCGAGATTAGGACATCTCGATTCCTCTAAGGTAGAGAGGATGTGATATCTCGACTTTGATTTAAAATATCCCGACTTCTCAATAATGGACTTGAAAAACTCTAAAATCATTAAATAGAGAAGATCTCGAGCAAAAAGACCCGAGGATCGTAACCCGACCAAATTGACAAGGACTGTACCCACCCATCACAGAAGTTACAGCGTGAACGAGAGTTATGAGCCATATTAGTCATTAGTGTTAGTGTTTATAGTATGGATGGTCCAAACATACTAGATTTTTGGACAAAACTAACATATTTTTTATATTTTTTGGATATTATTTATTGTAAATATTCTAAAAATCTATGGAAACTTCTAGAATAGAGTGTCATGCAAAAAAAACAAGTGGCTTTTTCAACCAGTTTTGGAGATTTCATGTAAAAAGGAGTAGTAAAATCGTGCATATCACGATCACAGTTTATAGGCAACAAACAACACTCCAAATGGGAAGAAGGAGTGATCTGGAAGAATTTTGAGCATGTGTTCTCAAGTTTTACCCCCCTTTCGGAGCCAACAGAACCATTAAATTGCATCTTGGAAGTTTTAGATTGCTGATTTTGCCAAGATCCCTTCCATAAAGAGCTCTTCTTCTTAGCCACAACCCTTCTTCTCCAATTTAGCTATAAATACGAGGCATGGGGAGCCATTAAAGGTAGTGGGAACAAGAGAGAAGAGGCCCTTCTGAGGAGTATAGAACAAGAGGGAGTGGGGCAAGAGAAGTACGAGCACGGGAATTTCTCGTCAAGAAGACAAGGAGGATACTCCGCGAGCTCTCGAATTCAATTCCTCCGTCCCTTCTATCCTATTCCTTTGTGGAATCGAGACTCTTCTCGATTTCTCGGAATTCTTGGTGATTACTTTCTCCCCTCCCCCCCCTCGCCCATCAATCAAAAATTCCTTCAAACTAATTACCCCCAAGCTCCTTTGCCAAATTTCCTTTTTTTTCAATCTCGTAATTAAAGACCATGGCCCCGAAGAAGAAAACTACAAAGGTCACAAAGGCAGGAGCTGCCAATAACACTGGGGACACAATTACTACAAAGGGTGGCGAGTACGGGGATTACAAACGAAGCCGCAAATATCATCAACCAAGCACCTGTTGCGGATCCTCAGGTACTACTTTTCTTAAACAAAAACAACTAGCAGGCCTTTATCCCATGAATAGGCAATAGAAGTTGCATGCGTAAAATAAGCTTTTATTCAATTCTTGCATATAATTTCTTTGAGGATTTCTTAACCGCGAATTTCAAGGGGTATGTACAAGATGAACCTAAGCGAGTACAAGGTAGATATTGTGTCCCTAAAAGATTTAATATTTTTTATTTTTGTGTTGATCAAACAAAATCTCTGATGGGTAATAACGGATGCTAATCCTTGGTATATAAGAGACCTTGAGATACAATTGCCAAATGATACTATTCGTAATTAAACTAACCAAGATTTTCTTTTATTACAGGCAAAGACCCATGGAACTCCGAGTTATCCTCAAGTATGAAATTCTTGCTTAAATTTAGTCCAAACTAATCCCCAAGGAAGAGGAAGTCCAAGAAGACTATTGGAAGGTATTTCCACTTATGTTGATTTGTCTCAAAGTTATTTTGCCATTTAGGGTAATTTGCCTCCATGTTATTATTTTTGGAAAGAAAAGATTTGTCTTGGAAATAAACTTGTTAAAAAGTTTATATATAATGCATTTGAAATAAGATGTTTGTGATTGTAAGCTAGGTACTGATCTTTCCTAAAATCATCAGGCTAAAAGATGGATGACTAAGTACAAATCACCGACTGAGGTAGTATTCTGGTGAACATAGAAATCCAACTGACGTAGTGTTCTTGATGGCGCTAGACCTCCCCAAGGCCAGCATGAATAAAACCTACTCCAAGGGGTTTTTCTTTTTTTGTTTTGCATTAGTGAGTTAAGACCAATCATGACGTGAAAGGTCTTATCATAGGGAGCCCTAGTCGACAGGAGGAGGTGAGGATGCCAGGGGACTCTGGTCATAAACTCCTTAGGCTCTTACGAACTGCCCCTTCGATTTCCAGACTATGTCTAGAAGTTCTAATACTAGTTGGGGAACAAAACTTGGAGAGAATAATATCTTTGAAAAGAAAATATTTGTAAAATGTCATTTTTTTGAAAGAAACTATTAAGAAGGAATTGCTTTACTTTTTTTTGTGTCATAAATTAAGGGCGTGTAATTGTATCACGAGATCATTCAAAGAAGCTATTTTTATATGTTGAACCTAAAGTGGTAGGTAATTAGATAACTAAAACTACTCTCTCGAGGGAAGTGGGAGGATGGCAGATCCAAACCTATGGCTAGGTGGTCTCGGTAAGCCGAGAGCTTTCCTAATAAGGAATAAAAATCGCACTCGATGGACCAATAGAAACTAGAAAGCCTGATTCGCATCACTTTAGAATCTGCTAATACTAATTAGGTGCTAGTAATAGATTTAACTAGAAAAACTCATGTGGATCCTCGTGGGAGCGACCGAAAACTCCACCGCGAGATAAATTCAAGCGAGCCTAGTTAGCAAACTCAAAGGATTTTATCAAAATCCCGAACAACGCTTCCTAGGATATCTCTTGATGGGCTACTAAGAATGTACCACCAAGAAAAGCTCAAGCGACACGATACACACACACTCTCTCTCTCTCTCTCTCTCTCTCTCTCTCTCTCTCTCTCTCTCTCTCTCTCTCTCTCTCTCTCTCTCTCTCTCTCTCTCTCTCTCTCTCTCTCTCTCTCTCTCTCTCTTTGTGCAATCTCAATTCTCCTTGCAACTCCACCAATACATTCCCTATAGATGCAAATGTAATAAAATAGATGTCATATCCTATCAATCCAAGGCGATAATAAAGTAGAGGCCACATCTTATCAACTTGAGGTATTCACAAGCCATGAGGAATGAGCTAGTTAAGCTTTCCAAAGTAGGATTCATCTATAAGTTCAAGCACATGGATTGAGTGTCACCAATAGTCATAGTACCTAAGAAAAATGGAAAATTTCAAGTGTGCATAGCTAAAGAAAGAAAATATATTAGCTAAAATAAATAATTATTTGTTCACATATGCACATATATGCTAGACAAAATGGTAGGCAAGGGGCTTTAGCTTTTGGAAAATTTATTTTTTGGACATTTCTCAAGCTACAACCTACAAGTCTAAGTCAACTCAAATTATCATCATACAATGGAGAGTTTTCATGTGCATAGTCATGCCATGTGGTTTGATTGATGCACTAGACATTTTTTGATGCATCGTGTGCAATATCTTCAAGGATATCCTCCTAGTCATGCATGAGATATCATCTTCTTTTACACTCTTGTTGTCGTATCCTCAAATTTACCTTTAATCTTCTTATTGGTCATAAGTCACCTTTATATCAACTTCTTCTCTAGTTGAGTGTTCGGACTAAGAATGGACACGACATTGGCTCTAAGGCTCTAGCCGTGGGCCTCCTATACTCATCCAAACAACCCCGCGACCTCAGGCTAGGGGGATATAGACATTATGAACTGATTTATAGAAAGAATGCGTTTGTAGATACAATCTCTAGATTGCAGTCCAACATGATATCCTTCCCCAACTCCAAGCGAAGGGAGTCGGAGGTGGCAGCTGCAATTAGTTCGATTTTAAGTGGCAAGTCAGAGTCGGGTTCCTAAAGTGCTTTAAAGATACACCAACTGGCCGTTTTGGATTTTTCATAATTTTTTCATCTGTCGAATTGGATCGTTAAAAGTGTCAAGCAGTGCGAGACCTCAAGATGGTCAAGTAGAAATTTACAGATTCAAAATCTGATGCCAGACACGAGAATGGTGGTGCCCAAAGTGGAGGACCAAAAGAGGGCCAAGTCTAAAAGAGACTTAAGGTGCAAAAGGGTGTGACCCTTAGGGGCTCCCCTTGGGGCCCCCCAAAAAATTGCTTTCGTGAGGGGGAGAAGGCGCGGGGGGGGGGGGAGGGGGGGCGCGGGGCCGCCATTTTTTTCGGGCGGAAAAAAAAATGGAGGCGATGATGATTTGAGGGAGAGGAGGACTATAGGTATTTTGGAGCCTCAACATACTGCATGAAACAGATGTTATCAATCTAATGCTTGATGCATTAGCTCTCCATCACTGCTCTCCACCCATCCAATGGTTGTCCGCATGAAGAGATCATGTTCTAGTCTTTCTCTCTCCTCCCTCTCTCTCCCCTCTATGGGTTGTTCATGCACATTACCTTGAAGGAAGAATTGGGAAGGAGATTGAAGCAAATGATGATGGAGATTAATGGAGATGCCGAATCTTGATGTGCATCATTGAATTGAGAGAAATGGAGGCTCCGTCCACTAGTCACGCAATCATTTAATGTGTCTCGGGTTTCGTAGAAACACAATATGACTATTTTTTATGAAGGAAATGAAGCTTTTTTAACATTTTATGATTGAAATGATGTTCTTATGTGATGAAAAATTGTTTGAGTACTGGTTGCATCATGTTTAATTGTTGTCTATCAAAAAATTCTGATTTCATAATGATTTACATACGCTATTTAAATCCCGCAAAACCCAAAATGCGATTTTTAAGAGTAAAATGATGGTTTTGTCATTTCGGGTAGGTGAAATGTGTTCTTATAGGGGAAATGGAAAATAAAATTGAATTTTAGTATGTTGAAATTATTGATATAAGAAAAATTAAAAAAATAATAATGATTATCGATAAATAAATGCTAAAAAATAAGAAAAATAGGAAAAAAATAAGAATATGCTTCATAAAAATAAGAAAAAATATAATGAGTGTTTGTGAATGTATGGTAGTGGCGAAGCATGAGGTTAAGCCTCAGTTTGTCCTATCTCTTTGTCAAAGTTCATGATTTATCGCTTTTCATACATCAAAACATTATAAAATGAACCCCTGCACCTATGAAATAGAATCACTACATAAAAGTAGGGGATGGGATGTTTGAATGATGCGATTTGGATGCTGCCGTCTCAACATATAACACATACGCACAAAGTCTACTCTTCACAATATTCATTCCAAGAGATAGTATATTCCTGACCAAATCATTCCCCAAGGAAATGATTATACTCAACCTATGGCATAGGGAGCCTCACACTCATTGTGGATCAATAGTTTGAAATCAAGTGCTATGGATCCAAGAGATAGTTCTCTTTATACCATGTTGATGTAATGCAATGCAAAGTGGATGACTTTGAGTTCACTAACATTTTACTTAAGCAAAATTAGCATTGTGAATGTGCTCAAACATTCTCTTCATGATTTTCTTTCTAACGACTTTGCTGCAACAATGATAAGGCGCAATACCAAACTACACTATGCCATTGTACCTCTTAAAACTTAAAATAAGATCAAAGCCTATAAGAAAAGTGCAGCAACCAAATCAAATTTTGAATCATATTTAGCACATAAACCTCCATCTCTTCCTACCATTTAGGGTTTTTCTTGTGATGGGGTAGGTTTAGAGATATTTCCATGTATATTTCTTTCATAATATAAGCAATAAGTACACACTAAAATATACAAATGGAGACAACTTGAGGAAAATCCACATGCTTTGTATCCAATAATACTTGCACAAATATATCCCTAATTTTTCATCATTTTTCGTGCATTAAAACTATTTTTTTCTATTTTCTTTGTCTCAAAACTGTATTTTTTTATTT
Source organism: Lygodium microphyllum (assembly GCF_053477565.2). NCBI lineage: Eukaryota > Viridiplantae > Streptophyta > Polypodiopsida > Schizaeales > Lygodiaceae > Lygodium > Lygodium microphyllum. The sequence continues at coordinate 104,730,991 of NC_141153.1, forward strand.
TTTAATGTAAAATGTTGTATTTTTAAGTTTTTTAGATTCAAAAGCTAATTTGAAATATAATTCATCATTAGATTTAATAACATCCCATATGAATATGATTTGAACACCAAAAACCAAGAGAAACATCAAATTTTCACTTAAAACACACATTTTAGATTTTCAAAAATTAATAACTCATATGCACGGATATGGATTTTTTATTTTATAGTTCACAACCCTCAAATACATTAGAACTAAGCTTCAAACAAATTTTCATCACATATGAACATGATTTGATCCATGAAATATCTAAAAGAATCCAAATTTCCATTGAAAAAGAGGCTTACCACCATTTTTTATGTTTCGAGTCTCAAGACTTGATTTTAGGAGAGCAATTAGACTTTTCATTGGTCTTCAAATAGTGTAAATCATCACCACTCAACGTTGGCATGGTCCCACATAAATCTAGTTCAAGTGGGACAACTGATCTCCATCTCGATCTTCTTATTCCCACATGAATAGCCCACAAGAGGAGAGAGAGGGAGGAGAGAGAAATACTTATTTTGGATCTCCCTAATCAGTCCATCATTTGTGGAGATAGATGATTAGAAGTGAAAAATTAAAGGAGCAGGCTGATGTGATTAGATTATATGGTTATTCTTTTGTGGAAATTCTCGCTCAACCGCCAAGACCCATGGACCGCTTATTGTTTCAAGCGTTCCAAGCGAGCTCTAATGGCTACCTCTCACCTAGCTGATGCATCTCCAAACCTACAAGTGTAGTGATCTTACCTCGATGCCGAAATGAGTTGCCTCCTCCCTCACACACACCGGTAGCTCCACGATCCTAGATGCTAGCTCGAGCATCCCCGAGCCTCCTCCATCGAGCTCCATCCACCATAGCCGTGCGCGTGAGAAAAGAAAAGAGAAGAGAGAAGAAGAAGAGAAGAGGAGATGGTGAAGAGCTTCACCCTCTTGATCCCTCACTCCCACACACTCACTCCCTCACTCCCTTTCTCAAGAGCACACAAACACACACACACACACACACAAGCAAGGTGAAGAGAAGAAGAAAAGAAGAGAGGTCTCTTGTTAGCCACACACCAAAGAATAAGCTTCCATTCACTTTTTGAACTTTATATACAAGCCCTAAAATCGCATGGGCACCCATCTCTTTTTACATGACTGGTCATTGTGGCAAGGTCCTTTTTCCTATTTTCCTCTTCTTGCCTCATGCCTTAAGCCTACCCCTATCTATTCTTTTACAAATGGCACAGGAGGGAGCCTGGTGCCTTTTTACAAGAGTTTTTAGAGTTTTTTGAGGCACCTTCCATTTAAAATTGCACTTTTGCTTCAATTTAGCTTTTAGGGGCTGTCTCTGCGCCTTTGCTCTTTTTATGTCCTTTTTCCACTTTTTGCTTCATATCTCTACCATCTCGAACTAAGGTTAACATTACCCCCCTCCGAGATGGGTGCCAATCCCATGGCACTTCGAGCTCTTTGTTGTGGAAGGGTGGGGTCTGGGCAAGTGGCTGGTGGGGTGATGATAGGGCCATGTGTGGACTCTTTTGATTGGGAAGCTTTGGTAATGATTTGGATGGAGAATCCAAGGTGTGTCGAGTGGATGATGGGGGCCTCCAAAGTTGGTGGTTTGCAGCATCTTGTTGTACCTGGAAGGAGAAAGTGCTCGACCTAAGGGGAGTATCTACCTTGCCGTGTAGTGCTCTGTGCTCATGCTGGTGGAATAGGGAGTTGGGTCTAACCCTAGGTAAGCATGGATGATGTCTCACACTTGAGGACCCCGTTCGTGCAAAGGGAGATGCGGTGTGTGTAGCTTAGGTTGACAAGTCTAACCATAGGCAAGTATTATCTCCCTAGGTATATCTTGCCCTTGGGGTGCCCTAAGCATGGAATGAGGATGCAAAAAGGTTTAGAGGGTTAGGAACATAGCCGGCCAACCGAGGCCATCGGACGTGCCTAACTTGAGGATCCCTAGGTATAGTGACTGTGAGCTATGTCCCACGACTTGCATTTGGACATGTCACGTGCTCCGTTCATTGTTAGTTGTTTGCTCTTTTTTTTTTAATAAAGTTGCTGAGGTACACGATTGGGGCAGTAGCTAATTGCTAGTTATCGTCATCAGAAGGTGGTGATGAAGGGGATTTAATGGAGTGACTCAAAAATTTCCAGCTCTACATGAAACCCTTAAGGTTCAAGCGGACCTGGAGAGAGGTGGTGGAGAGGAATGGGTGATTACAATGGGTGAATTGGCTCTCACTCGTATCCTCAAGAATAGCGAGGCAGAAGGAAGGTTGAAGATTGGCTCGGATCATTAGGCGGTGGGTCATCGCGTAGCTATCTATGGCGTTAGGGTCAAAAAGAGTAGGGGGAGACCACATTCTACTGGGGTAGGGTCATGTGCCTAAGTAAGATTTTTAATAGCCTAAGATAGTTGCATGTGGTAATGAAGGTGGGATTGGGACAGGAGGAGAAGTTAGCAATAAAGTGGGTCACGGTGGCATCTAGTGTCAAGATTGTGGGAGCGAAGGAAGGAGTCTCACTCGTAGCTTTCTTGCTTGCACAATGGGGGAATACACACAGAGATCAAGGCTGAAAACAGTTTTCCTCTTCTTAGTTGTGTAAGCCAAAAAGAACTCTCTTACAAAGAAATAGAAGAACCCTATATATGGGTCTCAAACCAAACTCAACTAACTAAGGTGGCATACTAACTGAGCCACGAACTAGAGTAGATAAGGATAGCTATCATCTAGCTATTATTTATGGGCGGTGTATCAACCACATCTACAACTGATGAGTCGGTGACATAAATGCACAATGGTCACCCTGGCATATCACGAGTGGAGCTCGATATCTCAACACTCCCCCTCGAGCTCAGTCCCAATTCCTGCACACCAAGCAGGTCTCTGAACTTGCGTAGCTTCTCTGCGCCCAATGCCTTCGTAAATATGTCAGCTACCTGATCCTCTGTACTGACATAAACTAGATCAATAAGACCTAGTAAAACCCTCTCTCGCACATAGTGATAATGCACCTCAATGTGCTTTGTTCTAGCATGATAGACTGGGTTATTTGCCAAGTGTATACTACTCATGTTGCCACAATAAATGACAACTGGCCCATCTGTATGCTGATGCATATCATAAAGTAGCTTATGCAACCAAGCTACCTCACATGCAGCCATTGCTGCGCCCCTGTACTCAGCCTCTGTGCTGGATAAGGCAACTGTAGGCTGTTTCTTACTGCTCCAAGTGACTGCAGCACTCCCAAAGGAGAACACATATCCACTGGTAGATTGTCTATCAGAAATGCTACCAGCCCAATCAGCATCAGTGTATCCATGCAACTGTATCTGAACCCCAGTCTCATAAAATAGTCTATACTGCAATGTGGACTTCACTGACTCAAATCTAGCCTAGTAATAGTCATATAAATCAAACTTCCTACTATGCGTCTGTACATAGTAGGGTCTTCCAGAAGCTCACCTGCATCTGTGCTCAGCTTCACATTCTGCTCCAAAGGAACTGAAATAGGCTTACAGCCTGTCATCCCATATTTGGACAGCATGTCCAATCCATACTGCCTCTGCAAGAGCTGTATCCCACTTGGTGATCTAATCACCTCAATGCCCAAGAAATAACGCATCTCTCCCAAATCCTTCATCTCAAACTTTTGCTTCAATAGCATTTTCACATGAAGGATATCTTCATCACTGTCACCTGTCATAATCAAATCATCAACATAAATGACAAGTAGCATAATACCTTTCTCTGTTTTTCTCACATAAAGTGAGAAATCTGCCTTGGAAATCTGAAAGTATTGTAGTGACAAGATACTGTCCTATCTTGTCAGACCATGCTCTAGGTGCTTGCTTCAAGCCATACAATGCTTTCTTCAACCTGCAAATAAACTCAGGATGAACATCATGCACATAACCTGGTGGCTGCTCCATATATACCTCTTCTTGCAAATCACCATGCAAGAAGGCATTCTTTACATCCATCTGATGGAAAGACCATCCCTTTGATGCAGCCATAGCAATGACTGCTCTTATGGTTGCCATCCTTGCAACCGGACTGAATGTTTCTTCACAATCAATGCCATATGTTTGTGCATACCCCTTGACTACTAATCTTGCCTTGTATCTATTCACAGAACCATCTGCATTGTGCTTCACCTTATAAACCCACTTATAGCCAATTGCATTCTTACCTTTAGGCAAAGGTACCAACTCCCATGTAGCATTTGCTTCCAAGGCATCCATTTCTTCATCCATGGCTTTCTCCCATTTTTCTTTTCCCATGGCTTGCTCAAAAGAAGTGGGTTCTGGTTCCTGTATCACTTTGACCATATATTCATAGTGAATGGCTGTAAATCCATCATATTTCAGCCTATCCACAGGATACCTAGCTCTCGTAGACCTGCGCAAAGTAGGTTCACTCCTAGGTGCTCTCAAAACATCCTTGGTCTTCCTTACTCTAGGTGTAACAATAGAAGGAATACCCAACTCATCATCAATGCTCTGTTCTGAGCCACTGGATTCACTATCCACATAAGAGTGACCTGCATTCACATCAAACATGGGCTGATCTACCTTCTCTTTTCCTTTTCGTGATACCTGCATACCACTATTTACATTGCTTTGAGAAGATTCTCCTAATCTCAATCTGCCTGTCCATGGCGAAGAATGTGAACCACTGCTAGAGGATGCTCCAGGTCCACTAATATTTTGTGACTGCTGCTGTGAATTCTGTGCAGCATTACCATTTTGTGCATCTACATCATCAATCACATTTACTGGTTTATACCAGCTACTCATCTCATCAAAAACAACATCTCTGCTCACTGTAAACTTATGAGTAGAAGGGTTATAGCATCTATACCCTTTTTGCTGCAGAGAGTAACCAATAAAGATGCACTTCTTAGCTTTTGGATCCAACTTGGATCTCAAATCATCTGGCACATGTATATAGGCAATGCAACCAAAAATTTTCAAATGAGAAATATCTGGTTTCCTACCAGTATACCTCTCCTCTGGAGTCATCCCATGTACTGCTGTAGTGGGAGTCCTGTTCATTATATAGATTGCTGTAGCAACTGCTTCAACCCAGTAAAAATCTGGCAAGTCTTTTTCGTTGAGCATGGCACGAGATACCTCTCCAATATGCCTGTTTTTCCTTTTTGCAATTCCATTTTATTGTGGGGTATGACTGCATGAATATTGCTGCTTTATGCCATGCTCCTGCAGGAACCTTGCAAACTCATTTGAGAGGTACTCTCCCCCTCCATCTGACCTTAGGCATTTTATTTGTAGGCCTGTTTCTTTTTCAACCATAGCTTTAAGAGTTTTGAAATGCCCAAAAACTTCACTTTTCTTTTTCATAAAATATACCCAAACTTTTCTGCTATAGTCATCAATAAAACTGACAAAATAATGACAGCCTCCAAGAGATGCAGCTTTAGTGGTCCACACATCAGAGTGGATTAATTCCAATGGCTTCTTACTCTCTTGAACATGTCTAGGAAATGGTTTCCTTGCCTGCTTTCCAAACTGACAGGCTTCACATACCTTATGCATTTCTGCAACCTTGAATTTAGGCAATCCTGCAACAATATTTTGGGCTTGCATTGATTTAAGTCGTTGTACATTAACATGACCAATGCGTTTATGCCAGATATCAATATCTGCAACTACACCGGTCCCATGTGCAAACATTGCTGCACTTAATTCAAGCATGTATGCATCCAATGTAAACATTCTGCCCTTCTTCTTTCCTTTTGCTATCAAGCGACCTTTATTTTTCATATCCTCAACAAAGCATCCATGAGGATTAAATCTGACCTGCAAGCCCTGCTCAACCATTTGACCAACAGAAACCAGATTCTTGGTGATATTCGGGACATGAAATACATCGGACAGGTATTTCTTTTTCCCATCCTACATAGACAAAGGAATTTTTCCAATCTACACAATAGAATGTGCAGTATCATCACCAGTCTCCACAAAACCTGGTTTTTCCATTTCCTTGCATCCTCCATCCATTCTGCATGACCTGTCATGTGGTTTGATGCACCTAAGTCAACATACCATACATCATTGCTTTCTTCTGCACTTGTCACAGAATTGTTCATGTGCTGCACCATAAACAAATGCTCATTTCTGTCATCACCCTGTCTACTAGAAGATGCATAATTCCCTTGTTGCAGTTTTCCATTCATGATGTCATTCTGCTTTTTATAGCAGTCTTTAGCCATATAACCCATTTTATCACAGTAGTAGCATTCAACATTACTGTTTGCATTTTGGCCTCTTTGCTATCCACCACGACCTCTTTGGCTACCCCTGCCTCTAGAGTTACCACGTCCTCCTCCATAGGACTGGTTTTCTTGAGTTTGCTGCATATTCTGATTTCTACCATGGCCTCCAAATCGGCCTCCTCTACCTCTTCCTCTACCTCTTCCAGCATTTGAGTAGAAGACAGCTTCTTTTGAAGTTCCTCCTAAAGAAGATGCACCACCATTTCTCTGCTCCTCAGAAATTAGAAGAGCAATCAACTCCTCAAAATCAAGAAATCTTTCACGAACTGAAATGGATGTCCGAAACTGTGCATAATCCTTTCCTAGACCATTCAAGGTCACAGAAACTAAATCATTATCTTCCACTGGCGACCCAATGGAAGCAAGTGCATCTGCAATCTTCTTCACCTTCATGTGGTAGTCATTGATGCTCATATTTTCTCTTTGCACATTCTGCAACTCTTGCTTGAGCTGCATTTTCCTGGCTTGAGTATTTGTGCTATACATTTTTGACAAAGTATCCCATGCCTCCTTTGGCGTACTTGCATCCTGAATATGCACAATCATAGAGTTTGAAATACTGATAGACAGCCAATACATAACTTTCCTGGCTCTCTCATGCCATGCTTTAAATGCCTGCATTTGCTGTTGATTGGGAACATCAGGAAGAACTGGTTCGTCTTCATTTCCTGCAACAAATTCCCAATATCCTTTTCCCATAAGGAAATTCGTCATTCTAAACTTCCATGCTTGGAAGTTGTTCTTGTCAAGCTTTTCAGTGACAATCTGTGAAAGAGAATCAGACGCCATTACAGAACACTGCAAAAAGTTCTGTCACTGCAAAGAACACAGCTTCAGCCTCACAAAGGCTAATCTGCAAAACTGACGAAAGTGGTATTTGACCACACAGTCACTTCCTAATGACGATTTTGCATCAACAGGCAACAAGGATGATTCTGTAACTCCCAATGTCTCTGCGCACAAGCATACGATGCAATTTCTACAGTAACTTTTCACCGACCTGTAGAACAGTGGCTGCACAGCATAAAACTGGGCCTTTTCCTGAGTGCGTGCAGAAAACTTCCGCCTCCAAAACAGGCCCCGAAATGGCCTCAAATCAAAAAAAGAGGGTCGCCAAGGGCTAAAGACCTTTCCCGCAGCATATACTGCCCTCTTGCTTCACCGCGAAGGGTGTCTCAACCTGAGACAATGCACTCTTGCAATTTCCGGCTGTGCTACCTGCAGAGATCTGCTCCCAAAACAGAAAATGAAAGCAACATTGCTCCTCTTACCAAAACACCGCGAGCTTGTCTTGCTTTCTTGAGCTCCTTACCACGAACAAGGCTCTGATACCATGTCAGGATTGTGGGAGAGAAGGAAGGAGTCTCACTTGTAGCTTTCCTGCTTGCACAATGGGGGAATACACACAGAGATGGAGGCTGAAAACAATTTTCCTCTTCTTAGTTGTGTAAGCCAAAAAGAACTCTCTTACAAAGAAATAGAAGAACCCTATATATGGGTCTCAAACCAAACTCAACTAACTAAGGTGGCATACTAACTGAGCCACGAACTAGAGTAGATAAGGATAGCTATCATCTAGCTATTATTTATGGGCGGTGTATCAACCACATCTACAACTGATGAGTCGGCCATGAGTCTCTGCTCCTAGTCTTCCAATTCCCTACTCATTCTATCATGCTCCTCTCTTTCAAGACTCAACTTCTCGGTCATGGTTTCCTTCTCTCTGTGGTGTTTCTCCTCTTCTTGCTTCCTTCCTTCTTCCCTTGCAGCAAACTCTTTCATGCCTCGTTCAATCCGACCCATTTTTGCTTCCAGATCCTCATGTTGCATGATTAAAAGCTCATACTCTCTCTGCATTTGCACTAGCTCTTGATTTTCATCTATGAGCTGTTGCCACCAACTTTCCTCCTTGTCATCTTTGGCCTTTAGTTTCCACTTTAGATCAAAGATTTCCTTTTGTTGCATAGCCATTTGCCTTGTCTTTTCAAGCTGAAAGGCTGCTACTGACTCCTTTTCCGCTGCCAACTCCACCACTGCTATCTTTCTTTCCTCCTTTGCCTTCTCTAACTAAGAGAGCAATTCAGTGACATATTCATCATAGTTTGCTGATGGCATCATAGTACTAGGGATTGGAGTGGTCGAAGCTTCCATCTTTTGGTGTTTCTGATCCTGCCTAGACTCGGCATCTGTGGTCGGCCTTTTTTGCCCAATGGCCATAGTCTCTGCACTCTTTTCTTGGGCTAGTTCCTTATCAATGAAGTACTGCATCCAGGCCACAAAATTGTTTACATCGGCACTGATCGAGATGCTTGGAGTGAAAGTGGTTGCTTCGATGGCAGGCACCAAGAGGGATGGGATGGGATGGATGGGAGCCTTACCCTTGCCTTCGATAACCACAGGCAGCACGACTTCGGGTATATGAGTGCTTGAGCCGGGTCTGTCATCCCTGGGCAGAATGAAAGCCCCTAGGCCATCGAGTTGGCTTTGTTTTTCTATGGACTGCCGAGTTGCTTCGGTCGTGTCTTCCTCCTCTTTTCTCCTCAACTCTGCCTCCTTTTCCGCAGCTCTTCTCTCTCTCTCTTCCTCTATTTTCCTTGATTCATCTACCAGCTTTTCAGCTTCTTCCTTCTCCTTCTTCTTCCTCTCTACAACCTCTCTTAGGGATTCCCTTTTGGCTCTCTCTAGATCTTCTTTTTCCTTCTTCCTACCCTCATTTTGTTTCTTCTTCTATGCTGTCTTTTTAGTGGGCTTCTTTGTTTCTTTCCTTCTGGATTGAACCTCCTGATCCTCCTTCTCTGTCTCAGTTTCTGTCCTATCGCTCGATGGCTCTTTTTCCTGGTGGGTCGGCGACCTATCTGGAGTCTCATCCGCTCCTTCATTTCCTTGCTGGGCTTCTTTTACACCTCCTGGATGATGGCTGTCGGCACACTTCCATAGTCGATGAAGGAGGCTTTCGAGGAAGGTTTCTTCCTCTCAGTATTTTTAGAGGATGGGGATTCTCCACCTGCATGTCTGCTGCCCAAGGCTAGTGCTTTGGCTGCTTGGTCTATAGTCTTGTGCATGTAGCCATTCCAGTCTACCTCATCCAAGGTGTGGGCTGCTACATTCTCCAGCACATGCACACTGATTTGGTGCATGAGGAAGTTATATCGTTGTGGTTGGAGAAAAGTGTGTGCACCAAATTTACTTGCATGCACCGGTCTCAGCATCGGGGATATCCTGTATGCTGATGTTGTCGTTTGTCAAAACATCCTCCCTCTTCATCTTTAGCATAGCATACACATCTCTCTTATGTTTCTTCTTCACCTTAGGTTCCAACCCCAATGGCTTCTCCACCAAGGCCTGGTTCGATGGCACCAGCACTTGTTGAGCATTCTCCCCTCTTCCCACAGTCACCGTTCTGCATTCTTGATCGGGGTTGTACGTTCTATGAAATTCCACACACTTCGTGTGGTCAAGCTCCTGCGGAAACTTTTCTAGGTACGAGAGTTTACACTGTTCCACTACTCTCCTTGCAGCCTTCTCCTTGGCTATCATCTTCTCAAGGTTGTGGATGCTGCGGAATTTCAGTTGATTATAAGCACGGTTTTCTAAGCTAATGATGTACTACCTCCTCTCCTCCTTCGTAAAAGGGAGTCGATGAGTGCGATCTTGCTATGACATCTTTCATTCTTGTCATGAACCATCATTCCCATTAGTGCACCCGAAATAGCTATTTGCTGAAAAGAAAGGCTTCGTGTTTGTTGAATGAAAACATTTAAGCTCCAACATAAACTTTCCTTTCAGACTTTTCACCCTTTATTCCAACATTTTTGTGACATTTTTCCTCAATCGCAAATTAACGTGTTTATTTCCTTCCTGTGTTTAAGTGTCGACTGAGGTTTTCATAGTGGTGTGTTCTTTTCTTATGCGTTTATGTGTTTGCTTGATTTTGATTGGTTCCGATTTGACATACTCACCTTATCCCCTCCCCTTGGGAAGAATCCTTTCTAGAATTTAAGGCTAGCGGGCTTAGGGCATTCAGCATATGGGTCGAGTGTTTACTTTCGCATGAGCCAAGCATAGAAGTCTGGATTGTACTCCAACTGAGCTTCATAGTCCAGATTGAAGGGTCAAGGGTACCTACATGTGTGATGTATGTAAGGACATCTGACAGGAAGTCGTCGGAATTGATATAGCTAGCAATATATAACTCTTCCTCTATCAAGAGTCGATCAAGGTAAGGGTGTCCTTTGATGTGCTCTTCGAGGGGTTGGTCACGAATAGTTGTTAACACCCTATACGAAGTTGGAGTGACATAAGTTGGGTCATATTCCAATGTCTTCATGGCACATCGCTGCTCAGCGTTGGTCATCATTTGGCATCCTTTGAGTTCCCATTGTAATCGAAGAGAGTACCAATTCCATAAGAACGAGGATTCGGTTTCAGCAAGTTGTTTCAACTCCTCGATTTCTTATTCAATGATAGCAGAAGTAGCTCAAAAATCGTATGACGTAATGAGACGTTGTTTGATGGCTTGCTCTATAGATATCTCAGTGCGGAGCAACTCTACAACTGAGTGGGATGCTTTGACGAATGTGAATTCGAGCATGTCCCATGAACAAGGCATTGTACGGACTTCTGTCGCAAAGGGCTCTTGCAACAGGTCCAAGTCCAAGCGGTCATAGCTCAGAGCCAACAACATGAATGTGGCATCTAAATGTCTGAGGCAAGCAATCACATCATCTCCTGTGTCTTCGGCTAGATCTGCAGCCCCAGTGTCAAGAATTTGCTCATAGGAGGGTCTAAGGCCTACGGGTGGTTGAGGTTTGACAAAACTAGAGAGTTTGGCAGCAAATAGTTGCGAGCTTGGTTGCTCCTGAGATTGTGGCTGGGCAAAAAGCTGGGACAGCTGGACTGCTAATGGGGCACCACTACTTGCGGTTGCGGCTTCCTGAGTCTTGGTTGAGTTATGTGGTATTGGTTTGAGAATAGCAGGTTGAGATTTGGGCCAGTAGACCTAGTCGGTCTTCATGGGCATAATCAGTTGTGAGTTGATGATCTTGGTGACTTGAGGCTTCTGTAGCTTTAGGCCTTGACACATTGTAGGGTTGGGTATGGTTACGCGTGAGGGTGGCATTTGATCAGTGCTCATAGTTGTTTTAGCCTTAGGGATCCATATCCAAGCATTACCCTCATAATAGCCTTGTGCCTGCAATAGCGTCTTAGCAACCCATTGTGGCTTAACCACATGTCATTGTCTGTAGCTTTGTTTTGGCCTCCTAGGTTTTGAGGTTGCATTCTTAGCCTTGTGAAGGCGTGGCCGGTTGCTTTTTGGCTGCAAGCTCTAACGTTTAGGTACCCACCTTAACTGGGGTTCATGGGCATTGACTTTGGCCTTAGCAAGTTGCTGGCATAGAGGCTTGGGGGGTTGTAACAAATCACAAACCCCCTCCTTGGACTTGGCTAAATGTGTTTCTACTGGTGGCGTTGCGGGTCTTGTAGGAGTCGCGCAGCCCTTGCTGAAAGCTGCCACTATGTGGACATTGCCAATGGCTAAGTGGATACACTACGACTCATAATCGACATTGCAGTGAGCTTGCTTTTTAAAGGTTCGACCCAGTAGCGATTCGGTGCCTGCATTTTCAACGTTCGGCAACACATAAAATATCATTGGTATGCTCTCAGACTCGATAGAAATTGTGGCCTTACATTTCCCTAAAAGTGCGTATGATCAGCCCCCATATGGGCTCAGTTTTGCGGTAGTGGACTGTAGTTGTGGCTTGCCAATATGGGTCCAATGATCGTGGGTTAAGACATTGAAGTTTGCTCCCTCATCGATCAAGGCATTGATAGTGCATGTTTTCTTGGCAGTGACCATGATGCGAAGGTAAGCAGGTTCTACAGTTTCCTCATCTTCATCGTCAATCTCCGTGATTGTGACTACTCGTACTTTGACCGGTAGTTCTAACATTGGTGGTTCGTGCAAAGGATGCATGGGAGGATAGTACTTCTTGATGCGACTGCCATTGAAGAATCCTATGCCCTCGCCTTCCAAAGTCTCAAGTTTGACATTACCGGTTCTGCTGATGGCACAAACCTTGAAGGGCCCTAGACCTTTAAACTTCATTTTTTGTTTGTGCCCCTTAATGGAGTACATGAGCACTAAGTCGCCTTGTTCAAAGTCGCACTGCTTGACATGCTTGTCAAACTAGCTTTTATGTCATGCTTTCTCGCATATGAGTGCATGGGTAGCTAGAAGGTGAGTTTTCGAGAGGCGTTTAAGTTCAATTAGACGTTTCGCCCATGCTTCCTTCCCTTTCCATCGTTCATGAAGTGCGATCCTCAAGCTAGGAATGAAGAACTCTACAGGTAGAATCACTTCAGTTCCATAGGTCAACCTAAAAGGATTCTGGGCCTACAGTCGTTTTGTAGGCTGTGCGATAAGCCCACAAGGCTACCATCAGCTTGTTATCCTAGTCACTGCGCGAAGCAGAGACTACCTTGGTCAGGACATTTACTAGAATTTTATTGGTGGATTCCGCATGGCCGTTTTTTTGAGGGTAGTATGGTGAGGATTTTTTATGAATAATTAGACAAGTGGCTAGAAGATGCGCAATTACTTCATTAATGAAGTGTGTGCCTTAGTCGCTAACCATCTCAATGGGGTAGCCGAATCGTGAGATCACCTGATCCCATAGGAACTTGGAAATCGTTCTTGCATCATTCTTTCTCGTAGCCCTTGCTTTTGCCCATTTCATTAGATAGTTAGTGGCTACAATGATATAATTGGCTTGAGAGTATTGTGCCACAGGACTAATAGGTCCTATGAAGTCAATTCCCTACTTCTCGAAGGGTTGTCGTGCAATTATCGAGGTTAGCTCCATTTGATCCTTGCAAATCGGGACCTTTGTCCATTGACACTCGTCACAATGCTTAACGAACCATACTGCATTGCAAAAAAGCGTGGGCCACCACAGTTGAGACTGCAACACCTTGTGGGCTGTTGTTTCTCCGCTAAAGTATCCTCTAACGATTCCGTTGTGTGCTTCTGAGAGCACTTTGTGCATCTCGTACTCGCATACGTATCTAGCAACAATCTGTCTTGCCCTAGCCTATACAGCTAACGTGTTATCAACTAATAGGGTTGGATCTCGAGGATGAGTCGTCTAAGTTAGGCAGTCTCTATTGGTCGTTCAGGTAGTCCATGCTCAAGCACTTGGACTACGTCCTCTGTCCAATATGGCGTCAAGTCAGCTCAAAATAAATCTCCCTCACTAGACAGGCTAAACAAGTGCGCATTTGGCAAATCATCGATGATGCCTTGTCCAACGGCCTTTCCCATGGGGATGTGTGACATGTGGTTGGCCATGTAGTGCTGCTTTCCTTTTTGTACAACCACGAAGAAGTCAAATTCTAAAAGCAGAAGGAGCCATCAAGCTATGCGGCCTGTAGCACAAGGTTTATTTACTAAATATAGCAAGGCTTGATGATCCACAAAGAATGTGAAAGGCGTGGCTAACAAATAATGCCAAAATTTCTTCGCGGAAAATACCATGGCCAAACCTTCTCTTTTGTTAACAAACATGGATCTTAAACTCAGTTTAGCTATGGAGGCTTAAACTCGTAAGCAAGAGACATGAAGAAGATTGATGATTAGATATAAACTTTTACTCAAGTGAATTAGGTTCCAAGATAGATTAGCTTGGAATCATAAACACAATCTTGAGTGGATAGAGTTACAGACTCTAAGTACAAAGTACAATAGCATTCATAAAAAAGTGAACCAAGTACATGCTTTTATAGCTTTCCAACTTCTCCACTGTCCTCAATGTGCATATGGGATTCAGGATAGCTCTTCTTGAAGCATACATCATTTGTCTATTTCTCAACACCCCCCTCAAATGATGAGTCCCTACACTTGCTGGCTTTTGCCCCCCCTACATGATAACATGGCCCAAAAGACTAGCTCATAGGCAGCCTAGTCAAGTTAAAGCTTGGGACTTTACATCTTGGCAAGGGTTTTACAAATCAAATCCACTAAGGGAACAAATTCCTTAAAACAGTTTGTCGTAGTTGTTGATGGTAGCGGAAGTATCTTTTTCTTCTTCTTCATTCATGAATTGATTTTGGTGGTGGTTATTCTGCATCTGCTGTGCTCTTTTCTTGTGGAAGCATTCACTGGCAATATGGCCAGTTTTACCACAATAATGACATGTCATCCGATTCCTGTTGTCGGTGTTGAATCCTCGACCTCTTCCTTTGGGTCCAGTAGCTCCTCTAGTATATAAGAGGTTTTCCCTTGTGCTAGTTTCTTTTACATCTTTGCTTTAAACTTGCTTTCTTCATCAAGCAGTGAGTGCTCAATATCTTTGAGCGAGAGACTCGGAACATTACTTAGAGTGGACACAAGGTTCTCATATGGATCCTTGTCTACACTTGCAAGCAGTACGGCTATTGCTTCATCTTCATCAATATTCTTTTTAAGAGATGCAAGCTGAGTTTTTAAACTCTTAAACTTATTAATGTGTATGGTCATAGAAGCATTGTCTTTGATATCCAGTTTATAAAACTGCATGAGAAGTTTTACCTTTGAATTCTTTGCTTGAGTACCAAACATTCTATCAAGTTCCTCCCAGGCGGTTCTAGCATTTCTAATGCCAAATATATGATGTAGCACATCATCACTTAATCCCCAGGCAATGATGCCTAGTGCCTTATTATTCATCTTCTTCCATTCTTTGGATTTGAACTGGTCTTCTTCAATGAACCCATCTTCATCATCTTCCTTCTTGTTATCTGCATCATCTTCAAACAAGTCCCACAAGTCTTTCAACATAAGATGATACATGGTCTTCTCCTTCCAGGCATGGAAGCCTTCACCATTAAACTTTGCTATATGTTCTGCTTCAGTCATCTTAGTAGGAGGTCTTACCACGAGAACTCTCAGGCAGTGTCTATCCCTTTACAAGAAGATTGAGATTTACAAGTGATTTGATAATTTTAAAAACATTACATAACTTGAGAATGTTCTTCGAAATTGGAATCGAAAGATGAGTTACTCTTGAGTAACTGAAATATTCAAGTGCCAAGAAGCACTATTTGAGTATCAATAGATACTATATCTTTGAAGTTCTTGATATTTTGCTCGATGTTGTTAGGTAATCTTTGAGCTTCCCTGGATCCTTCTAGATCTGTAGTAGTCTTCAGAGATAATTTCAGAGTGATCAAGGTCACTATTGATGATGCCAATAAGAAAAGATAAGGTTGCCAAGCTTTCTAAGTTCTCGGCAATGCCTTCCATTGTTTAGGGTTTCAGACAGCCCTGGTTTTTTTGTTGTAATAGGAGCTTGGCGCAGCCATTCGAGCTGAAAATTGGATGGGGGATAGCCTATAGTATAGACTTTAAATGCCCCATACAAGCAGGGCGAATCGGAGCCTCCAGACGTCATATAGACTGTACGACTGCCACAAGGTGCAGCAGAGATAGCGATGGCCGATTTTTGTAATGCTGGGCTCTGTGATGGACAATGTCGTGCTCTGATATGATAAGGAGCTGCACCGGGAGCAGAGAAAGATCTTCTCAGTAGACACCTTAAGCTAAAATTGTCTGTATGATGAGATCTGAGAGCTCCACTGAAGATAGGTACAATCTGGCTATGGTGGCCAAGAAGAAGTGTGTGAAAATAAAGTAGGAGATGAACTCAACTAGTTGTCCTGAGCTGGAGTTGAGCTATGATAAGCTGGAGAAGTAGGAGAAAGGGCTAAACTGAGCTCACCATGGCTCTGATACCATGTTAACAAACATGGATCTTGAACTCAGTTTAGCTATGGAGGCTTGAACTCGTAAGCAAGAGACATGAAGAAGACTGATGATTAGATACAAACTTTTACTCAAGTGAATTAGGTTCCAAGATAGATTAGCTTGGACTCATAAACACAATCTTGAGTGGATAGAGTTATAGACTCTAAGTACAAAGTACAATAGCATTCATAAAAAAGTGAACCAAGTACATGCTTTTATAGCTTTCCAACTTCTCCACTGTCCTCACTGTGTATATGGGATTCAGGATAGCTCTTCTTTAAGCATACATCATTTGTCTATTTCTCAACATCTTTCTGTCATTGGGTAGTTCATATCGGACTCGATGAGTTGTCTGCTAGCACAGCTCACTGGATAGTCGAGATTGTGTTTGCCATGTTGGCATAACACTACCCCCACAACGAATTTTGAAGAATCAGTATGCACGTGGAATGTAATGGTCCAATCTGGGGCTCGTAGAATCAGTGCTATGGTCAGAGCCTTTTTAAGTTCCTCATATGTGTGTTGGCATTCTTCAGTCCATTCGAATATAATCAATAGCTTGTACAAAGGTCTAGCAATCAATGCATAATTCAGCACAAACCGTTGATAATACCTCGTATGGCCTAAGAAGCATTGCACTCCCTTATAGTTGGTTGGGGGGTGGATGATCAACAATGACCCTAACTTTTGAAAAGTCCATGATAATGCCATTCTTCGACACCACATGCCCTAGGGTGCATCCATGCTTTACCCAGAACTAGCACTTTAAGGGATTCAGAGAAAGACGATATAGGCGACGTCGTTCAAAGACCACTCGGAGTCTATCTAAGTGTTCTCTCTAGGTCGAGTAAACACACAAGTCGTCTATAAATATTTCTAACTCTTTCCTGAGCATGTCTTTAAATATAGTATACATAAGGCATTGAAAGGTGGCTGGTGTTGAGATATCGAGCTCCACTCGTGATACGCCAGGGTGACCGTTGTGTATTTATGTCACCGACTTGTCAGTTGCAGACGCGGTTGGTACACCGCCTATGAATAATAGCTACATGATAGCTATCCTTATCTACTCTAATTCGTGGCTCAGTTAGTATGCCACCTTAGTTAGTTGAGTTTGGTTTGAGACCCATATATAGGGTTCTTCTATTTCTTTGTACTAGAGTTCTTTTTGGCTTACACAACTAAGAAGAGGAAAACTGTTTTCAGCCTCCACCTCTGTGTGTATTCCCCCATTGTGCAAGCAAGAAAGCTACAAGTGAGACTCCTTCCGTCTCTCCCACAATCTTGACATGGTATCAGAGCCTTGTTCGTGGTAAGGAGCTCAAGAAAGCAAGCCAAGCTCGCGGTGTTCTGGTAAGAGGAGCAGTGTTGCTTTCATTTTCTGTTTTGGGAGCAGATCTCTGCAGGTAGCACAGCCGAAAATTGCAAGAGTGCATTGTCTCAGGTTGAGACGCCCTTCGCGGTGAAGCAAGAGGGCAGTATATGCTGCGGGCAAGGGCTTTAGCCCTTGGCGACCTTGTTTTTTTTATTTGAGGCCATTTCGGGGCCTGTTTTGGAGGCGGAAGTTTTCTGCACGCACTCAGGAAAAGGCTCAGTTTTATGCTGTGCAGCCACTGTTCTACAGGTCGGTGAAAAGTTACTGTAGAAATTGCATCGTATGCTTGTGCGCAGAGACATTGGGAGTTTCAGAATCATCCTTGGTTCCTGTTTATGCAAAATCGTCACTAGGAAGTGACTGTGTGGTCAAATACCACTTTCGCCAGTTTTGCAGATTTGCCCTTGTGAGGGTGAAGCTGTGTTTTTTGCAGTGACAGAATTTTTTGCAGTGTTCTGTAATGGCGTCTGATTCTCTTTCACAGATTGTCACTGAAAAGCTTGACAAGAACAACTTCCAGGCATGGAAGTTTAGAATGACGAATTTCCTTATGGGAAAAGGATATTGGGAATTTGTTGCAGGAAATGAAGAAGAACCAGTTCTTCCTGATGTTCCCAATCAACAGCAAATGCAGGCATTCAAAGCATGGCATGAGAGAGCCAGGAAAGTTATGTATTGATTGTCTATCAGTATTTCAGACTCTATGATTGTGCATATTTAGGATGCAAGTACGCCAAAGGAGGCATGGGATACTTTGTCAAAAATGTATAGCACAAATACGCAAGCCAGGAAAATGCAGCTCAAGCAAGAGTTGCACAATGTGCAAAGAGAAAATATGAGCATCAATGACTACCACATGAAGTGAAGAAGATTGCAGATGCACTTGCTTCCATTGGGTCGCCACTGGAAGATGACGATTTAGTCTCAATGACCTTGAATGGTCTAGGAAAGGATTATGCACAGTTCCGAACATCCATTTCCGTCCATGAAAGATTTCCTGATTTTGACGAGTTGATTGCTCTTCTAATTTCTGAGGAGCAGAGAAATGGTGGTGCATCTTCTTCAGGAGGAACTTCAAAAGAAGTTGTCTTCTACTCAAATGCTGGAAGAGGTAGAGGCAGAGGTAGAGGCCGATATGGAGGCCGTGGTAGAAATCAGAATATGCAGCAAACTCAAGAAAACCAGTCCTATGGAGGAGGACGTGGTAACTCTAGAGGCAGGGGGAGCCAAAGAGGTCGTGGTGGATGGCAAAGAGACCAAAATGCAAACAGCAATGTTGAATGCTACTACTGTGGTAAAATGGGTCATATGGCTAAAGATTGCTATAAAAAGCAGAATGACATCATGAATGGAAAACTGCAACAAGGAAATTATGCATCTTCTAGTAGACAGGGTGATGACAGAAATGAGCATTTGTTTATGGTGCAGCACATGAACAATTCTGTGACAAGTGCAGAAGAAAGCAATGATGTATGGTATGTTGACTCAGGTGCATCAAACCACATGACAGGTCATGCAGAATGGATGGAGGATGCAAGGAAAATAGAAAAACCAGGATTTGTGGAGACTGGTGATGATACTGCACATCCTATTGTGCAGATTGAAAAAATTCCTTTGTCTATGCAGGATGGGAAAAAGAAATACCTGTCCGATGTATTTCATGTCCCGAATATCACCAAGAATCTGGTTTCTGTTGGTCAAATGGTTGAGCAAGGCTTGCAGGTCAGATTTAATCCTCATGGATGCTTTGTTGAGGATATGAAAAATAAAGGTCGCTTGATAGCAAAAGGAAAGAAGAAGGGCAGAATGTTTATGTTGGATGCAGACATGTCTGAATTGAGTGCAGCAATGTTTGCACATGGGACCGGTGTAGTTGCAGATATTGATATTTGGTATAAACGCATTGGTCATGTTAATGTACAGCGACTTAAATCAATGCAGGCCCAAAACATTGTTGCAGGATTGCCTAAATTCAAGGTTGCAGAAATGCATAAGGTATGTGAAGCCTGTCAGGTTGGAAAACAGGCAAGGAAACCATTTCCTAGACATGTTCAAGAGAGTAAGAAGCCATTGTAATTAATCCACTCTGATGTGTGGACGACTAAACCTGCATCTCTTGGAGGCTATCATTATTTTGTCACTTTTATTGATGACTACAGCAAAAAAGTTTGGGTGTATTTTATGAAAAAGAAAAGTGAAGTTTTTGAGCATTTCAAAACTCTTAAAGCTATGGTTGAAAAAGAAACAGGCCTGCAAATAAAATGCCTAAGGTCAGATGGAGGGGGAGAGTACCTCTCAAATGAGTTTGCAAGGTTCCTGCAGGAGCATGGCATAAAGCAGCAATATTCATGCAGTCATACCCCACAACAAAATGGAATTGCAGAAAGGAAAAACAAGCATATTGGAGAGGTATCTCGTGCCATGCTCAATGAAAAAGACTTGCCAGACTTTTATTGGGCTGAAGCAGTTGCTACAGCAGTCTACATAATGAACAAGACTCCCACTGCAGCAATACATGGAATGACTCCAGAGGAGAGGTATACTGGTAGGAAACCAGATATTTCTCATTTGAAAATTTTTGGTTGCATTGCCTATGTACATGTGCCAGATGAGTTGAGATCCAAGTTGGATCCAAAAGCTGAGAAGTGCATCTTTATTGGTTACTCTCTGCAGCAAAAAGGGTATAGATGCTATAACCCTTCTACTCGTAAGTTTACAGTGAGCAGAGATGTTGTTTTTGATGAGATGAGTAGCTGGTATAAACCAGTAAATGTGATTGATGATATAGATGCACAAAATGGTAATGCTGCACAGAATTCACAGCAGCAGTCACAAAATATTAGTGGACCTAGAGCGTCCTCTAGCAGTGGTTCACATTCTTCGCCATGGACAGGCAGATTGAGATCAGGAGAATCTTCTCAAAGCAATGCAGATAGTGGTATGCAGGTATCACGAAAAGGAAAAGAGAAGGTTGATCAGCCCATGTTTGATGTGAATGCAGGTCACTCTTATGTGGATGGTGAATCCAGTGGCTCAGAACAGAGCATTGATGATGAGTTGGGTATTCCTTCTATTGTTACACCTGGAGTAAGGAAGACCAGGGATGTTTTGAGAGCACCTGGGAGTGAACCTACTTTGCGCAGGTCTACGAGAGCTAGGTATCCTGTGGATAGGCTGAAATATGATGGATTTACAGCCATTCACTATGCATATATGATTAAAGTGATACAGGAACCAGAACCCACTTCTTTTGAGGAAGCCATGGGAAAAGAAAAGTGGGAGAAAGCCATGGATGAAGAAATGGATGCCTTGGAAGCAAATGCTACATGGGAATTGGTACCTTTTCCTAAAGGTAAAAATGCAATTGGCTGTAAGTGGGTTTATAAGGTGAAGCACAATGCAGATGGTTCTGTGAACAGATACAAGGCAAGATTAGTAGTCAAGGGGTATGCACAAACATATGGCATTGACTATGAAGAAACATTCAGTCCGGTTGCAAGGATGGCAACCGTAAGAGCAGTCATTGCTATGGCTGCATCAAAGGAATGGTCTTTACATCAGATGGATGTAAAGAATGCCTTCTTGCATGGTGATTTGCAAGAAGAGGTCTATATGGAGTAGCCACCAGGTTATGTGCATGCTGTTCATCCTGAGTTTGTTTGCAGGTTGAAGAAAGCCTTGTATGGCTTAAAGCAAGCACCTAGAGCATGGTCTGACAAGATAGGACAGTATCTTGTCACTATTGGCTTTCAGATTTCCAAGGCAGATTTCTCACTTTATGTGAGAAAAACAGAGAAAGGTATTATGCTACTTGTCATTTATGTTGATGATTTGATTATGATAGGTGATAGTGATGAAGATATCCTTCATGTGAAAATGCTATTGAAGCAGAAGTTTGAGATGAAGGATTTGGGAGAGCTGCGTTATTTCTTGGGCATTGAGGTGATTAGATCACCAAGTGGAATACAGCTCTTGCAGAGGCAGTATGGATTGGACATGCTGTCCAAATATGGGATGACAGGCTATAAGCCTATTTCAGTTCCTTTGGAGCAGAATGTGAAGCTGAGCACAGATGCAGGTGAGCTTCTGGAAGACCCTACTATGTACAGACGCATAGTAGGAAGCTTGATTTATATGACTATTACCAGGCCAGATTTGAGCTATGTTGTTGGATTGGTAAGTCAGTTTATGCAGGCTCCAAGGAAACCGCATTTGGATGCGGCTAGACGCATACTCAGGTATGTGAAGTCCACATTGCAGTATGGACTATTTTATGAGACTGGGGTTCAGATACAGTTGCATGGATACACTGATGCTGATTGGGCTGGTAGTATTTCTGATAGACGATCTACCAGTGGGTATGTGTTCTCTTTTGGGAGTGTTGCAGTCACTTGGAGCAGCAAGAAACAGCCTACAGTTGCCTTGTCGAGCACAGAGGCTGAGTACATAGGGTATGATCGCTGCTTGGTTGGCATTGCGTCTGGCCTCATGGGTATGTTATGAGTCACTCCACTTGGATCTACCCCCTTGAATTCTTCTAAGGACCAAGCAAACACGTCTATATACTCTCGTAAGAGAGCAAGGAGACTTGTTTCCTCTTCCTTCGTTAGGTCATTGGCAATAAAGACAAGTCGGGGTGTCTCCCCTTCCTGGGCTAGGTTCACCTCCTTGACCTTGGCAGGTCCCTCGATGGGTTCACTTGTTTGCCCTTGACGTTTGGCACCTAGCAAGATCACTACCCTATCACCCTTTTTAAACTTCGTAAATCTCTTAGGGAGGTCATGTGGTTTTCATTGTTCCTCCGCTCTTTCATCCTTGAACTATTCTGCCCTTTCTTCTTTCAACTGTCTGCACTGCCTCAGGTGGATGGGCAGGTCCCCCTTGGTACATCTAGTCTTGAGAGGCCTCGATATTTTTGGGTTGCTCTTTGAACTCACTTTCGACTCAAAATTGAACTCCCCGTCTTCACTAGACAAGGTAGTCTCCCCCGGTGGTCACACAGCTCAGAGTGTGACTCTGTTCTAAGCACTGGCATGGTACCTGGTTGGGTTAGGCCTGCTTGTTCAAGATCTATGGCTCTCATATATTCCAACCAAGTGCAATCACAATCCACGTACATGACCCTTTGCTCTATCCTGAAGGTGAAAATTAGCAATAAATTCCATGAGCACACATGTACAAGAAATTTATGACATGACATCAAAGGCATCCTATAGGATCTTTACACCATGAATATGCTCAAGACCACTTTAAGGCTCTTAATATATAAGAACTAGAGTGCCTAAGACCAAATAGATCACCTTAATGCATGTGATCAAAGTGAAGCATTGTTAGGACACAATCATTATCATTTTCAAGTGTGGTGTTAATATGTGCAAGGAAACCTTTACCTAGAGTCTTTAATATTATGGCTGATGCAAATGTTCCCATCCTCAAATCATTAGAACTCATAGGGTTAAAATCCTTCTTGGGGTCATTAGTAAAATTAGCAAGCCCTTCCCTTAAAAAAACCAATTCATCCTATCTAAATTGTACCAAATATGAAAAGCTCAATTCATGTCCAAGGACTATCATTGCATTCAAAAATTGAGAACTAGCCACCATCTTTGACATGGCAATACTAGGAGTGGGAAAAAGTGCTAGACCATCCACTACTAATAAATAAAGATGCTAACGTTACAAGAGGATTTGTATCTTTATATAGAGCCAAACCAATGTCATGGACAATAAACATTAAGGTAGCAAAAGAGACCCAACAATAAGGGCATGATGTTATTGTACCAAAGATACCAGTTAGAGAGATGGATGCCCCAACCCATCGTACTTGTAAGCTTGATTTTACTAAATGTGTGGTATTGACCATTAAAGAAATGAATGATTAAAGAAAGTTGAGCTTCATTTAATCTTTGTAATGTGTGGAATTGAGTAGAGTGGACTTGAAGGCATAGATGTATATCATTACATTAGAAATGGGCTAGCTTGACCCTCCTTTGGATAATAGAGGTGGAGTCAACCTCCAAAAAGATGTTATTAAATGAGACTAAGGAATCAATCATTGGATTGATCTTAGCAAACCTTAATCTATTGTTGCACTCTCAACACCCTACGCCCCATCATGACCTTAAGCCACATGACTAAACTCATGTCTTAGTAGCTTATATGTAATCCAAGAGGGAAGCAATGGTGGGATGCAACGTAGAAGCTATGGAGTGCAAGAGGGTTGAGAGAGAGGACATAATAGAGTTTAGTGAGTACAATGAATGGTACCCTTATTCTTTGTTATCTTTACTTATATATGACTATACATATACAAGGGGTGCCCACTCAGTTGTTGGCCATTGGCCTTTCCCTTGACAATCTCCCACTTAAAGGCTAATGCGCCTTTATGCGAGTACAAGAAGAGAATATACTATCAGATGCCCATTAGTAGTTTGCAATGTGCAATGTGCTCAGAAGGTAAAATCCTCGTGAGAAGATTTGCAAAAGTTATCATCTATATAGATCTTGACAAGCTCAATGCACATTTCCTCAACAATCTCCCTAATGAATCGATACTTCACCTCAATGTGCATTGTCTTTGCACGAAAAATAGGGTTCTATGCCAACTCAATGACATTCTAACTATCATAGTGCAATGTAAAAACCAACCACATGCAATGTCCTCAAGGCTAATCTTGCAAGTAAAGAGTTTATATATTGGGTTAGATCCAAATGATTGTGTGATTATCCCTAAGTCTAGTAGAATAGCTACTCATGAGATACCACAATCATAGAGGTGGAAAGTGATGATGAGCTATTTGGTATTAGCCATTGAATAAATGAATGCCTCACGCTAGTCCTAATGAAGCCCCATTGACAATTGGTTAGCTTGATCTTGCTAGGCATAATAAATTTAGATTAAGACCCTAAATAGTGCCATCAAATGAGGTTAAGAAACGAATAATTTCATATTGAAAAAAACTAGCCAATTTTGATGTCTTAAGATTGAGCTTGTAAAGAAAGGGATGGCATTGGATTAGATCCAACAAATTTGTACGATGTAACTTTACTTGCCCTTTATGTTAGATTTTAGCAAAGAGGATTTGGGCTTTTCAAGAGATATTATCAAATTATTTGCTTCTGAGATCTTTGCTACCTAATTACCTAATTGGGTTTTGAGCATTACCACCTCTCAACAAATCCAATATAGGACATTAGTTTGTTAAACTAGAAACTTGACTAGAGTAAATTTCTAGCTATTCAAGCTACGAGAAAGTAAGAAATTACTTCTTGACTCTTTAGAGTACTGCATACATGAAGTTCTTTCAAAAATATATTTAAATAGAACTTCATTGGGAGGAAGTTGTGATTGCTTTGGCACACATAAATGTATTTGAAGGGGCATCATTAAACAAATTGTTTTGAAATTGCAAAGTCAATGCAAAAGAGCATGCTAAATTTTAAGGAACCCTTGACCTAGAGTCAAACAAATTGTTTTGAAATTGTTTTGAAATTGCAAAGTCAATGCAAAAGAGCATGCTAAATTTTAAGGAACCCTTGACCTAGAGTCAAACAATGCTCAACATTTCTTCACAATATGTGTCCTATATCAAGCTAGAATTGGCCAAAAGAAAAAGTAATTATAGATTGATTATGGTGTCAATGGTGCATATTTTCCCTTTTATAGGCAAGCATGAACTCAATTTAACCTATGGCAAGATATGGTGATTTTGTCAACCCAACTTTGGAACCCTTAATTCTTTCACCAATTCTACTTATAAGGAATTTGAACTCACTAGTTATAGGATTGTCTAAATTTGAAAAGCATCCACTTTCAAATTTTGTGTGGAATTCCTTATAAGGAATCTCCCTAACAAGATATCACTGGTAGAGATATTGTGTGTGTTTACAATGATAAATGCAATCTAAGAAGTAAACCTTGCCATCTCCTTTGATGGTGGAAAGGATTTAGAAGCATTGAGCTCCAAGTTGTTAATATGGTTTGTGATGTCTATGGTATCCAAATGTCTCCTAAGAAGTAAGTTGAATAAATTTTGGTCATCCTTCATAAAAAGCTACTTTAGAGTTAGTTTTCATTCACCTCAAGAGCCCTTGTCTCTCTTGATCTCCTCTTATGAATCAAATCTACTTATTTTAGATTCAAATATATACCTTACGTTGTTTCAATCAAGCTAATTTAATTGTTGTTATATTATTAATATATATTTTGTTTGATTTATTTTGGATTCGGATATATACCTTACGTTTGATCAATCAAGCGAATTTAGTTGTTGTATTACTAAGATATCTTTTGTTTAATTTACTCCTATGTGGTCCTATTCATTTAGTATTATTATGTTACCATTGTATTTGGTCCTACACATCCATTATAAGTCTTTTTTGAATCTTTACTAAGTATCCCTTTCAAGTAAGAAGGAAACTTGGATACAACTTCTATTCTTTGAGTGTGGATCCTTTAGCACAAGCAAGGCGAATCAACACCAAGTTTTTTTCAAGTGGTAGATGGTCTGCATCACCATTTTTAGTGTGAATCCTTTAGCACAAGCAAGGCAAATCAATACTAAGTTTTTGGGGGTGAGAGATGGTCCACATCACCATTGTTTGTGAGGGCAGGTAAGACGCATGTTACTTTATGCAATCTCTTTTTTATGTTGAATTACATCAACCAAAGCTATGGAGAGCTTATCACCCCATAAGAAAACTAAGATGATTTAATCATATTTACCAAGGAAAATTACTGCAAGATCAAACAAATTTGGCTTAATCAACTTGCTAGAATAATTTTTGTCTCGCTTTTACTAAAGTCAAATTTTGGGATCACTTGAGAACCAGCATGTTCCTTGACTTCCAAATTTACCTAATTAACAAAGCATCAAAATAAATAAGATATCGCATCTTACCATGAACCAAATTTTTAAGATAAATTGAAAACCCCATGCCCTTAAGAACCAACACATTACTTGAGTTCCAAAGTTATATAACAAACTCGCCATTGAAATACAAAAGAGATTGTATAACATTCTTAAGTGCAAGTTAAGAGTTAGTATGAACCAACTTTTTGGGAGAATAAGATCAACTTTAAAAATGCATTCTTCATACATTTAGAGTAAACCTAAAATCCTTAACCTTTAAGCACTTCTAGAATGGATGAGAAGACGAATCTATACTAGATGGTAGTGGTTGCATTCGTTTCAACAAAATTTTATCACTCGATAGAACTGTTATTTCACCCACCCAACAAATGACATTTGAGCTTAATTGTAGATTTTCAAATAACCTATTTGTTTGGAAGGGCACGTCTCAATATCTACATTAAAATAAGTTAATCTTTGCAAGTAATGCATACCATCCTAGTCCTAAGTTCCATTGTTAATTACCAATTTTCCATATTTAATCACAAATAGCCAAGTAGTCATCCACATGGACTACATAACAACTTTTTGAGCATGAATTTCTAAGAGTTTTCCCTTTCATCTATCATCCCCATTACCACAATATTATGTAGCAATGTGTGCGAACAATTACAATAAATAGGGGCACTTTTTGCCTCCTTAGGAGGCATTTTTCCCATATGCCGCTTTTATCCTTGGCACACTTAGCAATGTTGATGTTGTTCATTTTTAAAACCATAACTAAGTCAATAGATATAGTGTAATAGTAACTCATTGTGGTAGAGCCATGAATAGCCCATCATGTGTAAGCTATGGGCAGAATCCACCATAGAAGCCACGGCAAGGCCTACTCCATGAAAGAGTGCCAAGAGGCGAGCTTTCTAAGGTGAATGTAAAAAACTATCATAGAATGCCCTAAAGTAGAGGGTATTTCCCTATGTATAATAGCAAATGGCTCACAGTTCCTTAGGCCAAAAGAGTGGAATCCACCCCCACATGAAAGACTTTGTCCTCAAATTTTGAAATATTAGGAAAATTACATAGGGAATTAGAGAAAAAGCTAAGTATTAGGCCAAACCTCAAGATCATGAGGTGACCAACTAGAAGGCCCACCATGGCTATTCATGTTAGAACGAAGACTCTTGGTCATATGGGTCCTATGAAATCCAAGGATATCTAATTGTGTTGTAGGCACATTGCCTCAATCCCACACTAATAGTGCAAGGTTGGGTAATCATAATATGCAAGTCTCTTGGGCTCCAAGAAATCTCAATATCAAGTTAGATCATGCTAGGTTTGCCACCATATTTAAACACTGCCAATGCATACAATTGTGGTTTTCTAAAAAACTCATTGGGAACATTTGATGTTACTATGGTCTCCCTAAGACCATCATCATCATCCCAATGTTCTATATATGTTAGCAGTTCCACTAGCTTTCTCTCTAATAGACTCAACAAGACTATGATAACTCTAATCTAAATGCCCTTATACCAATCCTCACAATCATATGGTAGTGTACCCTCTGAAGTACGGTCATGTGTCTCTTTCTATAATGAACCTAAGTGTTGCAAACAAGATGATAAAGGAAGCAATGATCTTCATTGTGGGTTTTGTATTATCTAATGGGAGCATGTTAAATTAAGAACTCCCTCTAGATGGTGTACATTTGGGCCTCTCTCTCTCTCTCTCTCTCTCTCTCTCTCTCTCTCTCTCTCTCTCTCTCTCTCTCTCTCTCTCTCTCTCTCTCTCTCTCTCTCTCTGTGTGTGTGTGTGTGTGTGTGTGTGTGTGTGTGTGTGTGTGTGTGTGTGTGTGTGTGTGTGTGTGTGTGTGTGTGTGTGTGTGTGTGTGTGTGTGTGTGTGTGTGTGTGTGTGTGTGTGTGTGTGTGTGTGTGTGTGTGTGTGTGTGTGTGTGTGTGCGCGCGCGCGCGCGCGTGTGTGCGTGCGCGCGTCACAATCATGCCTTGAATCTCCATCTCAATCACTCCTAGACTCTTATTATGCCCACTCACAATGGGCTCTATCAATCCCATAGTCTAAAGTAAGTGTGTAAGCATGGTGCATGTCCTCATGATGGTTCCTAGCATAGTCAATCGTTGTTTCATAAGCATCTACATCATAATAGAAATCATGCCCTATGTCATGATTCCACTCCCTATCTTGCTTACAAGCATAACAAGTTCAATGCTTAGTTAAGAAAGTCTCTCGATCTCCTAATAATGATAAACATAGTCTAGATGTGCCATGAGAATCCTTGTCACAATACACATCATGCCATGTGCCATGACCTTACTCATACCTAGCTTGGGCATGCCTCTAATATTAAGCTTCATTAACTATGCACAAATGCATCCAACAATCTATCCATGTACAATGATATAGAGGCTCTTAAGCAAATGCTGAATCACAAACCTTGAAACATAGATACAATGATTTTTAGTAGTAAAGAATATAATGATTTTTAGTTGGAGAAGTAAAGAAGTACAATACAAGTTCCCTTGAGGACCAAATTCAACTTCTAAATATATAAAATAGGAATATATGACACATGATGAGCAGGAGGAAATGCAACACTATATAATAGTGCCATGTTGTAGCAACTCAATTGTTAGGCCTTGAAGATGGTAGTAGAGGAAAATCTCCAACCACTCAAATCAACCATAAGCATACAAGAAAAACACACTTAATGGTGACCATGAATTAATTGTTGCTCAACTTTACAACAAGATGTGACTACCACCACATAGTGCTTCTTGCTAGGCCATGAGACACAAGCCTAACTAATAAAAAAGAAAAATTCATTAGTGGACACTTGTATGTTGTAACTATACAATAGTGCTCTATTGTAGCAACTCAAATGTTAGGCCTTGAAGATGCCAATAGAGGGAAATTCCCAACCACCCAAGTCAACCATAAGCATCCAAGAAAAATACACTTAATGGTGACCACAAATTAATTGTTGTACTCGACAACATGTGACTACTAGATAGTGCTTCTTGATGGGCAATGAGACACAAGCCAAGCTAATAAAAAGGAAGTATTCATTAGTGGACACTTGTATGTTGCAACAACCAACCTGCTCTAAATTCAAAAAAGCATGCAAGTCTAATGCCAATGATCCCCCTTGGAAAAATCAACCCAAGGTTCTTAGTACCACTCACCTAGCAAAAGAATTTCTTAGATAATTATTAATGCCTCATACATAAACCTACTTACCAATGAGATTGCAAATTGAATGTGTAGCCTCCTATGCATACAACAAGGCATCCCACAACTTGTTGATAGAGAAACATATCAAAGGAGTCTCTACCATCATGAATCATAAAAAGTAAACCTAGGCATAACAATATATTTGCAATCCTCATGTTGAATCTACAAACAAATGTCAATACATGTTGTTAACAACAAACATCACACCAATAGAACTAATTGTAGTAAGCTTAAATCTAACACCTCAAAATTTAAATTTGAGCTTAAAAAAATTTGTTGGATGTTGCTCATTTGGTCCAATAAGCATCACCAAGACCGTTGTCAAGTATGTGCATGTCTTTCCATACCAAGTACAAGGACCTACCCATGTAAATGGTTTGTTTAATTCTCATAGCTTGTATTTGTACTCTTTTTTAACTCAACCATGAGGCTTGTGTGTGTGTGTGTGTGTGTGTGTGTGTGTGTGTGTGTGTGTGTGTGTGTGTGTGTGTGTGTGTGTGTGTGTGTGTGTGTGTGTGTGTGTGTGTGTGTGTGTGTGTGTGTGTGTGTGTGTGTGTGTGTGTGTGTGTGTGTGTGTGTGTGTGTGTGTGTGTGTGTGTGTGTGTGTGTGTGTGTGTGGATCACCATTCAAAATTCTCACATCATGTCCAAACAATGGATATACCCCCCATGTGCCTCTCTCTTTTGCAACAAGCCTCACCTTTTAGTGACCTTAGCTACATCAACAAATCTATTCGAAACCAATTTCCCTTTTGTAGAAAGAAAATCAATCAAGTACCATAGTTTTTTGGATTAACTACATAATACACATCTACATCATCAATGGCTAGCACCCCTTCTATTTCTCAAAGTTTAATAACCAAAAAAACATCAAAACAAAGCGCATTTATAGGAGCTAATTTAAAACTTTCATAGGCTGATTTCTTGCCTCTAAGTGAGAATCCAAGTCTCAACATATGGTTTTCCACCATCCACAATAAAGGTAATAAAGAATTATAAATGGCCCATGAGCTTACATTTGTTTCCTTAGGGAATGAAGGTAATGGTTGTGAAGCATCTTACATAGACACTACATCCCAATTTACCAATATCCTTTTAATTTATGGATGATAAAATTCTATAACCTTCACTTTGAGGACTATATTTGATGTACATAGATTTTACAACCCCATCAATAATTTCCCTCTCCTCATCAATGACATTGTACACATCTATGTCATCATCAGTAGGCTAATTTGGAACCTACATGGGCTATTTTCTTACCTCTAGATGAGCATCATGGGTCTCTATTTACAATTTTTTATCATGACATCATGATGCTAAAAAATAATAAATGCCCCATGAGCTTACATTTGTCTATTTAATGTATGAAAGTAATGGTTGCACAAAATCTTTCCTACATGTTGATTTTCCAAGATTCTTTCAATTTGCAGATGTCATAGTTTGTAACCTTTACTTTAAGAAGTATCCTTAAACAGCATGGATTTTATAGGCTTGTCATCAAGCTTGCCACATGATTATTTCAAGGCACAAAAGTATAACACACATAAGCTATAGAGGGATTCTTACCATGTTAAGTCTCATAACTATAGTGGTTGCATGACTCTTGACTATACATTGTGCCATATCCATAATCAACATATTTTTCCTCTCAGCTACACCATTTTGTTGAGGTGTATATGGCAATGTACATTGTTATTCTATATAATGCAACTAGAAATGCATTAAACTCTTCAGACATATACTCCCTACTTGATTAGAATAAAGGGTTCCCAATGTACGTCTCAATAGATTTTCATCCACAACAACAAACACATAAAGGTGTATTTTGCTTTTGATAGTGGTGTGGATGACTTGTCATAGAAAATGTGGAACAAAAATTTTCAACTTTTAAGTCTAAGCTACAATAGACTTTTGAGATGTTAGATTTGAGATTATTGAATTATTGTTTGGGTATATAGTTCATACAAATAAAGAAATGTGTTTATATGTTGTAATCTAAGTATGAGCACAAGTTGTTGCATTAATTTGACTTTCATGATTCAAGAACATTGTCTACTCCTATGGATAGTAGGATTGAGCATGCACAATACTGGAGGATTATTTGACATGTCTAAGTATGATATTATTATTGGTTGCATGATTTGGCTTGCAAGGAATACATGTCCAAAGATACAATTTTTTATTTCACAAGTTTATCACTATTGCAAAGCATACCATATAAGGAATCTAGCATCCAAAATCTTAGATATAGATAATTTTATTAAACATAAAAGAATTTAGGGGTTGTAAGAATACACACGCACATAAAATACAAGTAAGATGTTGAGATGGCAAGCTCAACATGTGTAGACATTGATGATGGACCACCTAGTTAGTTGGGTCTGCATATCTACACTTAGTATATTTGTGGTTATTACGATCCTCACATGGTCACTAACTTATCACTTATCATATTTAGTTTGATGCACCTACCTATAACTAACATAGTTATATCGCCAGTTGATTAGTATAGTCAGTGATACACTATTTGACTTAGTAGGCCACTTTACCTTATGTTGTATCTTATCTATACTTTGTATACATTGTATTGTGTATAAAAGAAGAAGAAGATACCAACGAGAAAATAGTTTGGCCTCCATCTCTCCTCTTGTGTCCTTGAGTGAGCTCCCTCTTGTGTGTATGATGTGTGTTTAGGATCGCAACTCGAGCAAGTTTTCCTACCATGCGATTTTTGACTTGGTAATCAGAGCGATACCACTAAGAGAGGC
The DNA here is from genome assembly GCF_053477565.2 of Lygodium microphyllum. Lineage (NCBI taxonomy): Eukaryota > Viridiplantae > Streptophyta > Polypodiopsida > Schizaeales > Lygodiaceae > Lygodium > Lygodium microphyllum. Next base: position 104,763,337 of record NC_141153.1, read on the forward strand.
TGGTTTTGAAGACTGAAGTGATGTAAAAGAAGCAAGTATTCGAGCAAATAGGTTGCAGATTACATATACTATTGAGTAGTTTGTGAAAAAGGTTGCTTAGTTTTGATAATGGCAAAGAGCTATGGAAATCCCATCATTGAGAAGCTGGACAAAAACAACTACCCATCATGAAAGTTTTGTATAACAAGCTTCCTTATTAAAAGTGTAGAAAGTTCACATACATCATGGAGCACATTTGAAAATATATTTTTTGTGAATACAAAGGCACGAAAGATTCACCTCAAGCAATAGCTGAATACTTTGAAAATATGAAAAATGTCTGTCAACTAGTATGGTTTAAAGGCGACAAGCATTGTAAATGATTTAGCAACGATTGATACAATGTCTAATGATGATGATTTGGTATCATCTACTTTTGGTGGTCTTAATAATTAGAGGGCTTGAAAATCATTTGTTACTTTTGTGTATGTATGAAAGCCATTTCTAAATTTTGATAAGTTGATCTCTCTCATGTGTGTAGGCTGAATCGTATAAAAGAAGTGGTAAATAGGTCTAAGAATTTTACTTAAATTCAGAAAGGGAACATGGCAAATCCTCTTTAAGAGGCCATACTATGGGACATATCGGTGATAACTAGCAAAACAGGTTAAATCAACTGTTTGGTGAATGCAAGTTTTAGAAGGCCATCAAAACTTGAGGTAGGGAAAGCTCTAGAGGAAGAGATGGATGGCAAAAGAAATGTTTTAGTAATTCTTGTATTTTTTTATCATTATTGTGGCAAAACATGTCATATTGCACGCCATTATTATGCTAAGAAGAATGATATTCACATTGGTAAATTGTAAGAAGGAAACTATGCATCATATTTAAGACAAAATGAAGATAAAAATGAGCATTTATTTGTTATGAAGTATATGATGAATGTTATTATAAGAAAGGAAACACATGATTATGTATGGTATGTTAATTTAAGTATATCTAATCATATGACTAATCATGTTGAATGATTTGGAGAGATGCAATATTTACAAAATCTAGGTTATGTGTAGACAAGTAATGATTGATGTCACCCAGTTTTACACATTGAAAAAGTTTCCTTGTCATTACATGATAGCTAGACAAACTCTATCAGATATATTATATGTACCATTCATCACAAAGAATTCGATGTCTGTTGGTCAAATGGTAGATCAAGGGTTGTAGGTTCAATTTAATGAAAAAGATTGCTTTATGAAAGATTTTAATGATAAGTATAATTTAGCTACAAAAAAATAAGAGATGATCGCATATTCACTTTAGATGTTGAAATTCCTACTATGAATTATGCTTTGTATGCTAAAGACAAAGGAGTGGTAGACATTAAAATATGACATAAACATATTAGACATGCAAATGTGCAAAGGTTGAAATTAATTCAATCCAAAGGATTGGTTACAAGGTTACTTGTTTTTAGAGTTGCAGGATTTCATAAAGCATGTCAATTTGGTAAGAATACAAGACAACCTTTTTTGCATAATAGAGATGTGAGCAAGAATATACTTAATGTTATGCATACATAAATTTAAAAATCTACACAAAACATCTATTGGTGACAATAAATATTTTGTCATGTTTATTGATGATTAGTCAAGAAAGCTGTGGGTATATTTCACGAAGAAAAAGAGTGATGTATTTGAGTACTTTAAAACTTTAAGGTTGCTATTGAAATAGAAACATGCTTGAAAGTTAAGTACTTGAGGTCAAATAGAGGGAGAGAGTATCTCTCTAATGAGTTCAATAACTTTTTAAGATCTCATGGAATAAAGGGACAGTCTACTTTCTTGCAGGTATATCCTATTGCAAAACTGAGTTGTAGAAAGGAAAATTGATATATTGCAAAAGTTGCATACATATTGATAGTTGAGAAAAATATGCCAAAATATTTTTGGTCTGAAGCTGTCCATACTGTTGTCTATATTATGAATAGAACTCCCATAACTGTAGTTCACAGGATGATCCCTGAAGAATACTTTACATTAAGAAGCCTGATGTGTCACATACAAACAAAAACTGAAATAAGCACATAGTAGTCTTATTACCAAACTACACAAAAAAAATTCTCCATGCTAAACCTTTACAACTACAGCTTCTAAGCATCATTGATGTGTTGATCTCAACCTCTGTAGCGATAACAATCACAAACAAAACATTGAATCTACAATCATTCTCTTGAAATGAACTACCACTTAATCATCCATGAAACTAGACTTAATATTTATCATGATTAATATATTCATTGCATATTCTGATCATCCAAAAATATCCTAAATTTCTATTTAAAAAATCTTTTTCTCATTTTTCAAAACATCCCACATGCTAACAAAACCATCTATATTATGCTTGATTTTATAAACTCACTTATAGCCAATAACTTTCTTACTCTTATGTAATGATACTAAATTCCAAGTTTTATTGGCTTTTAATACAGTTATCTCATCCATTACTGCATTCCAATTAACATAACCAACAACATCCTCAAAGTAAGTGGACTCAAAATACTCAATCACCTTTACCATATAAGTATAATGGTAAGCTACATAACCTTCAAAACCAAATCTTTTAACAATATATCCCACCCTACCATACCTATATACCATTGAATGACTTAATGAAGCCTTTACATTACCATATACTCTTTGTACACTTGGTATCTTAACTAAAGGAATACCAAGCTCATCATTCAAACTCTTTAAACCACTAAAATCTCCATCAAATCCCAAATGACTGATAGATACATCATTACATTTTGATTCTTTCTTCCCTTTGTTTTTATCTATAATACTAATAGATGTACCTCAAGATATAAGACTGCTCCTTAGTCTTCCAGACCAAGGGCTAACCATAGATATAGTACAAATGATGCTTCTAACTCACTAATGCTCAGCGATTCTTACTTTTATTTATACACAACTATCATAATCATCATTATCCAATACATCACCACTAGATATATACCAACTGTAATAAAATTTCTACTCTAAATTCATATGTAACAAAGCTATAACAATATCATTTTTTCTCTAAAAAATATTCAATAAAAATATATTTTTTTGTAATGTATCTGATACATATATACATGCAATATAACCAAACACTTTCAAGTTGACACATTGAGTTTATTACTTATAAAGCATTCTTTAAGAATCATTCCATAAACTACAACTGTAAAAGTTCTGTTTAAAATATAAACAATACAAACTTCAAATAAAAAATATATCGACATGTTTTTTTCAACCATCAATGCTTATGTAACTTTTACAATATCTATTTCTTCTTTCTACAACACCCTTTTGATATAGAATATATCTACAAATAAACTCTTTATCCCATGAGACCTCAAGAAGTTATTGAACTCACCAGAAACAACATCTTCCTTTATCTAACCTCAAGCACTTAACTTTCAAGCTTAGTTCTATTTCAATAGTAACCTTAAAAGTTTTAAAATATTTAAATATTTGTTGTCACCAAGAGATATATTCTACGTAAACTCCCAAATATCTATATGCACATCAAATGTGTCTCTGCTCTTATCTTTGTCATGTACCAAAGACATACCTCTAAATCCTCAACAAGCAAAAAAATTTAACATTTTCTAATAATCCATTGCGAAATGTCTCCATCTAACCAATATTAGAAACAACAAAGAAGCAAGTTATATATTACTCAACAATACAATCAAACCTAGCCAACAATTCAAAAGAGCTAATTAACATGAGCTTGCATACATCTTGCAACACAACCACCAACTCTAAAGAACATTCAAACCAAACAACTTGCATTTCTCTTCCCAATCCCATTCCTCTTCCCACTTGATTATGACATACACCATAGTAACATGTATCTCAATCATTGGATCTTAATTATTATATAGAAGACTAATTTTTAAAAAATGCATTTTTTTGTTTAACTATGCTTTCTGGGCAAGTAGTAAAGCATATTTCTCCAAACCATTCAAAAACAAGCACTTGGCTAAATGTGTCGACTTAGTTTTAGCTTAGATGGCCTTTGTATGATTTGTTTCTAAATTGAAAACCTCGCTAAACAAGGCTTTTGAGCAAATTCCTTCTCCAATAGAAACATGTGCAATGGTTTTTGGAAGAAACTAAATTTTCTAGGATAAGACGTTCACTACCTCCATAGCACCTTCACATACTTCCCCCCTTGTGTATGCTATATAGGACCCATTCCCACCATCCCAACAGTCATCCCCAACCAGTTCGCACTAGAGACCTTTTTGGCACATGTGATAGATCTGGAAAATTTAAAAAATATACCTTCTTAAGGGTTGGTAACTATGCTACCAAAAGGGAAATTGTAAACTGTCTGCACATGTGAGCTGGTTGCAAACTTTCTTGGACCATACCTGCACCCATGGCCTGAAACATTATACGCCAGAAACCAGTTGCAAATCAAGATGCCATGGAACAGATCCATAGTTTTACAATTCAGAACATGGACCCTGGTGGGAACAGGTCCGTAGTTTTACAATTCAGAACATGGACCCTGGTGGGAACAGGTTCGTAGTCTTACAATTCGTAGTCTTACAATTCATATGCTCGAAGTGGAGGCATGAGCAACTAACACAAATTGTGTTCATTAGTTGCAGTTGTATATAGGCACAGAGGTAAACTGACACCCAAGTTTACTACAGGGCTGAGAAGATTAAACCGCTCGGACATTTCCATTAAGTAAGCATGCACTAACTGATTCCAGTACATTCAAACTTTTGTAAAGCCGAATATTAGGATACCAAGAGACCAATAGTAGACAAGAAATCACTATTTCACAAATATAAAGATTGCTTTTTGCTGAACAATAGATCCGGTCAACCAGAAGCAAAATTTGCAAATTGCAGATCATCCTTGCTCATAAGAGACGGTTTTTGCAAAACACAACTCTAGCATATTTCCTTTTCCAGCTCAGTCAAGAAACCCCCTTCTAAACACATTCATTCTGAACAGTATACTATTTTATTTAGCATATAGTTTTTCCAGCTCAAGAGTCCACAAATTCCCTTCCAGGTGCATTCAATGCGAACAGTATAGTATACTGTTTCAATGCAAATATGCTGATCAACTAGTAACCCCACCTGAAGATAGGAGCACTAGTGGCTTCCTTTTTCCAATGTCAAACTACAGACTTGCTGTTGACTTGCATCTCACAGCCACCTCTGCAACATCGGTCTCTTGCCTTCTTGGAACTTGAGGCACTATCCTGATTGACATGCACTCCACATAAAATAGACAGCTATAAACACTTCTTTTTGAGCATACTTTATAACTGGGTATAGCAGCACCATCTTGCTGGGCTTGTAAAAACACGGAGAAGCAATAACCTCAAGAAGGGGTATGAGAGCACCAATAAGCTATATGCTCATCTCTACGTAACTTACTAACTAGACCGCCACACTGCAAGCAGATAAAACTACTTCCATCCAAAGATGCATCGAGTACAATCTGCAACCTCCCACTCTCTGCTAGTATTGGTGCTCCACCTGAAGAGCCACCTGTAGAGCTATCCATAGCATCTGCAGGTTCAGAATTAAAAGGATGTGGTACAAACTCCACTGGTGGTGCAAATGGCTGTGAAAAACTATTGGTGACCACACTCGAATCGGCCTCAACAATGGCACATTCGGCAAACAATGAAGCAAGCTCATCTGCAGCAGCATTTGCACGCATTCGATTTCGATATGTATCTCGAGCTCTTGCTAGAGTTTGCAGCACTGCTCCCTCACCACCTGAAGCTTTTAGAGCTGTAATTACCTGGAGTTCAAAAGTCCAGCATAAGAAGTCAGTATGCAACCATGTCAGACCAAAATTGTTGATCCAAGTAATTTGTTTATTAAATCAACCCAGTAGCAAGTTGCAAGCACATTAGAAATTTGGAACTCTAGACTTTTTTGAGTCCTCAAAACCTTTTGTTCTCAATCCGATTTGGACATTTCCATGATGCTTAATGCATAATAACCAAGAAACAGATAACCAAAGTCAGTGCACAGCAAATTATGTATTGACCGTGTGGAAACGGTCCCGTTCTAGGGTGCACATAAAGAGGTACACATAAGCTTCAAATCTTTTGCACATACCATCCATATCCGAGTGGCTTAACAACCATTCTAACAGTTCTACACTCTCCAAAACAAACACAACACAGAAAACCCAACTAACAAATGTAAGTCACAGTGATGCTGTACATGTCTTCACATGTTCTCCATAGGTTCAAAGTACAAGGTGAGGAATTCCAAAAGTTACAATGCAGGATTATGCAATTAAGCATTACAATTGAGACTTCCTCCTGGTGGTGGAGTTGGTTCAAATACCGGTCAGAGATACCCTGCTCTTATATACTAGAGAATGCTAGATGATGGCCATGCATGTAACAAGCACAATGCAATTCGTCAAGGAGGGCCTAGACTGCTAGACTTCAGCTTTACACAACTTGGCCTATGTTAGTTGTTACATCCTTGGACATCAAAGATGGAGACCTATAGCTTTGGCCATTGACTCGGATCACTAGGTGACTAGGTCCTCAAAAGCTGTCAAAATATGAGTCGACACAGGAAGACTGAAAAGAGAGGAGTAGAATGAAGGCAATCAGGAAAAACAGAACTGACAATGAAGATGTGAGCATACACTTTTAGCATTCAACGTATTCGTGCTGTCATCTCCTGGCTGCAAATCTCCATCAGAGTTTAACAAGACGAGGAGCTCTGGCATGTGTCATGTGTGTGCATTCCAGCCTGTTTCTCTTCATTCCCAGCTAAAGTTGGAGGCAAATTTCTAGTTGAGTGCTAGGTCGCAGCTGGGCTGATCAGTCAGCAGCTGATCGGACCATTTCTGGCATTTATGTCAGCAGTTCGGCCAATTGCAGCAAGTTGGCCCTCAATGGCAGAAGTTGGCCAGATCTCAGCTTCTCCTCCTCCTGTATATAGGCTGCCCTATTTTGTGCTTCTACAGACAACTATTCCATGCCTCTGCTATCCTCTCTTCACCTGTATAACTTCCTCAGTCCATTGCCCTCAATAACACATCGTCGTGAGCAGTCTTCTGTCGGTTTCACATTATAAAGCTCATTCTTGAGCAAGCCAGGTATACGTAGGTGAGAATGCAAGAGGAGCATACTCTGTACATTGCTATACACTACTAGTCAGAGTGCACCGATGCGGAAGCGTGGGACCAAGACTGAGAGAGAGAGAGAACGCAGAGAGAAGAGAGAGAGAGAGAGAAAGAGACAGTGGAAGATGGAGATCTGCTGTATAAAGTGTGCTGTATACAAAGATATGCAGATATGTACACGGGCGCAGTGAGCGGGACTGTGTGTCTCCACCTCGATGATGCAACCTGCTGTTCAGCTCGAAGTCCACTGCAGTCTGCACGATCTCCAACCTGTAACCTGCGAACAGAACTGTGAAAAACTGTGCAGAACATCGGCTATAAATAGCCAGCCAAAATGCGCCCAGAATATGCAGGTCAGCTGCATTAAATGCAGCCGACTGACCAGTACAGGTCGGACTGCCACGTAGCAGTCCGACTGGTCAGTCCGACCAGTCTGCCGTACTGTACGGCTAGGGATCTGATATCGCTAACACCCCCTCTCAGAGCCTGGACGGGGCAGAAGCCTAAGGAATCTGGCATGTCTCCGAAGTAGAGCCTGGGGAAGCGCCTTTGTAAACAAATCTGCAAGATTGTCCTCCGTCTTGCAGTACTCCACAGCGATGGTCTCATCCAGAAGCTTCTCTTTGATGAAGTGGTACTGGATCTCTATGTGCTTCGTCCGGGCATGGAAAGCAGGATTTCGTGCCAAGGCAATGCAACTCTCATTGTCACATTGCAGCAAAGTAGGACGAGTCTGGGGGCAACCAAGCTCCTCCAACAATCTCCGAAGCCACACAACCTCACATGTGGTGGAAAACGGGGCCCGATACTCCGCCTCAGTAGACGAAAGGGCTACCGTGGGCTGCTTCTTGCTACTACAAGAGATAACACCTGCACCCAAGGTAAAACAGTAGCCTGTAGTAGACCGCCTATGGTCCACATCACCAGCCCAATCCGAGTCGTTCCAACCTGCAAGTACAAGATCTGAACCACCTGTGCCGGCTGGATAATGAATCCCTAAATCAGATGTCCCCCTCAAATACCGAAGTATCCTCTGGGTAGCCTGCCAATGCACCGTCTGAGGTTCACTCATGAACCCCGCCAAGAGACCAACAACAAAATAAAGATCAACACGAGTGTTGAGGAGCCAAATCAATGATCCAATCAACTGAGGATAGCGGGAAGATCATGCAAAGCATTTCCTCTGAGAATAGAGAGAGAGTTGACCAGAGAGAGCAAGCTCTACCTCCGTACATGAGTCAGAGACGAAGAAGTACTCTCCATAGCTCATGTACTTGCAGCAATCGGCCCTCAACTCCTCAAAACTTCACTCTCAGATCTGCCCCTCATGCCTATTACGTTTTTTTTAATGCTCTCTCTCTCTCTCTCTCTCTCTCTCTCTTTCTCTCTCTCTCTCATTTGTGCCACATGGCATACAGATAACAATTTTCTCGTTTAAACCTTCCGGTCTGAAATTCTCCATGATTAGTGCAAAATTTAACCTCGACACAAACCAGAGAATTAATCCTCGTGCAAAAACAAAGATAATGACGCAAACAAATTTTGGGGCCCAAAAATAGTAACTCCCTAAATTTTAGGGATGGTGACCCCTGCATTCCTCAAGTTGTTCTGAGCAACTTTTATCATTGCAACCACATCAAAAAGTGTAATGTGGCTCAATTATAGTGACTTTTATTCCATGGGTATTCTCACATGTGTGTCTTCTGTCTTGGCCAGGCTCATTGTCTTGCACCATCTCCAATGGCTAAGCACACAGTCCCAAACCACTGGCATTCTATTCTTCCGTGCCTATTCAATCTGGTCCCAAGGCTCAGACAAACCATTAGTCCAATTTGTCCCAATGGCTGCCTCTTCTGGCCATGCAAAGATCTCGGCTTAATCCAAGAGAACTCTGGGGGTAAAAAGCAACAGCAACTAAAGAAAAATAAAATAAAATATTTATATAAGTAAATAAGAAAAGCAACTACAAAAAGTATCACCACCTGGTGACAATATCCCACGTGGAAACCTTCGTCTACCTCTACTTTGTCACCCACTATTTTCATTCAGTCAATGTTTCTACATATTTATCAGATGGAGAAGCCTTCTTTAACTCTCTTCTTCTAAGCAGCCTTGGCTCACTACTAGTGGTGCATCGAGTCCTACGACTCCCCAAGATGACTTGCTATAGATTTTCCATTTGTCCAAGAGTATCGTCACTGCTAGTGCCATTTTTTTTATGCCTATTAGTAGTGTTGGCATCTTACCTCTATTGTCTAACCATCCATTGAGCTTCGTTTCTCAGGCCCTATATATTCTTCACTTGGGCTTCCCTCTCCTGTTAGTTTATGGCCTTCCTAGACTCATGACTTGTATTATCCATTGAGCCGATCGTCTTTACTGGGGATTCTTTAATAGGAGCCACTTTTGAGACAAGTCGGCAAGACAGAGCTATCTATGTTTCATTCTCCTTCCATTGTGTAGGGCCCTCCGAGGCAGTTTTCTATTGTCACACAGTTTACCCCACACGTTCCATTCCCTCTCCCACCATCTTCTCTAGTGGTTCCCTCATACCTCCCATCCCTTTTAAAAAGGAATGATATCGATAATGTGGCTGTGGAGTTCCTCAACCTTTGTGTTTAAATGAGCCGATCGTTTTTATTGGGGATTCTTTAATAGGAGCCACTTTTGAGACAAGTCGGCAAGATGGGGCTATCTATGTTTCATTCTCCTTCCATTATGTAGGGCCCTCCGAGGCAGTTTTCTATTGTCACACAGTTTACCCCACACGTTCCATTCCCTCTCCCACCATCTTCTCTAGTGGTTCCCTCGTACCTCCCATCCCTTTTAAAGAGGAATGATATCGATAGTGTGGCTGTGGAGTTCCTCAACCTTTGTGTTTAAAAGGAAACTTCCCAAGATCGTGAGGATTTTATTCAAGATTTCCAATCTACTTTGGGCCTTTTTTTTAATGCAACGATACCTTTTATTTGTCATCGAGTCACCATTCCTTACTCATAGCAGCCAAAAACATCAAAAACGTTTAGAAATGAAACGTTAGAAACGTGTTTCGTAAGTTTCTTTCAAGAGGAGGTAAAATAAGAAATGCAGGTCTTTTTATATAGTAAATTTTTAATAGTTTGAACTAGGAAAAGAGCTTCTAAATCTCTATGGAACTCTCTCTTAAACAAAGAATGGCCAATTGAGCTTGAGTGCTAATAGAGTTAATTGAGAATAATATGTTACATATCCATGATCCATTATTGACTTGTCACTTATGTCAAAGTTAGTCTTTGAACAAGCTATAGTATACTTTAGAACTCAAACATTATGATTCATACATATCATACAAATAAAATTGAAATTAACATGTAAATAGCCTATCTACAATATGGACTGAGTCAAGTTGCAACTGTTGGGTATCTCACACGCCTTACTTACGCCTACGCTCATATGGGAGTGTGCGGGTGATCACTAGGACACTGGGGCACTTTTTACTCTCGGTAGGAGAGGTTTTTTCCCCCAGATTATGTGTACTATTTTGTATGTGCTTGTGGTGCACACTTATGGGCACTTACTGTGTTCGGGTGTGAACAGCCCCTTATAACTCTAAGGTATAAGGGTTATCATTTGTACTTTCAGCTTACACTCTATTCAGTACTATTGCATTGGGTGTCGTGCTCAACTCTGTCTCTCACTCTCACACTGTCTACTGCACTTCAGCTGCACCTCGATCCTCTCCCATCTGACATTTGGTATCAGAGCTCAGTTCTAAGCTTAGCTTCTGCTTGCAACGTGCAGTCCTGACCGCACTCGAGCCACCTCTGTTCTGCATCTGCCCTGCGCGCAGCTCCAACAGTCGGCGCGCAACACTGCCCTGCCCAGACGCCACCTGTACCTGCACTCGCCCTGCCCAGGCGCTGTTCCTCTGTGCGTCGCCTTTACTCGAGTGTCCGCCTGCAGTTCGCCCGCCACACGATTCGACTGTCCTGAGTCGTTTGTAGTCCACGTCAGCAGCACTAAGTCAAACGACGCCCGCCAGACGACCTACCATGCGCAGCCCGTCAGCCCGCCGTTTTGAAAAGTCCACGTCAGCAGCTCGCGATTGTTAAACAGTCCGCTCGTCAACGGACCCGTCACACGCGACTGATCTGCGCCGCCAAACTGCCCGCCAAACTCCACGTCAGCTCTGCTCGCCACCTTAGCCGCCTGTCTAACCAGCACACGCCAGTCTGCTTCACGCCCAGGTAACATTTTCAAAATTATTGTTATTCCAGCCCAGAATAAAATTCTGGAAGCGGCGGTTCACACGCGTTTGGCACAGATCTACTGGAAAAGTAAATATCATGCAAATTTCTGGACTGAATGGTCAGAAATTTTGGGGCTTTTGTGTATTTGGAGGACAGATGCATTTAAATTGCTGATACAGTCACAGACCGACTGTTTTTGACAGAGATTTTGGCAAAATTTTGGGGATTTATTCATAACAGTGTTGCACTGCACTGTTTGCACATTGGGAAACGTGCTGTGTCTGTCTGTGACACATTGAATGCACATTTTGGGGCTTTTGTAACAGACATTTGTGACAGAAATTTTGGGCAGAAAATTTTGGGGCTTTTGATGTTTTAGTGCTGCTGAGCACTAATTGCACCTTGGGAAGCGTGCATCAGTGACAGTTTTTTTTGACACAGTACCCTTTGCACATTAATTGCAGACTTGTGTTTGCTGCAATTTCTGGAAATTTGCAGATTTCCAGCCCGGACTGCATTGACATTGCTCTATTGCCTTTTGGGAAATAATGGCAAATCAGGGAGGAGATGTATTCACCTATGTGTCCAAGGAAGACCGATTGGATGGGAACAATTATTCCCTTTGGTCTTTCATGATGAAGAATGTATTAGTGGCCAAAAATTTGTGGGATTATGTCAGTGGAGAGGAAGCACGACCGGGAGTTGTGGCTCCCGCTACTCCTCCTCCAGGAGGACGTGCAAGAGGGCAACCTCAGCCCCCTCCACCTCACCCCGCTCAGCCACTTCCCCCAAGAACTGCAGCTCAGAAAACTTGGGATACACGGGATGCACAGGCTATGTCGCTGATTGCATTGGCAGTTCAGCGTTCTATCATTCCTCATATTCGTTCAGCAGCTTCTTCACAAGAAGCTTGGTTGATATTGGAGCAGACGTTTGCAGGAAAGAATGAGACTCGCATCTCTTTCTTGAAAAAAGAGCTAGAGACTCTAAAGATGAATGAGGGTGATTCTATGCAGGATCATCTCAACAAAATTCAGGACTTGCGGGAGCAACTCATGAATGTGGATGAGTACTACTCAGATGCGCAGCTGATTTCTACGACATTGAATTCACTGCCTCCCTCTTACTTGGCTTTTCATACTGCCTTGAATCTCACTATGAGGATTTCGAAAGAGCCCATCACTTTCATTCAGCTTGTCAGTTTGCTTCTAGAGGAGGAGCAAACTAGACGGAACAGTGGTGTGGATGGTATAGCCTCTGAGCAGGCTTTTATGTCAAGGCAGAAGGGTAAAAACAGCCAAGGGAAAAATGCTTCGCAGAGTTCTGGTAGTAATAACACTTCACAGACAAGTCAGAAACAGGGGGGCACGCAAGCCAAGAAAGGAAAATGCCATTACTGCAAGAAGCCTGGCCACTACATCACTGAGTGCAGGAAGCGCATCGCCAAAGAGAAGAAGAAGGAGTCAGGGATGTCTGTTTCTGCAGCTCCTTCCACTGCTAGTGAGTCCGCGTCCTTTGTTGCAGACAGGGACTATTGTTTTTACACTTGCAGTTATGATGTCTCTTGGGCTGATAGAGCATTTAGCTCTACAGAAGATGCTGACACTTGGTTCTTTGACAGTGGTGCTTCACGGCATATCACATCTCGTAGAGATTTGTTTGCTTCTCTTGGTGCACCTCCCGTTGGGAAGTCTATTCAGTGTGCTAATAATGCATCATACCCTGTTCGTGGTATTGGGGAGATTCAGCTTACAGCCATTGATGGCTCTATTCTCCGCCTACAGGATGCTTTGTATGTGCCTGGCATTAAGAAGAATCTGCTTTCCATTTCTTCTATGGCACGTTGTGGTTTGCAGGTCACCTTTGATGATGACCGTTGCATGGTCCGTGACAAGGAACACATGACATTGGTCTTGACAGGTTCTTTGTGTCATGGGTTATATGAGTTGGATGCTCTTTCGGTAGATCAGTCTGCATATTTGGCATCCACTCTTACTCCTACTATGTTAGAGGCAGAGTTATGGCATGCTCGTTTGGGGCATGTAAACTATGGCAGCTTGATGCTATTACAGCGTACTCAGATGTTGGATGGATTACCTCTCTTGGAGAGACCTCCTGAGCATTTATGCGAGGGTTGCATTTTGGGGAAAATGCATCGTTTCTCTTTTCCCCGTGATGTTGCTTTTAGAGCAACAGCCAGATTACAGCTTGTGCATTTGGATGTTTGTGGGCCCATGCAGACACAGTCATTGGGTGGTTGTTACTATTTTGTAACATTTATTGATGACTTTACACGTTTGTGCTGGGTCTACTGTTTGAAAAAGAAGTCAGAAGTGTATGATGCATTTTTGGCTTTCAGTGCACTTGTGGAAACTCAGTCTGGTTGCAAGATTAAGACTCTCCGTTCGGACCGAGGGGGGGAATACATGTCCTCTATGCTGAATTCTTATTTGCAGCAGAAGGGCATTATCCATCAGTACACTACTGCATATACTCCACAGCAGAATGGGGTAGCAGAGAGGAAAAATCGGTCACTCATGGAGATGGCCAGATGTATGCTGAAGGCAAAGAGTTTGCCTCATAGTTTTTGGATGGAAGCCGTCATGTGCGCTTGCCACATTTTGAACAGATGTCCTACCAAGGCCTTGAAAACCGTCACACCTTTTGAGGCTTGGCACAGCCGCAAACCTTCTGTTGGCCACTTCCGTACTTTTGGGTGTCTTGCATATGCCCATATTCCACAGGTACTTCGAAAGAAGTTGGACAACAAGGCTGTAAAATGCATCTTTATGGGATATAGCAGCGAAAGCAAAGGCTACAGACTCTATGATCCCGTGACCAAGAAGGTTTTTGTCAGCAGGGATGTTGTATTTGATGAAAAATCAGAATTATCCTTGGCTGGTTTTGATACATATCAGGCTGCCCGTGATGTCTTTGAAGGGCTGCTGCCCATCACATTTGGTGATTCAGCTGGTACTTCAGCAAATGAACCTAATGTTCAGCCAGATGCTCCTATGGAACATGCAGTAAATCAGCACATTGCTGAAACTGAAATTCAGCAGGAACTTGTACACAGTCAGGAAGCAAGACAGGTGCCTAGATGGTACACGCAGACTATGAGAGATAGTCATTTGGAAACACCCTTGGCTGGTCGTACTCGAAGGCAAACTCGACTGCATGATTCAGCACATTCCATGGAGTTTGTTATGGCAGCATGTACTCATGATAATGAGGAGCCTGAATGTTTTGAGGATGCACGACATAGTGTGCATTGGATGGCAGCCATGCAAGCTGAATTGGATTCTATTCATAAGAATCATACTTGGGATTTGGTGTCTTTGCCAGGTGGCAAGCGTGCCATTGGTACGAAATGGGTCTACAAATTGAAAAGGAATGCAGATGGATCCATAGATAAGTACAAGGCACGGCTGGTAGCTAAAGGCTACGCACAGAAAAAGGGCATTGACTATGAGGAGACCTTTGCTCCTACCTCCCGTATGACGACCATTCGGTCTATGATTGCCTTGGCTGCACATTTTGGTTGGAAAGTGCATCAGCTGGATATAAAGACTGCATTCTTACATGGGGAACTTCAGGAAGAAGTGTATGTACAGCAGCCCATTGGTTTTGCAGTTGAAGGCTCAGAAAATTTAGTATGCAAGCTGAAAAAAGCTCTATATGGTTTGAAACAAGCTCCACGAGCTTGGTACGCAAAGATAGATGCTTTCTTGCTTAGTCAGGGGTTTGTAAACAGCCCATCTGAGTCTACCCTTTATGTACATAAAGAGGGGGGATCCATGCTGATTTTGTGTCTATATGTAGATGACCTTTTGCTCACTGGAACACATGCTGATCAGATTTCAGCATTCAAAAATAATTTACAGCAAACTTTTGACATGTCTGACTTGGGTATTTTGCACTATTACTTGGGCATCCAGTTTGTACATGATGCTAGAGGCATTGGATTATGTCAGTCAAGGTACATTGGGCAACTTCTTGAGAAGTTTGGCTTACAGGATTGCAAGCCAGTTTGTACACCCATGGAACCTGGGCTCAAACTGTCATTACATGATGACAGTGATTTGTTTGATATCCATACTTATGCTCCAGCAGTGGGATGTCTCATCTATCTATGCCACACTCGGCCAGACATACAGTTTGCCGTTTCAGTTTTGAGCAGGTACATGCATCAGCCTCGTATGTCGCATTGGCAAGCTGTGAAGCGTGTGTTTCGTTACTTGCAGGGTACTAGAGCTCTTGGATTGCTTTATGCCAAGGGGGGACCACTGCAGTTACATGCTTACAGTGACTCTGATTGGGCTGGTGATTTTGATACTCGTCACTCCACTAGTGGCAATTGTTTCTTTCTTGGCTCGTCATGCATTTCTTGGCTTAGCAAGAAACAATCCACTGTTGCCACGTCGTCATGTGAAGCTGAGTACAAGGCAGCCTTCACTACTGCAGTTGAGTGCGTATGGCTTAGACGTTTACTTGCTGATTTGGATGTATCTGTTACGGAGCCTACTCCTTTATATACTGACAGTCAGAGTGCCATTGCAGTGGCACGGAACCCTGTGTTTCATGCTCGCACGAAACACATAGAGATTCACTACCACTTTGTCAGAGAGAGGCTACATGCAGGTGATATCAGCCTTGTCTACTGTCCTACCACCAGCAATGTGGCAGACATCTTCACCAAAGCTCTTCCACGAGACAAATTTGAAGCATTTCGCGATGCTTTGAATTTGACGCCCTTTGGTGGCGGATGATCCTTGTACACTTGATCACTCTTCACTCCAGGGGGGTTTGTTGGGTATCTCACACGCCTTACTTACGCCTACGCTCATATGGGAGTGTGCGGGTGATCACTAGGACACTGGGGCACTTTTTACTCTCGGTAGGAGAGGTTTTTTCCCCCAGATTATGTGTACTATTTTGTATGTGCTTGTGGTGCACACTTATGGGCACTTACTGTGTTCGGGTGTGAACAGCCCCTTATAACTCTAAGGTATAAGGGTTATCATTTGTACTTTCAGCTTACACTCTATTCAGTACTATTGCATTGGGTGTCGTGCTCAACTCTGTCTCTCACTCTCACACTGTCTACTGCACTTCAGCTGCACCTCGATCCTCTCCCATCTGACAGCAACATCATGATTCTCATTTCAAAACAAAGTGACAAAATGTCAAAATCGAGAATGAATTATAATATATCATAAATAACTCATAAATGAGTCTAAAGTCGTATAATATTCAACTCTCAAGACAATAATAGATACTAGATTGGCAAAGTCCAATAACTAAACAAAATCGCCAAAAAACCAATCTCTCGTCCAAAATCTTGAGCCCTTACGAGTCATTACATATCATCATCATCATGTTTAACATTGCCCAATAGTTATTGTTAAAAAAACCATGTTTTGGATTTCAACTCACGATTAAAAAAAAAACGCCCATGTTTTTTACACTCAAAAACGTTTCGTACTTTAAGAAACGTTTCGTAAGTTTCAAATTCAAAGAAACGACTTTCTCAGCTGCTATGTCCTTGTTGCTTGGCCCTTGGTCCTTGGTGTTCCTATGCAAATTCTAGCACCTTCAATAATTCCTCACAATCGTCTCATAGTTGGGCTAGAGGCTTGGCTCACCCATCCCCAACTAGAGTTTTTTGAAGTGATCCATTCGAGGGCTCTCCGTTTCCATTGCCCTTTGGTGGCCTTTTATTTGATTGGATGTTTATATGGAGATAGGATATTGCTCCTTCACTGGCTTTCTTCATCGACGAATTATATAAGCATTGGCACTCTTCTTGACACCCTCGGATCTACATCTCCTTTGGCCTTCCACCACATCCAAGATCTGAGGGGAGTATTAGCAATCATGTGTGTCTTGTGTGATCATCTCTTGCCTGTGAGCCTTAGTTTGAATCAAACAAGATCATTAAAAGTTCTAACATTGTATTTCTTTGTCGTTTTATGTGTTTTAGACACTTTAGATGAAGGACACATTAGTGCATATCTTTTTGTGCACTTTTGGCTATTTTTTTTGGGCTTGACCACTTTTAGGGTTTTCCCTCTTATTCGCTTATATATAGGCAATCTACCCTCCCATTTTCATGATCTATTATCCATCATTGATCCTTTGTGATTAGCTAGTCCTCATTCTTTCATCCCCTTGCTACTATTCAGCGCCCACATTGATGCGTAGAGCTGCGTATTAGGGTTAACTATGGCAGCCTTGTACCTTCAGCCATTGTAGTCACATTGTTCATTCTCTCTCCCTCATTCTCTTTGTTTGAGTTCTCGTGTTTGGTGTATGGATTTCATTTCCCGAGCACATCTCTGAGTTCTCTTCCTTTGTAGCATTCTTCTGATTTCTTTCTCTTTTGTCTTGTGTTCAGCAGTTTATTTCAACACTTGTCTATGCTTCCATTGTTGCACCACTTCTAATAGAAACTTCCAAGTCGAGATGTAGCCGAGGCAAAAACTTGAAACACACTCCTTTGCATACAATTCAAGAATACAATGACCCAAGATGAGAGGTGTCGGAAGTGGATGCAAAAATGGAAGCATAAAAGAATGTTGAAATAAGCTACCGAACACAAGATAGAAGAGAAAGGAAACAAAAAACACAAGATCATTCCAAAGAAGAACTTAGAGATGTGCTCGAGAAATAAAATCAATATACCAAACAAGAGACAGTTGTTTACAGTAGTGAGTCACTGGCTGCGTGGACACTAGCACCAGCTCTCTCTCTCTTTAATAGGGCATGCATTGGATCAACAAGTGATGAATGACTTAATGTGGAGGAGAAACCCAAATATATAGGATATAATACTGCCAAGAAAGTGATCGGGATTGCTAGTTGGCCAACATAAAATGCTAAAATAATCACCATAATGACCACTAAAAAATACCTAAATAACTAAGTAATACTTGTCTCACTAAGGCACATTCCAAACTCACTAATGAGTTGACTACACCTAGTCGATGCCTCAAGGAAGTTTTTTTGGAACCTATGCATTGTATACCTATATAGATTAGGCTCACATGCTCTACCTCACCATCCTCTTACACTCTCTCTTTGGCACTAGAGAGTCATAAGAGATTATCACATGACTTATATTAGAGAGTGGCAAGAGAAACTATCTTTCTGCGATCCAAAGAAGATGACCCTTTTTGAGCCTTGGCCAGAGGATCCAAGTCGGAGTCGGAGTTGGAGGAGGCACATGATTCAGAAGAGTCATGTGCATCCTGTTGCTTCTTCCTCTCCTTCCTCTTCCTCGAGGCCACTAATTGTTTGCAATCCTTACGTAAATGTTCATTCTTACCATAGTGATAACACTAGGCCTTTGATTTCGTTTTTCTAATACCTCTCTTTGAGACTGCAAAAGCCTCATTGGAGCCACCATACTGAGATGGAAGCCTTCCCTATAACCGCAAAGACGCCTCATACTCAAGTAGCATCAAGGATATATATATAAAGCTCATTGGCGTCAATGATGTTTGGGTCCGCAAAGCATTGATCACTCTATTAGACTTTGAAGGGAGCTTGTCGAAAATAGTCTCATAGTCTCCATAAGATGAGCCTCTGGAAGGGTGGACTACATGTGCCGAAGCTGATCCTATACTTGCGTAACATGAAGCAAGAATGACTAAATAGTATCCTTTGGCTTAAACTTCATTTGTTGCGACCAAGGACAAGAGAAAACCAATCAAAAAGAAAAATCTACAGGTTGTTGAGACAAGGCAACAGCAATAAATGACAGATTTTCTTTAGTTCTCTCTCTCCTCAGCATCGTCTCTCATCTCCCAACCTTTCTACAACCTTGCTCCAAAGAGAACAGTATTGAGATCACCAAAGGATGAGAAATTTCAAATTTCTCTACTGTAAACCCTAACTTGCAGCACAAATTAGGCTTTAACAACAACCTCAAGAAGCGTGCCAAAATTTGGAAGCTCCAAGACTTGGATTCAATAGGGTTGAAGCTATTTTTAATCAAATTCAAGTGGAGAGACTAGTAAATCAATGAATTTGGGGCATTTTCCATCTCCATCAAAGTGGCTGAATACCAATTGACTATCCAAATCAAGGGGCAAATCAGATTGAAGACTTGCTAGCCATTTTGAACGGCAAGGGGAGTTGGAATACCGAAAGGGATTGGGAGGATCCCATTGTGCATCAACTTCTTCCTCAATAAAGTTAAAGAAATACTAAAAGGGGCACTAATTTTGGGGGCAATAGAGTATCCATTGTCCAAGACTGTAAGCTAATTTGCATTTCTCAGTTTTGTAATAAATGTTGCAACTGTAACTAAGTTGTAATAAGGAAATTACCACCCATCCACGGAAGGAAGGTTGGTTTCATGATTCCATTGCTAGGACACCACTCAATCCCTTGATTTGGTGGGCCCAAGGCACCTAATTGCAAGTCAAAGCTTTGTGCTAATGCTGATTTTTACTCTCAGCTGAGAAATTACAGCAATATGCCTTTATACAGTGAGATGGACTCAAGCAGTGATGATGCCTCTCAGTATGGACATTCACATGGAAATGAAGGAAATACAATGTCTAACCTTGGACAAGGCTCAAACCATGGACAGCAAGCTGAAAATGTTACTATTGGGCAAGATGCATGGCCTTCAAGGCATAAGGAGGCTGATGACCAGCAAAGTGAAGAGGAATTTTATGACCAATCCAAGAATCGAATGAGGACAATAGCAAATCTCTTTGCCAAATTGGCAAAGGATCCTCAATTTACCCAATTTTTGAATGCTCCGAAGAAGAACATCAAAGGCAAGAAGAAGAAAAAGACGACATCTTCTACGCCTTCGGAACAGCAAGATGCACCGAAGATAATGCCAAACCCATTTGAAACTCCGAAAGATGCTAATGAAACAAAACAGTTGGTACCTACGAGGCAAGGAATGCAAACGCAAGGCCATCACAAAAGTGCCAATCCAAAGCATTTTGGACAGCTGGGCATGCATAATATGATGGAGCAACCATGATATTTTAGTGGAAGCACGATTTTTCATGCTGTGGTTGGATAAGGACCACATATGAAAATGTATGGCACAAACCCTTATGGTATATAGCAACCAATGCATGGTGTGCAAGGCTCAATGTATTCGGGTATGGCTGGAAATATGCAAAACCCTATGTATAGCAGCATTGGCTTGATGCCTGGAGCACAAAGTAACATGTTTGATACTACATCTGCATCCCAAAAAGCTTATGGGATTCAAGGAATCAATGTTGGTCATGAAAATGCTCCATTTGGTGTTGGTTTTGATGTAAATTCAGCAAATGCACCCTTTTTGCAATAGGAAGTGTATGACAACTTGGCACCCAAAGGGGCAATAAAAGACTATGATGAGGGTGGAAAAGCAGTGAAGTTTGAGTCCTTCATTGGTGCACAAGATAGATTGAAAGCTTTTACTTTCATTCAGCAATTTGATGCAGCCTATTCAGGGGGAAACTTCACTAAATCCTCAAAGATTCGAAAGGCAAACACTTTCTTGAAAGGCAATGCATTACAGTGGTGGTCCACTCTTTTGATGCAAGGTAGAGCACCGCCAACATGGGTACAATTCAAGAAAATGTTTGCATCGATTTGATTGACAAGTACCTTTGAGGTGGACATCATGATAGCTTGGAATAAGCTGGATGCTAAGAAATGTAAGAATTTGGAGCAATATAAAAAGTTTTGGGATGCATTGCTGCCTATTACTTCTTATTGCTCCGTACCCCTTCATGAGCAAGTGAAAAAATATGTTTTGTGGGCTGCCCAAAGAAATCAAGGATTTTTGCATTAAAACCACCGTGTCTAGCATGTCTAAGCTCTGAGACTGCTACTACAGCCAATGCTTTGCTGCGTGGAAAGGATTCGGACTTCCTAGAGAGTGGGGAGAAGCCGAATGAAAAGTTAAACAAGGCTGAGAGTGGGAATTGATGACTGCAAATGAATGTTTTATTTGTGAACAGGAGGGACACATTGCAAGGGATTGTCCCAATAGGCAACAAGCTAGAAAATCATAAAATCAAGAGGATTCCAAAGGAAAGAAGCCCAAAACATCAGTGGGATATACATTGATTTTCTTTGATAATGGTGCATGAGCTTCATCTCTGTTGACATAGCAGCCCGTCTAAGCATCATAGAGGATGAGATGGGACCCATGGGAAAAGTTGGAATGGCATGTAAAAGCCATGCGAGCCCGTCACACCGCTCATTAGAAAGCTTCAAGGTTGCATATACAAGGATATGTGGACAACGAAGAGTTCTTCATTGCTCCACTTGAGGGTTGTGATATATTGCTTGGTATGCCATGGTATCATCGTATGCATGCACTGATTGATTCTCGTGCAAAGAGGATCAGTATTCAACATAAGGGAAAGGTATTCACACTAGATGTAAAGTTGAAAGGTGAATCTGTACCTGTTGTATCTACAGCTACCATTTCTAAAGTAATGAAAAATCATATTTCAACGTACTTGGTTTTTACTAGGGATAAAGATGATAGTGAGAATGTTGGAAACATGTCTAAGTTAAAGAAGGATCGCAAGTCATTTCTGAAAATGTATGCTAATTGCTTCTCTCGCTCACTTCCAAGGCAGCTACTGCCTAAAAGGCCAAAAGATCATGGCATAAATCTTATCCCTAGAAGTAGCCCACCTAATAAGCCACCCTACAGAGTCCATGCAGCCCAACAAGAAGAGATTATGAGTTACATAAATGAGCTGTTAGAAAAAGGGCTAATTCAACCCAACTCGTCTCCTTTTTGTTCTCCAGTGCTTTGGGTGTAGAAAAAGGATAGTTCATAGCGTATGTGCATTGATTATCGTGATCTGAACAAGGTCACATAAAGAATCGCTTTCCGATTTCTCAGATCAATGAAGGTATGAATAGATTGCAAGGGGCAACCATATTCACTTATATAGATTTGAAAAGTCAATCATCAAATACGCATTAGACCGAGGATGTCTAAGCAACCTTCAGAACATCTTTTGGGCTATATGAGTTTCCTGTCATGCCTTTTAGGCTTACAAACGCTCCTACCACTTTCAATTGGAGGATGGATCACATCTTTATACCACAGAGAGGATTTGTGGGCACTTTCTTTGATGACATGATTGTCTATTCAAAGAAGGAGACAGCATAGAAGACACTTGGACATTGTATTCAATTAGCTATGTGAGCATAGGTTGGTTATCAATGATAAGAAAAGTGAATTCTTTTTATATAAAATTCACATTTTGGGACATATTGTATTTACTGATGGTATTTGCATGGACCCTGCAAAGATTGAGGCAATACGATCATGGCCACCTTTGAGAAATGTGCATGAGATCCACAACTTCTTGGGCTTATGTTCTTACTATAGGAAGTATATACATGGGTTTACTGAAATTGCATCTCCATTGCATGCTTTGTAGAAGAAGCATGTGCCATTTAGATGGATAGCACTAAAAATTTCAACGTTTGAAAAGTTGAAGAAAAAGATGACTTCACATCCTGTGCTTGTGTTGCCCAATCTAATGAAGTCATTCTAGTTCAGTGTGATGTATATGGTACCACATTAGGGCTGTTCTTATGCAAGATGGCTATGTTGTGGCTTATGAGAGCCGAATTCTCCACAGTGCAGAAAAGAATTTACAGGTTTATGAGAAAGAAATCTTGGTTGTAATTCATGCATTGTGTACGTGGAAATATTATTTTTTTAGGGACTGATTTTACAATGCAGACAAACCATCAAACTTGAGATACTTTCTGAGTCCTGACACAGACAAAGTTATTAGAGAAGCATATGAGATGGGCAAATTTTCTTTCTATGTTTCACTTTTAGATTGTTCATATTGATAGCAAAAAGAATGTTGTGTGGTTGATGCACTGTCACGTAAGCCACAAATTTCAGCCATCAACATGGTTTATCACGCTGACTTGGATGCCATGAAAGACCAATATGTTGCTAATTCGAACTTTGCTAATGTTTATGATCGGCTTTGCAATGGCCAAAAGCATGAACACTTTGTGCTAAGAGATGGATTTTTTATGATGCATGGATGATTGTGTGTCACAAAGCAGTTAAGGCCCAAAGTTATCACTGAAATTCATACTCATCCATATGCACGACCTAGAGATATTGATGCCACAGTCAAGGCAATGGAGCTTTTTTTTTTTGGTCCACCTTTGAGGCATGATGTATAACAGTTTCTTAGGACGTGCATCGTATGTCAAAAGGTAAAGCATGATAGGCAAAAGATGCCGCGTCTGTTGCAGCCCTTGCCTATTCTAGATAGGCCTTGGCAATGCATTGCGATGGACTTTATTATTGAGTTTCCTAGGACACCGATAAGGAATAATGGGATGTGGACTATTATTTGCAAGTTTAGCAAACAAGCCCATTTTATTCCGGTGAGCAAGAAAATAAAGATTGATCATATGGCACGATTGTTTTTGCAGCACGTCTTTTAAGTATCATGGTATGCCAAAGTCAATCATTAGCAATCGAGACCCTTGGATAACCAATTAATTTTGGAAGGGTTGTTTGGGAATATGGCTACCACATTGAAATTCTCATCATCCTTCCATCCACATATAGATGGTCAGTCTGAGGAAGCAAATTCCACAGTATTAGATCTTTTGAGCTGTTATGTTTCGAACCACAAGACACAATGGGAGCAGTATTTGCCCTTGGTTGAGTTTGCTTACAACAACACATTGTGTAGTTCCACTGGCTCCATTTAAGATGGTTGAGGATGGCAAGGACATACCACTTATCCTACAAACTAAGGATAAGATCTTTGAGACTGATCATTATGTGAAAAACTTGGATGTAGCTTATGCAAAGATAAAATATGCACTTCAGAGATCGCAAGAAAAGCAAAAGAGGACAGTTGATTGCCACAGACATGCTTTGCAGTTTGCAAAGGGTGATTATGTATTGTTGCAAATTGAAATTTTGGCACATAAGAAAAGAAAGGTCAAAAGTAAAGTTTCCATAAGATACTTGGAGAAATTTCAAAATTATTCACCAATGGATGCCAAATGGATGGAAGAGGATGACTTAGCAAACCATCCTCAGTTGTTGCATCTTCACCTAGATGCCCTTTCAATTAGAGCCGACTTTAATTCGAGCTCCATCAAATTCAGCAAAGCAAGGATCCGAACTATTGCCTGATGCTCAAGGGGGAGGTAGCACTTCTACTCCTCCACTTACGGACAACTCTCGTATGTAGTGGATCTTATATGTATTCAACATACATCCAAGGTATTGTGCTGACAGTACTGCTTAGTATAGTCAGATGTATGCAAATGAGTATGAGTTTCACCCAAGCACTGGAACTAAACTTTTGCATCAACTTACGATCAATTTGGCATGAATTTTGCCTCAATTTTAAGATAAAAATTCTAATTAGTTTCAACTCAATTTTTAATTAGCTTAAGAAACGGTTATGGTCACTTTTGGGATCAATTTTGCATCAGTTTTTGCAATGAGTTTGTGATCAGTTTGAGGTCACATTTGCAACAATTTGTGATCAATTCTCAGATCCACAAGTGATCAGTTTATGATCAGATTATGCTCAATTTTCAATGGTTTACATATGGTTCCATGGACAACAACATATGTTGTGATACCATTAATGTTTTAGCCATGGTTCATGCTTGGTTATGCTATGCTATGGTTTGGTTTTGCCAGATGAGTTGAGCTCATGAGAAATCGAAATGTCACATGATAATCTGGTAATATTTTTGAGATTTTGTGTGAGTCTTATATTATGTTATGATTGACTGGTGATTTTCAATATGTGTTGCGCATTTGAATGGTTGAGCAGTAGTGCGCAATGATGCCTTGTGGAAATTCCAGTCCACTATTTTACTTTTGATGCATCTGGTAGTGCCATTGAGGAGAATTGCAAGGATTTTACAAGGAAGGGCTGTCATGAGAACATGTGTTTTTGAAACCTCACTTTAACATGTGGATTAATTTTTAATCACATGGTTAAGTAAATGTTGCACTTGTGAGATGTAATTGGGGTTAGAGTAAATTTATGAGCCCGAGATCCGAGTACATCACAAGATGTCAAAGGCAAAAGTTGCTATAAGTTATGCCACACAAGTACTTGGTGATATCTGGAGCTAGTTGTTGGCCTAGGTCATTCATTTGGCCACAAGTGTCAATTAGTGACACTAGAGAAGTAATATTTAATAGTATCTAATGTCAATCTAATAGTCAAAGATGACGCAGAGACATTCAGAAATGCAAGTTGCCCAACCAATTTAATTATTGGCAAGTCAAATTATTTTTCTAGGTACTGAAATAATTATTAGATTAATTTTCAGTATTTAAAGACTGAAAAATAATACTTAATTATGGATACTACTGGAAAAACCATTTGAGAAGGTTGCCACTTATCCAAAATGCCCATGCAAGACTGAAAAACGTTTTAAGAGGCTGGAGAGAGGTAATTTAGTGCATTCAGCTTGCAAGAGAGAGGGGGTGGTGTTGCTAGTCTGATCTACAACCATTGAAGAACCTTCTGAGGCAACCAAAGATAGGAAAAAACCAATCAATAGCAAGAGACAACATCTACAAGCTGTTGAGACAAGGCAACAGTAGTAAACAACTAATTTTCTTCAGTTCTTCGTGAGAAAAGTCTGAATTTTCTCTCTCATATCCCAACCTTTCTACAACCTTGCTCCGAAGATTACAACATTGAGATCACCAGAGGCTGAGAAATTTCAAGTTTCTTTGTTTTAGACCCTAACCGACAACATAAATTTGTCAGAGATCATAGCCTGATCATAGCCTGTCCAGCTGCAGCAGTCGGACCAGCAGCACTGCTGCACAGTCGGACTGTGCAGTCGGACTGCCACGTGGCAGTCCGACTGCCTGCAGCCACTTATTCCAGGCTGCGCCCCAGTTTTGAGCCCCGTTCTAGGTGATTTTTCGCCTATTTATTGCTGACGTTTTCAGCAGTCTGCCCACTATTCTCTGTCGCAGATTACAGACCGGTGCCGTGCAGATCTCTGTCTCTGTTCGCAGATTTCTGACAGCAGACAGTGCAGACTGCAGCAGACTTCGAGGTGGACAGCAGGTCGCATCGTCGAGGTGGAGACACGCAGTCCAGCGCACTGCGCCCGTGTATATCTTTGTATTCAGCATTCTTTATACAGCAGATCTTCAGTGTACACTGTCTCTTTCTCTCCCTTCTCTCTCTGCGTTCTCTCTCTCTCAGTCCTACGCTTCCGCACCGCTGCACTCTGACATGGTATCAGAGCAGTGTTTGAGGGCTGACTGAGCGCAGAATCAACCTGAAGAGGAGTTTCCATCGCGACACAAATTTGCGTTTTTTGCGTTTAAGGGCAGACAGGAGGGCTGCGCCTTGGAACAAGGCTGAAACGAGTGTGGGCGCACAGGAAAGGAGTACAGGTGGTGGATTTGCTGCTGTTTACTGCTGTTTGTCGCGGAGAAAGTTTGAGTTTTCAAACTAAAAGTGCAGGTTTTGCTTTTTTCATCGCCTCCGGCGGGTGAAGGAGCTACGGGACGCTGAAGAGCCTTAGCAGGCTGAGTCTACTCAGTCAGAGGGGGCTGCTTTTGCGTTTGAGAAGGCATTGCAGGTAAAGATGTCTACAGAGATGGACTTGGAGTTCCAGGCGATTATGGACCGGAAGGTGCCTGTCCTACCGGCTCTTCCTACAGATCAGAAGCTCGACGGCGACAACTACCGCATTTGGCGCGTTATGATGTTGGCCATTCTAGAGTCCTATGATTTGGCGGAGTTGGTACAGGAAGATATTGACCGGCCCTCGGTAAGAGATGAGTCCAAACTCTCTTCCGATGCTCGTACGGAGTTGGCCAGGGCCCAGTCTCATTGGGACAAACTGAATGCCAGGATTCGATCCTTTCTCTTTCTATCATGCACTACAGCCGTGATCGCTCACATCGAGCACTTGACGGTGGCTCGTGAGATATGGCTGGAGCTTGATCAAATGTACAATCGGATGACCCTGATGAAGAGGGTTTCTTTGGAGGTTCAGATGCGGACCTTGTCCGTCAATAAGTCTTCTTCGCTAAGGGAACACATTAACAAGCTAAGGCAGCTACAGATGCAGGTTCAGAATGCGGGGAAGCCGATCTCCTCCGAAGACATGGCGATTACACTCTTGTCCCAGTTGCCGCCACGATTCGGTACATTTTACTCTGCCCTTATTGCTTCAGGGCGCGAGTCTACTCTTCGATGGGAGGAGTTGGTTCCTATGGTCTTGGACCAAGAGGAACAGTTAAAGGGACAGAATGCTTCCAAGACGGAGGCGTTGACAGGTCAAGCCTCTCAGAAGAAGGGGAAGGACCAAAAGAAGAAGAAGGGGGATAACAAGTCCAAGAAGGACAAGGAGAAGGACAAGGACAAAGACTCCACATGCCATATTTGTGGAAAGACTGGCCATTGGAAGAAGGATTGCCCTGACAAAGACTCGAAGGACACCAAGAAGAAGGACACCAAGGATTCTGGAGCGGTGGCTGCACCCTCATCAGCTGCATTTCTACATTTAGTTGTCATTGAGGACGCTTCTCCGAATGCTTCTGATGCTGCGATGGCGGCTTCTCAATCTCGAGAGTGGATTATTGATAGTGGTGCCTCACGGCACATGACTCCTTCATCGGATGGTGTTGCCCAGCTGCGACCTTCGCGTGGGCAGGTTCTCATTGGAGACAGCTCTTCAGTTTCTATTGCAGGTCGGGGTAAGATGCAGCTTATTCCGGATGGACGAGGTGGCACCCATACTTCAGAGGTTTTGCATGTACCAGGTTTGGGGTACCATCTCCTTTCAGTCCATAAGATTTGTTCCCTTGGTCTTCTGGTGGAATTTGACAGTTCTACAGTGAGAGTCCTTGATCGTGAGTCGAGGAAGGTTCTATCATGTGGATATGAGGAGAACGGCATTTACAAACTGAAGTCTTCCACTGCCCTCTCTACTCTTCTTCTTACCTCACAGTCACAGTCTGAATTATGGCATGCTAGGTTTGGTCACCTGAACTATGACTATCTTCGGAAGGCGTCACGGGGACAGCTTGTTCGAGGGTTGCCGGATATAGTGGTGAGCCAGCAGCCATGTGTCTCCTGCATAAAGGGGAAGCAGCATAGGGATGCCATTCCCCACACCGCTTCGCGGCGGTCTACTTCACCGATGGAGTTAGTATCTACGGATCTATGTGGCCCTATGAGGAATGAGTCCCTGCGTGGGAGCTCGTACTTCATGCTGATCGTGGATGACTATAGCAGGATGACATGGGCCTACTTTTTGGCACTAAAATCAGAAGCTTTCTCGCACTTCAAGGATTGGCTTCTCTTTGAGGAGAACCGATCAGGCCGGAAGTTGAAGACCTTGCGATCCGACAAGGGAGGTGAATTTGTCTCTAATGAATTTGCTCGGTTTTGTGCAGATAGAGGAATTCACCAGGAGTTTGCCAATACGAATACTCCACAAGAAAATGGTATTCTCGAACGGAAGAACCGCAGTGTGATCGAGATGGCGCGCACCATGATGGAGCACCGACAGACCCCCCAGGTTCTGTGGGCCGAGGCTGTGGCTACTGCAGTCCACATCCTTAACCGATCTCCTACTTCGGCCGTGGAAGGGATGACTCCATTTGAGGCGTATTTTGGATCGAAGCCAGATGTTTCTTACTTTCGGGTCTTTGGGTGTGATGCCTATGTTCACATTCCCAAAGGTCACCGTGACAAATTCGAAGCGGCTTCCCGCAAACAGGTATTTGTTGGCTACAGCTCCCAGTCCCAAGGCTACCGACTCTATGATCCCGTCAAGCGGGATGTATATACTAGCCGTGATGTGCGGTTTGTGGAGGTTCCGGCTTCTTCAACGGGGGAGGAGCATCCCGTTCTTGGAGATCCAGGGGAGAGTTTGGCTCCTTCTACAGTTCCACTGGAGCCTGTGCCGTTTGATTATGATTCTGTTTCTGACACAGAGTCTACTGTTCCACCGGATCCTTCTGAGGAGTTACCACCGGTGGACATTCCAGAGTCTTCTACTGATGGAGAACGACGAGGGGAGGTTCGGCCTCCTCCTCGCTGGGCCCGTGACACACTCCGTGATTCAGGGATCGAGGGGGTTCCTGAGGAGTGGGGACCGCAGGATGGTCCGCGGCGGTCACGGAGGCACCAGGCGCATTCTTCGGAGCTTGTTTGCTCCAATTATTGTTTGATGTCCCGAGTTATGCAGGATCGAGAGCCCACCTCCGTGAAGGAGGCTTTACAGTCCGCCCCATGGAAGAAAGCTATGGAAGCTGAGTTGGAGGCTATTGAGAGGAATGGCACTTGGTCACTTGTGCCACGCCCCCCGAAGAAGAAGGTGATTGGAGTCAAGTGGGTCTTCAAGACCAAATATCTCAGTGATGGTACTTTGGATAAGCACAAGGCTCGCCTTGTTGCTAAGGGTTTTGCCCAGCGCCCAGGGATTGACTGTCATGACACCTTTGCCCCTACAGCTCGTATGGCAACCATTAGAGCTGTTCTTGCTTTGGCTGGCCATAGGAGATGGCCTGTTTATCAGTTGGATGTGAAGTCGGCCTTCCTGAATGGTGATTTGAAGGAGGAGATCTACGTTGAGCAGCCTCCTGGCTTTGGTTCTTCGGATGGGAAAGTCTACAGGTTGAAGAAGGCCCTGTATGGTCTCAAGCAGGCCCCGCGAGCTTGGAACGAGAAGATTGATTCGTTCCTCCAGACTCAGTTGGGATATCGGCGGTCCAAGGCCGATCCGCAGCTGTATGTTCACACTTCCGAGGATGGTTGTGTGCTGTTTGTATTATATGTTGATGATTTGATTGTCACAGGTGATGATGCACAGCAGGTCCAGGAGACAAAGTCAGCTTTACATCGGACGTTCGAGATGACGGATTTGGGGCTACTCCATTTCTTTTTAGGACATGAGATTTTTCAGTCTCAGAGGGGGATCTTTCTCTCCCAACAGAGATATGTACAGGAGCTCTTGGTGTCTTTTGAGATGGAAGATTGTCGGGCCCTCTCTACTCCTATGGATCCGAACTGGAAGGCCACTTCCCACTCAGCTTCTCCTTTGGCGGATGCTTCCCGCTATCGACAGTTGATAGGGTCTTTGATTTGGCTTCTCAACACCAGGGTTGATCTATGTTTTGCTGTTGGGCTCTTGGCAGGGTTCATGAGTGAACCTAAGATGGTGCATTGGCAGGCTGCTCAGAGGATACTTCGGTATCTGAGGGGGACGTCTGATTTGGGGATTCATTACCCCGCAGGGACAGATGGGTCAGATCTTGTACTTGCAGGTTGGAGCGACTCGGATTGGGCCGGTGACGTGGACCACAGGCGGTCTACAACAGGTTACTGCTTTACTTTGGGTGCAGGTGTTATTTCTTGGAGCAGCAAGAAGCAGCCCACGGTAGCCCTTTCGTCTACTGAGGCGGAGTATCGGGCCGCGTCTTCCACCACATGCGAGGTTGTGTGGCTTCGGAGACTGTTGGAGGAGCTTGGGTGCCCCCAGACTCGTCCTACATTGCTGCGATGTGACAATGAGAGTTGCATTGCCTTGGCGAGGAATCCTGTTTTTCATGCCCGGACGAAGCACATTGAGATCCAGTACCACTTCATCCGAGAAAAGCTTTTGGATGAGACCATCACTGTGGAGTATTGCAAGACGGAGGATAACCTTGCGGATTTGTTTACGAAGGCGCTTCCTCAGGCTCTACTTCGGCAACATTCCAGATCCCTCAGGCTTCTGCCCTGTCCAGGCTCTGAGAGGGGGTGTCAGAGATCATAGCCTGATCATAGCCTGTCCAGCTGCAGCAGTCGGACCAGCAGCACTGCTGCACAGTCGGACTGTGCAGTCGGACTGCCACGTGGCAGTCCGACTGCCTGCAGCCACTTATTCCAGGCTGCGCCCCAGTTTTGAGCCCCGTTCTAGGTGATTTTTCGCCTATTTATTGCTGACGTTTTCAGCAGTCTGCCCACTATTCTCTGTCGCAGATTACAGACCGGTGCCGTGCAGATCTCTGTCTCTGTTCGCAGATTTCTGACAGCAGACAGTGCAGACTGCAGCAGACTTCGAGGTGGACAGCAGGTCGCATCGTCGAGGTGGAGACACGCAGTCCAGCGCACTGCGCCCGTGTATATCTTTGTATTCAGCATTCTTTATACAGCAGATCTTCAGTGTACACTGTCTCTTTCTCTCCCTTCTCTCTCTGCGTTCTCTCTCTCTCAGTCCTACGCTTCCGCACCGCTGCACTCTGACAAAATTAGGGTTTAGCAACAGCCTCAAGAAGCATGTCAAAAATTGGAAGCTCCAAGACTTGGATTCAACAAAGCTAAAGCTGTTTTCAATCAAGTTCAAGTGGAGAGACTAGCAAATCAATGAATTTGGGTCACTTTCCATCTCCATCAAAGCAAGTGAAGGCAATTGATTGCCTAAATCAAGGGGCAAATCAAATTGAAGACTTGTTGGTCATATTGGACAACAAGATCCCATTGTATATCAACTTCTTCTTCAATTAATTTAAAGAAATACCGAAAGGGACACCAATTTGGATGCCAACAACGTGTCCATTGTCCAAGATTGTAAGTTAATTTGCATTTCTCAGTTTTGTAATAAATGTTGTTGTTGTAACTAAGTTGTAATCAGGGAATTACTACCCATCCACGAAAGGACGATTGGTTTCATGTTTACTTATTGATTGTTGTAATGAAGTACTTAAATCAAGAAATTATCACCCTTTTCAAGAAGAAAGGCTGGTTTCACCACCCAACAAAGAACGGTGTCGCCCAGCTAAGAAGAGCTACGACTCAGCCTTAAAGCCTACCCCCTAGGATGACTGATGCGCAAAACGCAAAGATATAGGAGCTGCTTGCACAAAAATGCACGTAATGCAAGGCTTGGTTCTGTGGCACGTGTCGAGGGCTGCTTGTAAGAAAGGCAGGTCTATTTTGGTGTCACTCAGCCAATAGAATGGTCGCCCAACCTATTTGACGTCGCTCGAGTGCAATAATGGTGCTACCCAACCCGGTAGCCCAAGAGCAAAACGCAAATCTGGCCTAGTAAACGCAGCCATAAAATGGGTTGGAAACAAGCCACCCTACTTGGTGTGACTCCAAGTGCAAGGTCTATAGCAAGTGGGGATAACGCCTAGCAAGTTTTGTCGTGGATAGCACCCTCCTCGACATCTCTAGCTTTCACGCATGGCTCTAATGCCATGTGAGAGTGTGCAATGGAAAGAGGAAACCGAACACGAAGAGGAGACAAAGAGAACACAGGAGAGAGAAGAAACATTGTGACTACAATGGCTAAAGGTACAAAGCTGCAACAGTCAGTCCAACACGCAGCTCTACGCATCAATGTGGGCGCCAAACGATAGCAAGGGAATGAAAGAATGAAGAGGGCTAGCTAATCACGAAGAATCAATGATGCATAATGGGTAATGAAAGTGGGAAGACAAGCTGCCTATATATAGACAAAAAATAGAAAAAGCCCTAAATATAGTCAAACCTTTGAAAAATAGCCAAAAGTGCACAAATAGAAAATATATTGATGTGTCCTCTATCTAAAGTATCTAAAACACATAAAATGATAGACAAAGACAATGTCAGAGCTCCTAATATCCTCTTCTAACTCGGACTAAGGCTCATAGGCAAGAGATGACTTGTAACCAGTCTTCCTCCTCAAATAGGGTGGTAAATCCCTAATCACAACTTAATTACAGCAACAAACAATAAATGCAAATCTGAAAATACAAATTTACCTACTGATCTTGGACAATGCATACCTGATTGGCCCCAAAATTGGCGTCCCTTTTGGTATTTCTTTAGCTTTATTGAAGAAAAAGTTGATTTACAATGGAATTCTCCCCATCCCCTTCGCAATCCAAACTCCCCTTGCTGTCCAAAGTGACTAGCAAGTCCTCAATTTGATTTGCCCCTTGATTCGGGCACTTAATTGGCCTTCACCCACTTCATATACGATGGAAATGCCCCAAATTCAATTGCTGGCTAGTCCTCCACCTGAATTTAGCTGAAATTCACCTTCAGCCCTGTTGAATCCAAGTCTTGGAGCTTCCAATTTCTGAAACGCTTCCCGAGGCAACTACTAAACCCTAATTTCTACTGTAAATTAGGATTTACAACAAAGAAAATTGCAATTTCTTAATCTCCAAGGGTCCAGATGCTGGGATCTTCGGAGCAAGGCTATGAACTGGCTAAGAGATGAGAGAGAAAGCTGTAGAGAGAGAAAATTCAGAGTTTTGTCGCAAAGAATGACTGAAAATCGGTCAAATGCAACTGCTGCCCCACCACAATAGCTTATAGATACAAAGAAATGAACAAAATCAATCATTTACTGCTACTGCCCTATCGCAACAACCTGTAGATATTGTCACCTGCTATTGATTGGTCTTCTCCTGCCCTTGGCTGCCTCAGAAGGTCCTCCAATGGAAGCAAATCAGACTAGCAATATCTCCTCCCTCTCTCCTACAGGCTGAATACACTAAAAATACCTCTCTCCAACCTCTAAAGACGTTTTTCAATCTTGTATGGGCATTTTTGACAAGTGGCAACCTTTCCAAATGGTTTTTCCAGCATTATCCATAATTAAATATTAATTTTCAGTCTCTAAATATTGAAAATTAATCTAATAATTATTTTGATGCCCTAAAAAATAATCTGACTCGCCAATAATTAAATTGGTTGGGCAACTTTGTTAGCCAGTGTCATTTCCTGGATAGTCGGACAACAGAGAAGTACGAATGCTACGTCAGCAGCGTACAGCAACAGGCAGGATGCCACATCAGCAGGGCTGTGTAGTCGGCCAATTTTTCTACAGTCGTCGGCTGCATTAAATGCAGCCGACCTGGTGCTGAGAATTCCTATTTTTTCGGCTATTTACAGTCGATTTTGTGGACACTCCAACATTCATTATTTCAGATTCTGATCTTGAGAACTGTTGGCTGAGACAGATTGTGCTTGGGCTGATGGAGATCAAGGTCATCAAGTCGGAGACATACGCATATATTTCCTTTGTCCCCTTGTGTATTTCTACACTCTTATACAGCATACTATACCGCAGATTTTCTGCGTTTACACTGTCTCCTTTTCTCTCTCTCTCTCTCCTCTCTGTGTTTTCACTCTCTCTCAGTCTTTGTCTTACGCTTCCGCATCGTTGCACTCTGACATGTTGAAAAATAGACAAATGATGTATGCTCTAGGAAGAGCTGTCCTAAATTCCATATGCACAATGAGGAAGGTGGAACAACCCAAACTCTATAAAGCATTGTACTTGAATATAAAATGAATACAATGTGATGATGCTTTGTACTTTCAGTCAAGTGTAGTGTCATTGTCGATTTACACAAGATTGTGTTTATGAGTCCAAGCTAATCTATCTTGGAACCTAATTCACTTGTGTAACAGTTTGTCTCTACTTATTCATGTCGTTATGAGTTTGGTCTTCATCTTTCATCCACCATAGCTTGTGTCATGCTCTAGATCCGCAGCTTCTCACATGGTATCAGAGCCCAATTGGACATGGCACAGCTCATACTCCGAATCTCTAGTCTCCCTTCACCTCTGGTAATCTCTAACCAACTCACATTCAGCTCATATCTCCAATTTCAACTTCAAATCTCAGTTGGACCTTATGGCAGCCATAGCCAGACTGCACCTACCCACCTTGGAGCTTTTGGATCTCTCTCTACGGGCCATATCTTCAAGTGATTCCATCTGGAGGTATCTTCCTCTGCTCAAGACGCTTCATCCTAGCACCTCAATCGACGACATTACTGCTTCCCAGCTCCAACATTGCAGAAATCGAAACACGCTGTCCTGTCTGCACCTATCCACGGTCGTACTGCTATCGCCAATCATACAGTTCGCGATCAACCCTGCGAGCATAGGGCTTTTGAAGCTCACTATGCAAGCCTACTCCCCATGCAATATCTTGGGCAATGGTCAACTCGTTGAGCTGCACGAACTGAAAGAACAATCGACTGTGTGAAACCCTAGTGGAAGCCATATCCAGAAATTTGAAAAGCTTGGCAACCTTGTTCCTTTTCTCACTACCATCATCAACAGTGATTTTAATCACTAAGCAATACTCTCTGAAGTTCATTACTATTCTGGAAGTGCCCGAGGAAGCTCAGTAGCCATCCACGAAGTTCCTGAGAGAAAGCAGATCAAGTATCGACTAGTATCCATTAACACTCAACTAGTGTCAATTTGACACTGATTCTCTTGTGTCTCTTGACACAGTAAAATACAATCTTTTGCTGGTTAACTGAAGTTTAGCAACATGGCAGAGATTGAGCAAATAGCTAAATTCAACGATGAAGGATTTCATGCCTGGAAGGAAAAGACCATGTATCACCTGATGCAAAAGGACTTGTGGGACCTGTTTGAAGATGATGCAGATAACAAGAAGGAAGATGATGAAGACGGGTTCGTTGAAGAAGACCAGTTCAAAACCAAAGAATGGAAAAAGATGAATAATAAAGCACTAGGCATCATTGCCTGGGGACTAAGTGATGATGTGCTACATTATATATCTGGCATTAGAAATGCTAGAACCGCTTGGGAGGAACTTGACAGAATGTTTGGTACCCAAGCAAAGAACTCAAAGGTAAAACTCCTCATACAGTTTTATAAGCTAGATATCAAAGACAGTGCTTCTATGACCACGCACATTAACAAGTTCAAGAACCTAAAAACCCAGCTTGTAACTCTTAAGAAGAATATTGATGAAGATGAAGCAATAGCCGTACTGCTTACAAGTGTAAACAAGGATCCATATGAGAACCTTGTGTCCACTCTAAGTAATGTTCCGAGTCTCTCACTCAAAGATATTGAGCACTCACTGCTTGATGGAGAAAGCAAATTTAAAAGCAAAGATGTAAAAGAGACCAGCTCAAGGGAAAACCTCCTATACACTAGAGGAGCTACTAGACCCAAAGGAAGAGATCGAGAATTCAACACCCACAACAGAAGTCGAATGACATGTCATTATTGTGGTAAAACTAGCCATATTGTCGGTGAATGCTTCCACAAGAAAAGAACACAACATATGCAGAATGACCATCACCAAAGTCAATTTATGAATGAAGAAAAAGAAAGAGATACTTCCGCTACCATCAACAACTCTGACAAGTTGTTCTAAGAAATTTGTTCCCATAGTGGATCTCTATGTTTCCCTTAGTGGATTTGATTTGTAAAACCCTTGCCAAAGATGTAAGGTCTCAAGCTTTAACTTGACTAGTCTACCTATGAGCTAGTCTTCCGGGCCATGTTATCATGAAGGGGGGGCAAAAGCCAGCAAGTGTAGGGACTCATCATTTGGGGGGTGTTGAAAGAGCTGTCCTAAATCCCATATGCACAATGAGGAAGGTGGAACAACCCAAACTCTATAAAGCATTGTACTTGAATATGAAATGAATACAATGTGATGATGCTTTGTACTTTCAGTTAAGTGTAGTGTCATTGTCAATCTTACACAAGATTGTGTTTATGAGTCCAAGCTAATCTATCTTGGAACCTAATTCACTTGTGTAACAGTTTGTCTCTACTTATTCATGTCATTATGAGTTTGGTCTTCATCTTTCATCCACCATAGCTTGTGTCATGCTCTAGATCCGCAGCTTATCACAGACATGGTATCAGAGCGGTGAAGATGGACTGATTGAGGGCTGAACCTATCTGAAGAGGAGATTTCAGCGTGACACAAGGCTGCGTTTCCAAGATTCGAGGGCGAGCAAGAGGGCTGCGCATCGGATCAAGGCTAAAGCGAGCGAGCATTCAGGAAAGGAGTCTAATCGGTGAATTTGCTGCAGGTTATTGCTGTTCAAAGGGGAGGAAGGCTGCGTTTGAGGCCTTCCATTGTAGATTTTACCTTTTCATCGCCTCTGGCGAGTGAAGAAGGTTTGGGCAATGGAGGAACCAGCCCTAGAAGGCTGCGTTTTCACAGTCAGAGGGGGCTGATTTTGCGTTTGTGCAGGTATTGCAAGTTAACATGTCTACAAAGACTGATTTGGAGTTCCATGCGATCATGGACAGGAAGGTGCCTGTCCTACCGGCTCTTCCATCAGATCAAAAGCTTGATGGTGACAATTACCGCATCTGGCGGGTGATGATGTTGGCCATTTTAGAGTCTTATGATTTGGCCGAACTGGCGGAGGAGATTAACAGGCCCTCAGTGAAGGATGAGTCCAAACTCTCTACCAATGCTCGTGCGGAGTTGACCAAGGACAATCTCATTGAGACAATTTGAATGCTAGGATTCGATCTTTTCTGTTTCTATCTTGCACCACAGCCGTGATAGCTTACATCGAGCACTTGACGGTAGCTTGTGAGATATGGCTGGAGCTCGACCAAATGTACAACTGAATGACCCTGATGAAGAGGGTTTCTTTGGAGGTGCAGATGTAGACCTTGTCCGTGAATAAGTCTTCTTCGCTTCGGGAACACATCAACAAGCTTTGGCAGCTTCAAATGTAGGTTCAAAATGCGGGGAAACCTATTTCCTCCGAAGACATGGCAATCACTTTACTATCCCAGTTGCCGCCACGATTCGGTACTTTTTATTCCGCTCTTATTGCATCAGGGCGGGAGTCGACTCTTCGGTGGGAGGAGTGGGTTCCTATGGTCTTGGACCAAGAGGAACAATTGAAGGGACAGAATGCTTCCAAATCGGAGGCATTGGTTGGTCAAGCCTCTCAGAAGAAGGGGAAGGACCAAAAGAAGAAGAAAGAGGACAACAAATCCAAGAAGGACAAGGAGAAGGAATCGACTTGCCATATTTATGGAAACACCAATCACTAGAAGAAGGATTGCCCCGACAAAGACAAAAAGGATACCAAGAAGAAGGACACGAAGGACTCTGAAGCGGTGGTTGCACCCTCATCGACTGCTTTTCTACACTTAGCATTCATTGAGGACTCTACACCGAAGATTTCTGATGCTACAATGACAGCTCCCCAGGCTCGAGAGTGGATTGTGGACACTGGAGCCTCACGGCACATGACTCCTTACATTGGTGTTGCCCATTTGCGACCGCGTGGGCAGATTCTCATTGGAGACAGCTCTTCTGTGCCTATTGCTACGAGGGGTGAGATGCAACTTATTCCACATGGATGCGGTGGTACCCACACCTCTGAGGTGTTGCATGTGCCAGCTTTGGGGTATCATTTACTTTCAGTCCATAAGATTTGTGCTCTTGGCCTCTTGGTGGAGTTTAACAATGATATTGTTCGAGTCCTTGATCGTGGATCAAGAAAGGTTCTCTCTGCAGGGTATAAGGAAAATGGTGTCTACAAATTGAAGTCTTCTTCAGCTCTTACTTCTCTTCTTCTTACTTCTCAGACACAGTCCGAGTTATGGTATGCTCAGTTTGGCCACCTGAACTACAAGTACCTTCCAAAGGCGTCGCGAGGATCGTTTGTCCGAAAATTGCCGGACATAGTGGTGAGCCATCAGCCATGTGTCTCCTGCATTCGTGGGAAACTGCATCGGGATGCGATTCCCAACAAAGCTTCTAGGCGGTCTACTTCACCCATGGAGCTTGTATCTACGGATCTTTGTGGCCCAATGAGAACCGAGTCCCTGAAGGGAAGCTTGTACTTCATGTTGATCATAGATGACTACAGCAGGATGACTTGGGCCTATTTCTTGACTTTGAAGTCGGAGGCTTTCTCTCACTTCAAGGATTAGCTTCTCTTTGAGGACAACTGTTCTGGCCGGCGACTAAAGACCTTGCGTTCAGACAAGGGCGGTGAATTTATGTCTAATGAGTTTGCTCGTTTTTGTGCAGATAGGGACATTCACCAGGAGTTTGCTAACACCAACACTCCCTAAGAGAATGACATTTTGGAGCGGAAAAACCGAAGTGTAATCGAGATGGCACGCACCATGATGGAGCACCGGCAAACACCTCAGTTTCTATAGGCCAAGGCAGTGGCTACTACAGTTCACATCCTTAATCAATCTCCCACTTCGGCCGTTGACAGGATGACACTTTTATGGCTTACTTCGAGACTAAGCCTAATGTCTCTTATTGCAGGATCTTTGGATGTGACGCTTATGTACACATTCCGAAGAACGCAGTGTGATAAGTTCGAGACAGCTTCCCGACGACAGGTTTTTGTTGGCTATAGCTCCCAATCCCAAGGTTATCATTTGTTTGATCCCGTCAAGCGGGATGTCTACACGAGCCGAGATGTGCGGTTTGTGAAAGTTCCAGCCACAGAGGGGGGTGAGGAGCACCCCGTCCTTGGAGATCCAGGGGAGAGTTGGGCTCCCAAGACAGTTCCTTTGGAGCCAGAGCCTCTTGATGGAGATTCTTCTTTTGATTCATAGTTTTCTCTTCCATCGGCCACCCTCGAGGAGCTTCCGCCGATGGATGTTCCTGAGTCTTTAACAGATGGAGAGCGACGGGGAGAGATTCGTCCTCCTCCTCGTTGGGCCCGTGACACACTTCGAGATTCAGGGATTGAGAGGGTCCCTAAGGAGTGAGAACCGCAGGATGGACCACGGAGGTCACGGAGAAACCAGGCACATTCTTCGAAGCTTGTTTGCTCCAACTATTGTTTGTTGACCCGTGTTATGCAGAATCAAGAGCCCACTTCAGTGAAGGAGGCTTTGTAGTCTGATCATTGGCGGAAGACCGTGGAAGCCTAGTTGGAGGCTATTGAGAAGAATGGCACTTGTTCTCTTGTGCCTCGTCTCACAAGAGGGTGATTGGTATCAAGTGGGTCTTCAAGACCAAGTACCTTAGCGATGGTTCTTTGGACAAGTACAAGGCTCGCCTTATTGCTAAAGGTTTTGCTCAGCGCCCAGACATTGATTTCCATGATACTTTTGCCCCCACTGCTCGTATGGCGACTTTTCATGTTGTTCTTGGCTTGGTTGGCCATAGGAGATGGCCTATTTATCAGTTGGATGTGGAGTCGACCTTTCTGAATGGTGACTTGCAGGAGGAGATCTATGTTGAGCAGCCTCCTCGCTTTGGATCCTCGAATGGGAAAGTTTGCAGGTTGAAGAAGGCCTTGTATGGCCTCAAGCAGGCTCCGCATGCATGGAACGAGAAGATTGACTCGTTTCTTCCTATTCTCGAGTGTCTTGCGCCATCTTTGACCATCAGATTGGCGTTAAGTACCATTAAACGCCACTTCTTTAGTGTCACCACAACTGACACTTATGGCCAAATGAATAACCTAGGCCAACAACTGGCACCAGATACCACCAAGTACCTGTGCGGCATAACTTATAGCAACTTTTGCCTTTAACATCCTGTGATTTCTTTAGGTTCCAGGCTCGTAAATTTACTCTAACCCCAATTGCACCTCACATGTGTAACATTTACTTAATCATGTGATTAAAAATTAATCCACATGTTAAGTGAGGTTTCAAAAATACGTCCTCATGACATGACCACACAAGACACACACGACTGCTAACACTCTCTAGAACCTGTGCATCTATATACCTATATAGATGACGCATGACTGTCCTACCTCTCCTTCCTCTCACTCCCTCTCCGGTACACTAGAGTTGTGAGGGATGACTGCATCACCTGGACTAGAAAGAGTCCACATCTCACTTCTTCTTCTCCTCCTTCCGTGAGGCTGCTAACTCCTTGCAATCCTTTCACAATTGGCCCTTCTTACCACAATGACAATAAATAGTCCTCCTTTCTATCACCCTCTCTCTAAAGCTGTAAAAGCCTCACTAGAATCTCCATAATGAGATAGAAGCCTCCCCTATAAACACAAGGATTCCTGAGGTTCAAGTAGCATCGAGAACATATGTGTAAATCTCACCAATGTAGATGATGTCTACACCCTCAAAGCATTCGCCACTCCATCAAGCTTCGAAGGGAGCTTGTTGAGTACCATTTCCACGAGATGTGCCTCTAAAGGGCAAATTGCATGTGTTGAAGCTGATCCTATACCTGTGTAACACAAAGTAAAAAAGACTAAATGGTGTCCTTTAGCTTAAACTTCATCTACTGAAGTTATCCATAAAGGGTCTCTGCATGCATGGTGAAAGATGTCTCGTATAACATCTAAAGCTTCAACCATATTTCTAGGAATGTCCTGCAGGAGATCTCAGGTAACCCCCAACAGAACTTTAGCGATACACCGAAGCAATGCAAAATATCCACATACATCATTCGAATTCAATGTAAACACAACTTTCTCATGACTATCCTCATTAAAATCCTCAGGAAAAGAAACAAGATGTTGAGGCCGAGAAATAATTCCACATACAACGTACCGAATCCGCCTCTACACAAACCAAGCTTTTATCACAATACTCCATGTAAGATAGTTAGGTCCACGTAGCTTATCATTTGTAGAAGTGCAACGAGGAGCCATTTGGAGAGGATAAGAAGAGAAGATAGAGAATAGAAGGTATGCAAAGAGAGAATACAGCCAAACCAATAGCAAAGATGTCACAAAATGAGAGTTT
The DNA here is from genome assembly GCF_053477565.2 of Lygodium microphyllum. NCBI lineage: Eukaryota > Viridiplantae > Streptophyta > Polypodiopsida > Schizaeales > Lygodiaceae > Lygodium > Lygodium microphyllum. Next base: position 104,805,211 of record NC_141153.1, read on the forward strand.
GCATGCAATATAACCAAAAAACTTATTAGAAGCGAAGGGCAACTACATTAAAAGGAAGAAAACCCAATCAAAAATTGCCAGAAAAGGTAAAACAGCCAGTAAAAACAATTGCCCAGGCATGGTTAGGGGTAAAAAACCAAAAACGAGCATTTAATACAGCAAACTAACGATTGCAAGTTGAAATCAGGCACAAATTGAAAACACACAGTGTCAATCTGAAAACACAAGCAGCAACTGAGTACACTCGGGCTGAAAACCACCACCAACAAGTCGCTAGATCAAAGCAAGGGGAGAAAGACTTGTAATCAACAGAAAAATCGCAGCAAAACCCTGGATCCTGCAATCTAATACCATGTCAAAAGTGGAGCAACAATGGAAGCATAGACAAGGCCTAAAATAAACTGTTGAACACAAGACAAAAGAGAAAGAAAACAAAAGAACACTGCAAAAGAGGAGAACTCAAAGATGTGCTCGAAAAATGAAATCCATATAACAAACACAAGAATGACACATATAACAATGAACCTCTAGCTCCTAGACACTAGCACCGGCTCCCTCTCTCCAAAGAATTTGTAGGTGATGATGATCTAAATGAGGAGGGAGCTGGATATATAAAGAAAAAAACAATGCCAAAATAGGGACGAGTCGGCCAGCATTTAATGTTGGTGGAGCATGCTCTAGTAGCCCAACACAAGCCACAAGCTAGCAGAGCTAAGACCATAGAAATGGTCCACCAAGTTGACATCATCCTCCAAACATTGGGTCCAAGTACCTAGCCTCAATCTTTAGCATAAGTAAGTCTCCTTACTTCATTTGATCTATAATAAAAACTTCTTCCAAAATATTAACAACCTATCAAAACTTGAATAACACCTCATACTTTGTGTGCCACCTACCATCCTAAAGTATAATCAAATCAATCCTATAATCCAATTAAATAGCCCTATTTTCATCAAAAATATATCTAAAGCTGAGAGACAAACCAAATTGAAAAGCTCCAACAACATGGCAAAACCAAGTGCACACAGTACTATAAATACACACTAAAAGCAGTCGGAAATTTCAAGATGATGATTGACACAAATCCCAATATCATTTGTAGTTAAGTATAGATTGTGAAAATTAAAAAGGTGCAATGAATCACAGGATATGGAAGATTTGAAAATGAACATATCAACAAATAAGTTTTAGAAACTCATGAGACCACATTTGAAGGCTATCTACAAAAACGACTCTTTATGATCTATTAAAACCATAAAATACTAAGTCTAGCAATATGTCGATGCCATTGTTCATTGTAATGTCCACATAATGATCATAAAACCTATGGTCTACTCCATAAAGTCTTACATTGCACTCACCACAATTACAAAAGTTAATAACCATCATCATAAGCAACCATCATAAAAACCACAACACCGCCAGCTCTAAGGCCCTAATAGGATAGTGTGATAGTTAAGCATCCGCTTAAATGATCAAAAGATTGAACACTTTGACTATGGACTCTAGCTAAAGAGAATCTAAGCAAGTTTATGAATGAGGAAAAGTATACACCCACTACATGCATACAATGATTCCACAAGAATCAAGATCATTAAACTACAACATTGAAAGCCCAATGGCCAAACTAGCAATAATGCATAAAACCTACTTCAACAAAAGATGTACACTACCAAAGAGCCAAGTTGTATATTGACACAATCTTCAAAATCGGGAGCAATGGCAAAAAGGAAAGAAATTCTCGTCAGATAGATTTTGCTCCTTCTATGCCATGAAATCCCACGCAAAGAAACCCCACAATGGGGACAACAACTCTCAAATTCCCTTCAACACCAAATTCTTGATACAAGACTTTCCATAGCAACACGCTTGATAGGAGGAGAAGATATACCGGTGACATCCATGACGATTAAAGTGGTAAAAATGAAAGAGACCAGCTAAGAACCTCCTTGCACATCAGCCTCTGTGTGCAGTATGCTTCCTAATGTACACGAAGCAGCAGCATCAACTTGATCAGAGATCACGAATGCACCAATGACAACAGCAAAAGGCCTATGTATATTAATATAAAAATGACCTTGAGACTGATTGCAGCTAGTTCTTAAAAATTTAGCAACTGGAGGGTGCCCAATCAGTATGTAGATTAGATACCATAGAAGTAAGTAAATTATTTCTTTCTTCTTCCACCCCCATATCCTCTGAAAAGCAACTATCTAATTGGCAGCATAGAAGGGCATCAAAAAGAAAAGACAGAAAGGATTGTAGGGTTTTCTATCTTATCTTGTGAGAGGGTCTTGTCTCTCGTAACCAGTATACTGCTAAGCTGCGGAAAACGCTGGAGATGAAGGTTACCAATGCATCCAACAGTGCTAAGACTGCCGGTAAAGGCTATATGATACTGGCACAACGCGCGAGCATATAGACCTACTCTCTCTCTCTCTCTCTCTCTCTCTCTCTCTCTCTCTCTTACCGCTTGCAGGGCCAACGTAGGGTTTCCTTGGCTAATTTGCGAGCGCGCCGTCGAGAGAAGTATGGTGATGGCGTCATGGCGGTCGCTGGAGAGGGAGGGGGTGGCAAACTGCGGATCCATTACCGAACCTCCTCTTCCTCCTCTTCTTCTGCTATCTTCTTCTTCTCCTTCTTATTTCTGTTCTACTTCGACTTCCCTGTTTGTCGAACGTCTACTGCGAGGCTAGCATGGAAGTGCCAAACCTGCAACTCGCTCACTTCTCTCTCTCGGACACAGCGCCAAGGAGATAGGATAGGAGGAGGGCGGCGTGGGGTGAAAAATGCGATCGTTCTCAAAGCGACTAGAAATTTCGATTTGTTGTACAAGTACTTTCGCCATTACTTCCTTCGATGCTCATAAATCCATACTAACATTAACAGCGATCGCAATCGTCCTAATTTCAAGGGTGACGTGAACACATGGGCATAATCTAAAAAGTGGAGATTTAAATTCCACACCACTTAAAATCTTATTATTATTATTATTATATTATTTTCATTGTAAATTCGAAAGCCTCGAATTTTCAGAGGGCTTCTCGAATCTAACCTCTTTTTCAAACCTCCGTTTTCCAATCGAAACCTCCTCCCCTCCTCTCTTCCTCATGTACAATCTCTTTTTTTATTTTCCTTCTCCTTTTTTAATTAAAAACCCATTCCCACCCCCTTCTCTCTCACACTTTTCTTTTAAATTAAAACCCCTCCCCTCTCTCTCACTTATAATCTCTCTCTCTCTCTCTTTTCCCTCTCCCCTTTTTAATTAAATACATCACCTCTCCCCCCTCTCTTTCTCTCATGTGTAGGCCTATGTTCTCTCTCTCTCTCTCTCTCTCTCTCTCTCTCTCTCTCTCACACACACACACACTCTCTCTCTCTCTCTCTCTCTCTCTCTCTCTCTCCTTTAATTGAATCAAATTTCTTTTTAATTAAATCTCTCTCTCTCATTAAACTTTTCTTTTGATTAAATATTTTTAAAAGTTTTTTTAATTTAAAGTTTTTCAAACAGAGTTTTTCACTCACTTTGAGAGGGAGATAGAAGAAGAAGAATGATTTTAAAAAAAAGAATAAGAAAGAGAAATAGGCGAAGAGGTAGGAAAAGAGAAAAGAGAATAGTTTTTTTTTAATTAAACCTTTTTATTCTTTCCCTCCCCCCTCTCTCTCCCTCTCTCATGTGTAGGGCCTAGGCTCTCTCTCTCTCTCTCTCTCTCTCTCTCTCTCTCTCTCAATAAACTTTTTAATTTAAACTTTTTTACTAATTAAATATTTTTAAAAGTTTTTTTAATTTAAAATTTTTTGACATAGTTTTTCACACACTTTGAGACAAATTTAGAAGAATAAGAAAAATGAGAATGATTTTTTAAAAATAAGAAAGAGAAAAAGACGAAAAGAGGGGGAAAAGAGAAAAGAGAATAGTCTTTTTTTAAATAAACTTTTTTACATAGTTTTTGACTTAGAGAGAGAGAAAGGAGGAAATATATGATTTGAAAGAGAGAGAAATGGAAAAAGAGAAAAGAGAAAAATAGAGAGAGAATAAAAAATATTTAGAGAGAAAAGAGAGTGAGAGAAAAAAACTTGAAAGAAAAAGATAGGAAAAGAAAAATAAGAAAGGAGAGAGAGAGAAATATACAAAGAGCAAAAAAGAAAGAAGAGAAGAGGGAGGGAGAGAGAGAGGGAACAGAGAGAAAAAGAATTAGAGAGAGATGAAATATAAAATTCAAGAGAGAGAGAGAGAGAGAGAGAGAGAGAGAGAGGAAAAGAAAACAAGAAAATATATTTTCATTGTAGGTTTGGAAAGCCCCAAACCTCCATAGGGCTTTTTGAACCTAACCCCTTTTCTAAACCTCCCTTTTTCAATCAAAACCCCCTCCCCTCTCCTTTTCCAAATATATTTATATATAAGGGAAAGATAAAATTTACATACTTTAAGAGAGATTTAAGGGGGGAAAGAAAGTGAAAGAAGAAGAAGAAAAAGAGAGAGAGAGAGAATTAAAATTTGAGGAGAATGAGTGAGAAAAAAAAGAGAGGAGAGAGAGAGAGAATAAAAGGATAAAGAGAGAGAGAGAGAGAGAGAGAGAAACGAAAAATGTAAAAAGAGAATGAAGAGAGAGAGAGAGAGACACGAAGAAGAAAAAAATGAAAAAATAGGAGAGGGAGAGAGAAGGAAAAGAGAGGAGATAGGGGGAGAGAAAGATAGAGAGAGAAAGAAAAGCAAGGAGAGAGACAGAAAACCAGGAGAGGAGAAAAGTAAACTAAAATAGAAGGCAAAGAGAGAGAGAGAGAGAGAGAGAATTAGACAGGGAATTTGGGGGGAGAGAGAGAGAGAGAGAGTAAAGAAAAAAATTAGAAACATAGAGGGAAAAGAGGAGAGAGAAAGATGACAAATGGATTATTGAGTGAAGTTGCCATGCGATACGACAACTTCGCTTGCCGCTTCAGGACAGCAAAACTATCTCGAAGCGGCCCAAAGCTAGTTACAATTATGTTAGGAAAATTTAATGGTGACTTTAGATTTTACAATAATTAAAATTACAATCATTTTCAAAAAAGTTATCAACTCATTGGTGATAAGATTTAGGTAGACTATGAACAAGGCATTGAGCTTTTTTTTTTTTTTTGGGAAAGGGGGAAGGGTAATGCACTTGCACTCACTCAATACAACACAAAAAGGTAACACGATATGTGAGAGTAATATATATTATTGTATTATTCAATGAAAGAAACACTACAATATATGCACATCCTAAGACTGCTCTCTCGTAAGGCCACACATATCAGGGTTCACTACTAGGCATAGGAATCACGTACAGTGGAAACCAGGCAGAGCTCAAAGTCACTACTGCTCCCTATATAGGTGTTTCTAGCAATAATGCCATGGTATAGCTACAAAGCCTTGGGGAGGGGGGAAGGGAGAGGGTGAAAGAGAGAGCACTCATGTATTCTCGGTTATTATTTCATGCAAATAAAGCCAACTGTAAAGTACTAATTCACATATATCCAAGTAACTTGAAGTAATTTGAACCCTTGTCAATGCTCAGCACCCCTCTCAAAGAGGCTAGGTGAGGCTCAACTGCAAGTAGAGTTGACGAGGCATTGAGCGATGAATTAAGCCCCTCTCAAAGGGAGGGTGCGGCTAAAAAGTGAGATGTACTAGGCAATGGTAGCATCTCTATCATACATTTTGAAGCTAAACATGCACTTGTCAAGGCTTGGTGTGATATGTTGAAGAAGGCTTGCCAGAATGGATCTTGAGATGTGAAAGGGGATGCTTCCCTATTGCTTAATATTGGGGTTAGTCCGCATGCTTTTATGATCCTCCCATGGCTCCCAATCTTTTGATATTTGGGGTAGCCCACATGCTTATGATCCTCCCATGGCTCTCAATCTTAAAGGGTATGAGAAGGTGGGCAGACATTTGGGACAAATAGTTGTGGGACTTTGCTTGGATGAAGACAAGGTTTAAATTCACTGACAAAGAAAAGTATTAGATCATGAGGATCGTGCAATGACTTAAGAAGGGATGGCCCACTACAACAATAGTAAGGGAAATATACAAAGCCAAATTCACAGATTTTATTTTTGTGAGCTTCCATTTTGATTCTTTTGCAATCAATCCTTTTTTCAAAAGTTTCAAGTGGGGATTTTATTTTTGCAAGCTTTCTTCTTTTACAACCAATTCTTTTTTTTCAAGTTTTTTCGAGTTTGGTGAAATACCTTAAGAGATCATAAACAATTGTTGGATGAAAGTGAAGGAGAAGTTGTGTGGTGACTTTATAGAATAATTGGTGTTTTTCAAAGCATACAAAGAGACCACAGTGTAGGATGTGTCTATGTGGGCTCAAGACTCTTGCTATGTGGATCCATTTGCTTCTTACCTTCATAAATAACAATTAGAAAGGGTTCAAATAACAAAACAAACCCATAACCAAAGATAATATCAATACAAAGGAGAGTGGGAATTTGAGAAAGGGGTAAGATACAAAGGTCCATACATTTATTGTCTTTCGTATCCCAATTGGTTTGTGTAGCAGGTGTAGCATGTGCTTTGGTGATTTCAAGCTCACATGAGTATGGAACATTGTCAAACTATGTCTCTGTAGTGGAAGCCTTGCCATGCTTAGTCATGAACCCTAGAAAACAACACCATGACTACTTTAACTACCACATATTCAATTAATAAACCATTTAGCAAACATACTAGAGTTTTATGAAATAAATAAGTTACTATCCTTACTTCCTCACAAATCTATCTCTTTCTTTTCAATGACCCCAATGAGTTAATTGAGCCACCAAGCATAGACATTTGCCTCCCATTGATTCCACACTCTTGGGCAGTCATAGATTACATGGTGTTCTTGTCTTTCACATCAATCTACTCTTTAGTCACTACAAGCACTACAATAAGCATTTGTTCAATAATGCAATGCAAGAACCACTTGCAACCACAATGTAGCAACCACAAGGCAAGTTAGCATATCGTCCAAAAATAATCACTTGAGTATTTCAAATCAAACAAGAGTCACCCACCACCATGGGTTTCCACACATGCATAAGAAAGCAAAAAACAAATCCAAAACTAGCTACCCTTTCATGGGTTGTAATGGCCTCCTGCCTTTTTGTGTTAGCATACACTAAATCAAGAATTTGGCTATAAAAGATGATAGAGATAGAGTTATTCTTCATATGACTTCATTATGTTCAAGAGAAACCTATAGTATATTGCTCTTAAGGGAGGCTTTATAGTAGTCCTCAAAATGTAATGGAAGCTTGCAGTCATCAACCTAAAGGGTGCAAATTACAAATGAAGTTTCAATGTACATGTGAGCCCAATATACTACCTTCTTCATGTATCCCTAAAAGGTTTTATAGTATCTAAAGTATAAGGGTTGGGGATCTTTTGCCTTGGTTAGGCTCATGAGATGAAAAATGATTTTCTTCCTATGCAACCCTCTCTCACAAACATACATGTTATAAAATGATTTTCACAGCATGTATTGACCATTGCATCTGTGACCCTTGACCATTGCATGTTAAAACTAATCATCTCCATGTTAGTGGTTTTTATTAACTTATAAAGCTCCTTCTATTTTCCCCTTCAAGAAATATTTCACTAGATATATAAATAGGAATCCTCCTTCTCTAATGCACCCTTAGATCACCCTTCCTTCACATTCTCTCCTTTTGGCCTTTCTCAAATCCACATGTGCATCTCTAAGTGCTTGGATTCTAAGATTCTTTCTTTGGTCTTTAGGGATAAGCTCCCATTAGCATTTGTTTACACATTGACATGCGCTCCGCTACTAGGAAAAACCCACACAGGCACACATAGTCAAGGGATATTAAGGAGTGTTGGTAGCATTTAATGACTTGGCATCGAGGGTTTGTCTCTAACTTAAGTTCTACTTGACAAGACTAAGGACACAAACTGAAGGCTCTTGTGGTGAAAACCTCTCCTCTTTAGGTCATAATACATCAACTTCTTTATACTTCAATTGCTCTTTATTCATGGTAGAGTTTTAGAGGATACCTCTCTTCTATTTGATGATTCTCCTCTTGTTCCAAAGGCACCTCAAGGAAGTTCTTAACTTGGGCAAGTAATGAAAATGTCCTTAGATAAATGAACTAAATGATGTATCCCAATTCCACCTCCCCACCACACAACTTGAGGAACTACCCCTCTCTCATTCACTTTGAAGAAGCATTAATGCACATCAAATATATATCAATCACTCAAGACAAGTATAAACTTACAACACAAGGATTCTAACCCTCAATACATGTACCGTTGATCTCTCCAAGCAACATAGTTTTACTTCCCATGAGGCACTATATTTGCCTTAACATCAAAAGAAGTAAGCATATATGAAAATTAGGAGGAAAGTACTCTAGCTCAAAAAAAATCCCCCAAGAGGCTTCAAAAGTATCAGCCAAAACCTTTATTTTTCTGGTGCATCATTTCCCTATTAAGTGTGCCTCCTTGGTAGTTTTTGAAAGCTCTCTCAATGAATTTCTAAGTTGCATAAGTCTTCAACTACAATGACCTAAAGTCAAAGCATAAACACTTTAACTCATCGCAAGGCATTTAGTCACTTATCTTACTTAGATAGTGTGATTATTTCTTATTAAGTCACTCTCAAATTGTTTGCTAACTCCTTAATCTAAATTCAAAAGGCTTATAATGTATTTTTAGGCCATAAGATACCAAGGCATTCCCTCACATAGACTAAAGGCATTGAGACACATGTATAGTTATGCAAACATGTTCCTCCTCATGCAAAATTAACTAGTCCCTTCAACATTCAATTGAGTTATTTCTCACATTATCAAATCCTTTCTTCGAGCTCATGCTGCTAACCCGACATGACAACTATGTGTCTAGTTGTCCCTAGCATGTGTGTGGCATGTGTGTGTGATTGAATAAGTCAGGTACGTGACTTAATTGTAGTTAGCAGATCAATATGGTCTAGTCACTTAGACCTAGTTGTTTTGGTTACTCAAATGGTGTGTGAGATTGAATAATGAAGAAAATGAGAGCAATCAGCTCTCTGTTGCCTCATCTCTCTCTCTCATTCTTCTAACATGGTATCAAAGCATGGTCTTGCTGAGCCTAAGCATAACTGGGAGCTAAATGTGGAATAGAATCAATGACAATCTCGGGTAAGAGGCATGTACTTGATGTGTTTTTTTATCAGCGCCTATTTGAGGCATTCAAGGGAGTCCATTAGCTCTTCTCCTAATACATTTGGAGCAGTGTTGTGTTATTGCAACTTCAACCAACAACAAACACGTGTATCTCTGATCAGCATGGACAATCTTGAAATTGCGCATGGTTTCGGATGATAGCGTGGACAACATTTAAGCTTTGACAAGTGTTGCCATACTTGACTGTTGATCAAGAGAGATAATGCTTGCTTTGTGTTGCTTCTTGGGTAAATCCTATAGCTGAACAAAGACGGGCACATCAAGCATGGATGAAAAGAGCCCGAAGGATGTTGCATTGGTTATCATTGTGTATCTCTAATGCAATGGTCATGCAGATAATGAACTACAAGTCACTAGAGAATGCCTGGAATATTTTGATGTGGTATTATGGCACGACCACTAGTACTCACAAAATCCAACTAAAGTAGAAGTTCAACAATATGGATAGGAAAGGTTGATGGATAAATGACTATTAACCAAAGTTAAGGCCATTGCAGATCAACTAGCTCTAGTTGGAGTTAATGTTGATGATGAGGATTTAGTGGCTGTTACCCTAAATGGTTTAGTACTTGAGTACAAATCTTTTGATACCTCTATATCAGTGTGTGTTGCTGAGGTGCCAGATTTTAATGAGCTTGTGTCATTGCTCATACAAGAAGAAGTCAAATTGGCATTAGCTATAGGTCACGTAGCTCTAAAAGCAAAGATGCAATGTTCTATTCTAATCAATGAGGTTGTGGCAGTCGTGGAAGAGAAACATAACAGAATGCATCTCACAGTAGTAATACTCAATAGGGTGAAAATGCAAGAGGTGGTGGACATTTTAGAGCGAGGGTCAAAATGCAAGAGATAATCGGTTGCCACTATGATGTAGCGAGCTTGGGAATATTGTGCCGCAGGACTGATAGGTCCAATAAAATCGATGCCCCATTTTTCAAAGGGTTGTCGGGCTATGACAGGGGTCAACTCCATCTTGTCTTTCTGCATAGGCACTTTGGTTCTTTGGCACTCATCGCAGTGCTTTACGAATTTAGCTACATCGCGGAAAAGGGTGGGCCACCATAGTTGGAATTGTAGCATCTTTCGGCTTGTTGTGTCCCTGCTAAAGTGTCCTCCAGTGATTCCACCATGTGCTTCTTTCAATGCATCGTGCATCTTGTGCTCACATATGCATCTGCGCAATAAACCGTCTTGTCCCAACCTGTAGAGTTGGCCGGCTATCAGTTGGTATGGCTGAATTTTCAGGATAAGTCTTCTCAGCCTGGCCTTCTCAATGGGTCTCTCAGGTAGTCCGCTCTCTAGCACTTGCACTATGTCATCGGCCCAATACGGCGTCAGATCAGCTTTAAACACTTCTCTCTCGCTAGACAGGTTAAAGAGATGAGCATCCGATAAATCGTTAGTTATGCCTTGTCCAGCGACTTCTCCTGTGGGTATGCGGGACATGTGGTCAGCCATGTAATGCTGCTTTCCTTTGCGTACAACCACAGAGAAGTCAAACTCCAGTGGAAGGAGTTCTTTACCGCAAATACTATGGCCAACCCCTCCCTTTTTGTCGTGGAATAGTTCATCTCGGTCTCTGTGAGCTGCCTACTGGCAAAACTCACCGGGTAATCTAAGTTATGTTCACTAGGCTGGCATAGCACGGCTCTAATAGCGAACTTAGAGGCGTCTATGTGTACATGAAACGTTATGTTCGAGTCTAGGGCTCGTAAGATTGGTGTAGTAGTAAGAGCCATTTTCAACTCCTCATATGCGCGTTGGCATTCCTCAGTCCACTCGAACACTATCAACAGCTTGTACAATGGTCTAGCAATTAGTGCGTAATTTAGTACAAAGCGTTGATAATATCCAGTGTGTCCTAAGAAGCACTGAACTCCCTTGTAGTTATCGGGTGGCGGTAAGTCAACAATGACTCTGACTTTAGAAAAGTCAGTGGCAATGCCGTTCCTTGACACTACGTGCCCTAAGATGCATCCGTGTTTCACCCAAAACTGGCACTTTAAAGGGTTCAACGAGAGGTGGTACAACCTACACCTTTCAAAGACAGCTCTCAATTTCTCTAAGTGTTCGGCCCAACTAGAGTGTATGCATACGTTGTCTACACACACTTCCAGTTCGCGCCTAAGCATGTCCTTAAAGATAGTGCACATTAGGCATTGAAAAGTTGCAGGTGCGTTCATCAGCCCAAAAGACATGACAATGTAGGCGAATACACCCCATTCCGTGGCAAAGGCAGTCTTGTGCCTATCGTCGGGATGCACTTGCACTTGATTATAGCCCGAGAAACCATCCAAAAAATTGTAGGCTTCTTTACCTGCTACTCTCTCAAGCATGTGCTCGGTGTAAGGTAAAGGATAGTTATCCCTCTTTGTAGCGGCATTCACTTTCTTGTAGTTCACGCACACTCGAATTTTTCCATTTTTCTTCATGACAATCATGATAGGTGATACCCAGTCTGTGTGCTCGATCTCATATATGAATCCTGCCCTCATGAGTTTATCAATCTCCTCTTTTACTGCATGGGTGTGTTTGGGATTCATGGGGTAAGGTCATTGTTTCGTTGGCACTGCATTAGGGACCATTGGGATATTATGAGTCACAACCCTAGGGTCGACTCCCTTAAGTTCATCCAATGTCCAGGCAAATACGTCAATGTACTCTTGCAAGAGTGCAACAAGTTTGGTCTCCTTATCCTCTGTCAAGTCATCTGCAATGAATGCAGGTCTTGGCTTTTCACCTTCCCCAGCCAAGTTAACTTCCTTGACTTTAGCGGGTCCCTCGATCGGTTCACTAGTTTGGCCTTGTCTTTTCGCACCTAGCAGAATCACCACTCTGTCACCCTTTTTAAATTTTGTAAACCGTTTGGGTAGATCTTGCGGTTTCTTTTGCCTTTCTGCTTCTGAGTCCTTTGCTTGCTTCCTGACCTCCTCCTTTAGCCTCCTGCGCCTTAGGTGGATTGGCAAGTCTCCCTTGGTGCCTCATCATCAGAGTCATGTCCTTCTAACTGCTCATAATCACCTAAGCTTTCCTCTCTAGTCTCCTTGTCATCAATAATAACTAAAGCCCAGTTATATAACAAATTCAGGTCGTGGACCTTGGTCCATTTCCATTCTGGCTTAGCTAATAGATCACGTAGAGGTTTTAAGTTAGCAGCCAAGTTGCCTTCCAGTTTATTGGTCAGATACTCTACAATTTCCTGAAGCTCTAGTTTGTTGTTGGGGATATGGAACGAGGCTGGTTTGCCTGGGTTGAGTGAGCTTCCTGCCATCATGCAGAGTGGCACAATTGGCTCCTCAATTGGCATGGTTGCGGCTTTAGCAGCCTGCCGATATAGTTCTTCCTCATCCGAGAATGGTATGTCAATGGTTGCCAAAATGTGCATCCAATCCCTCTCATCCTCAGGGCAAGGAATATATTTAGTGAGTGATCCATAGGGTTTGGTCGTTTGAGTATCGCCTTTCAGCATAGGTGAGATGGTATCTAGGTCAACAAGGGTCGTCTTCCAAGTGTCCATCTCTACCCTTACTGCACTAGTTCTGTTCCCTAGGAAAATCAAACCATTTCCCCAGTCCTCAATGACATGCGCATTCCTCATCCAAGGTCGGCCTAATAGTATGTCATAATCCACTCCCTTCATGACAATGAAGTTTACGGAAAACTGCACACCGGCAATCTTTACTGGCCAATTCTTTAAGACCCCGAATGGTCTTACCTTCATTCCATTTGCTAATGTGACATTAAACTTGGCAGTCTCTATAGGAGGGTTTTCCCATGCCTCTAAGACTGCATGGCTTAGTACACTAACACCTGCGCCTGTGTCTACAACTCCTTTTCGCGTCATATCTCCTAAGGCTAGGACGGGTAAAACTGCATGCATTTCAGTGCCTTCCCAAAAAGCATTGATGTGCAAAGACTTAGGAGTTGAGTGTAGAGTTAGACTTGGGATCCGTGTAACCGCATCATGATCTCGGGGATCAGCACCCGCAAGTCCTGTGTGTCCCTCCATCAAGTCTTTTAACTCCTGCCATAAGGAATGATTCTACCTAAGCAAGTCTTCCAAGCTTAGAGTTGCTGGAGTAGACAACAAGGTTGTGAGGAGGCTACTGGGCTCTTGTCTTCCCCTGAGGCTAGCATTTCTAGGCCATGTGCTCTGTATGCCCTGGCAAGTTTCCCCTTGGCCTTGCTGCTGAGTTGCCCCCAGTGGTACATGTATGCTCGCAGCTTGTGGTTTTGAAGGTGAGACTGGTGTGCTCACGCTAGAGAAATCGTCAATAGGATATTCTAATATGGGTTCAGCATCCTTGAGGTGCCTTTGGGTGTCCTTGACCCACTCCTTGACCTTAGCTATAGCCTCAAGCTACCGTTTGGGATGGGGATATTCCCCTACCTTGGCACTCCCTAGCTCGGCTGTCTTAGGAGTTGAGGTCTCCGTCTCTGCGTCTATGACCCTCTTTCCCGTTACTAACGTAGTCGCTTCCTCGGTTTTAAGAGTTATCTTTGCATCGGTTCTCTTTTTTCGTCTCCTCTGGCTTTTCTTTCCTATTGAGGTTGCGTCAAGGTTACTTGGCCCTGGCAAAGAGATGCTTGCCTGTTTTGTTTGAGCTCGCATCATAACATATAGTGGGATGGGTGTATCCTCATTGTCAAAGGTTTCCACTCCAAAAAGCCCCAAAGGCAACAATGGCATGTTGGCAGAGCTGGTTGATGGCTTCCGCCTAGGACAGTCAGGAAACAGATGTGTGATTCCACACTCTGTGCATCGGAGATCCGCTTTGTCCTTATTAGCTTGTTCTCATTCTGGGCAGCGTGATGAAATGTGGCCTGGGTGGCTGCAAGTCCAGCATGTGACTCGATCTTGGCTTGGCCCTCCAAAGCCTCTGCCTCTTTCTCTTCCTAAAGCCATCACCGGCACCGGCCGATAGTCCATCAGGACTGGGTTGCCCTCCTCGTCATAGGATATGTACGGATTGACATATGTTTCTTCCTCATTAGGCTCCTCCACAAAGTGAACAGGAGCATCGCTAGATGGGTGGGTTACAAAAGGCCCTGGTGGTCTAGGTATACCAGTTGGGTTCATCTCCAGCCTAGGTACGGCAGGTCTTGAGTCAGTCGGTGCTGGGAGAGCTAACTGGGCTCCCCTCCCAAAGAAATTGGGTGGCCTATTACCTAAGTATGGATGGTTGTACTGCTGCGCATATGGGAATCTCCTCGGCATTCTGCAATGCACGGCATCATGCCCGAATCTACCGCAATTTGAGCATGGCCGAGATCTAGGATCTTGGCACTCAACTGGGAGGTGATTGCACCGCAGTATATACATTGTACATGCGATCTCACAGGCTTCCTTACCAGCTCTTGCAACCGTGCAATCTCCATTCTCATTTCTGTCATCCCCTGGTCGTGGTCTACACTCTTTCCCTTATCCTACACACTAGCAGTTGCTTTTTCCCCCGAAGTAGTTGATCTCTCAAGGTCCCTTTGGCTTGCACTCTCTCAGTTTGTAGTCCTCATGCTGCGTTCCCTGAGTTGATCATCTATGCGTATTGCCTCCTCGAAAACTCTAGCTAGCACGTCTCGTTGCAAGGTGGAGTTACTGGCCAAAGCCTTGTAGAGCTCCTCACTCCGAATCCCGTTCATGAACACTGTAGACATTGCCCTCTCGGTAGGTCGCTCATTGGCAGGGATTCCCTTGTAGAGGCTACGCACCTGAGTGACGTAATCCCTAATGTCTTCCTTCTCCCTTTGACTGATATTCATCAACCTAACGATGAGGTTATCCGAATACCTTGCCTCTGAAAACCTCTTGATGAAGAGGCCCCTAAGGCGAACAAAGTTCGTACGTATCTAGACTAGAATACCAGGTCCTCCGCTTATCGCCTAAGCACAGGCCGAAAGCTTGAGCTCGCTGCGCAGGGTCAGTAAGACCGTTTGCCTCATATACTTGCTCGAACTACTCCATGAAGCTATACGGGTCACTGCTAGGTTCGTATCTAGCTAGTTGTTTTGCTACGATGGGGATTCTAGCCTGCCCTCTAGCCCCTTGCGTGACTCCCAATCCCGATAGTAGCGCGGTGGCTAGGGCAGTAGTGCTCTGTTCAACGGACGTATTGTCCAAGAGTCGCTTTGCTACCAGTTCGCTCAATGTCATGTCAACCTCTGCTACCCGTTTCCTCTCTACATTCGGTCCAGATTTGGCCGCTCTAGCTAGGTCTAGCACTCGTCTAGCCTTGTACATATCTACATCTTGCTCTAGCCTTCTACCCCTTTGCTCATGGTTGTAGGCAATTATGCCTTCTAGCGCTCTCTTGATTACTCTTCTCTCTTCTTCCAGGTTTGCTACCACTTCCTCTACAGGTCTACCTGGATCACGGTCCTAGTGAGTAGATCGCAGTTGTGGACCAGTTCCTGGACTGAGGTTGGGAATTCTCCTAAGTCTAATTGGTTCTCTCCTCGTTCGCCTCTTGATCCCGACATTGTTTCTCCTTCCAGCTCCACGAGGTTGTCAATAAATCCAAGCAGCTTCGGCAGCGTCCAATCCTCTATATTGTTGCTTTCCGTGTCTTCGTGTCTTCTCCAGGTCCTACTAGTAGGGCACTCAGGCACCTGTCTAAGTCTTGGGGTCTTCTCCTACTAGTGGGTTCCTTAATGTTATTAGATATCCTGATGTGTTCCTTGTTATTTGAAAGCAGCTACAATCCTTATTCACACGTTATGCTTAGTGCTTTCGTGGTGCTTGGTGCGAAAATAGGCTTTTCTCTTTTCTTGCAGTGCAAACTTAATGGAACACAAGAGTGAAGTGCTGATGCAAAAAGTGTTTAATGCGAACTCCACTCTGTTTCTCTCCACATTCTTAGCCTGATTTGAGTTCTAAGCTCGGTTTTCGGCTATTCTATGGTCTTTCTGAAGGTCTGTGCTGTGTTTTCTATTCTGCTCTAAGTTCGATTAGTCTCTGAGGTTCTAATGGTCAAATTGGGTCTTGGGGGTGTTTAGGGTTGTGTCCTGGGGTCAGGCTTGTGGCAGGGTCAACTAAAGATCCTTATTTTTCCTTCTGGCAGGATGGTCCGATTCCTAGAATCGGACTGTTCGAATCAGACAGGGCTGGTCCGACTCTAGTAGTCGGACGGTCCGATTCTTGCAATCGGATAGGGCTGGTTCGACTCTAGTAGTCAGACGGTCCGATTCTTGCAGTAGAACAGAGTGGTCCAAGTGCCACGTGGCATGTCCGATCGGACTGTCTGATCCGGTAGTGGGGTTCGATTCTAAAATTGTTTGGTCCGATCCGAATGTTGGATAGTCCAACTAGCACGCAGTCCGACTCCCTCAGTCGGACGATCCGATTCTTGGACTCGAGTGGTCCGATTCTGGGAATCGGACCACTGAGACCTGGTCCAGTTGCGTCTGGCGGCAGGCGCGATTTTGACGCGTTTTGATCCCACTTGACACCTACTACACACAATCACAAGAGACTTTCCAGATATGATTAGGGCACTACTAAGAAACACCAGACTCACCTGGAGTAGCACAAATCGATGGCACCTAGAATTGTGATAGTCCTCCCTCTTCCTGGCAACCATAATCTCTCCCTCTCTCTCTCTCTCACACAAAGCTAACCAGTGAAATGAGGTTTGCCCTCGCCCCTCAAGCCTCTCAAGGTCCTTTCCTAGCACTGCAAAACCTTAAAGCCAGTTCCCTTTTCCCTGTTTTACCCAGAAATTTGAATTTGGTCCCCTGTTTCCCTGTTTCCAGTAGCAGCCAAAACCTTTTGTTTTCTCTTTTCTTAACCTAATCTAACCTTAATCTAGTGCAGCCAAAATGCAAAACAGAGATGCAGAATGGTAGTCCTACACTAATGCTTCCAACAAACCAAAACACTTACTTGTTTCACGAATTAAAACCTCCTAAATCTCCTAGCTATCTCGAGCACCGGTTCGGGCTGCAAACCCTACTTCTATGCTCAATTTGATGCGTGCGGTGCTCAAGGCTCGATTCCGTCTGTCCCGGCAACGGAACCAAAATAAAGGGGAGCTATAAGCTCTACCCCGAGACCTACAAACCACTTATTGCTCAAGTGTTTCGAACCGAGCGGCCATGGTTACCTCTCACATAGCCAATGTGCAATGCCTACCTTACGGGTGTAGTGAGCTTACCTTGATGCTCGATCGAGTACCCTCCTCTTTCTTGCACACCGGTAGCTCCATGATCCTTGAGGCAAGCTCAAGCAACCTCAATCCCTCTCCCATGAGCTTCATCCTCCATAGCCACACGCGAGACAAGAGAAGAGAGGAGAGGAGGGGAAGATGAAGAGAGAAGATGGAGAGCTTCTTCTCCAAGATCCCTCACTCTCACACAATCACTCCCTCACTCCCTCACACTCTCTCAATCCCTCTCTCAAGCACAAGCAAGAAGGCAAGAAACAAGAGAAGAAGAAGAAGAAGCTTTGGCCACACACAAGAATGAGCTTCTCATTCACTTTTCAACTTTATATACAAAACCCTAAATCCCTTTTGGGCGGTCATCCCCTTTTCCCCTTTTTTACATGGCTGGCCATTAGCCTAGGCCCATTTCTCATTTCCCACCATTCTAATCTATCCTATTCCCAACTAATGCATACAATTTGCACAGGAGTGAGCCTGGCGCTCTTTGACAAGGATTCGGGAGCGCTTCCACACTTAATGGTGCACTTTTTACTCTTTTACTTTCCTTGGGCGACTCTAAGACGTCCTGAGGGTCGTGCCCGTGCTTTTAATTTTTTCAGGGTCTGGTTACCGATTAAGGTGCCTTTTTCTTCCTTTTGTCCTGCGCCTTTTGCTATTTCCTTTTTTCCATTTCCCGCTCCTCTGTGCTGCGGTAAACATGGTTGTGCTCCAGAATTTGCATCTAATGCTTAGCATTGAGCATTGAAGTATAGTATTACACTTGCGACTGATATACATTCAGCTTCAGGTCTGAAATACACAGTATTTAGATCTGTAATAAATAGGGCAACAACTATTTCTTGAGTGAATAATGCTTATGATTCACTTATGTGATGAATATCTGATGTCTATTTGGTGCTACATAACTTGGAGATGTTATATCCATGATTAGAGATCATTTTGGGGTGATTAGAGTAATCATTTTGCTTGGTTTTGACAAAGATTTGGCTGTTAGAATAACAGAGCTGAATGACATTTTGACTGCATATGCATTATGTCTTGTTTTAGACTTGGTCTCGGGCATTCTAAATTATGTATTCATGCTTATGGTTGATGTTACATGCTTGGATTTGATTCTAGAATGCTTTTGAGCAGCGATTAAAGCTCACTTTTAGATTAGCTTTACCTACAAGTCTACCGCTATACATTCAAGACAGTTTCCTGCATATTTAGGACAACATACCTCATCGCTGTCAGGAAATTTGATATGTTTCTATGCTAGAACATTATGGTGATGTTTTGAGCAGCTTTGCATGAACTTTGGAGCTCAATCTTAGTTAGTCTGAGAGGTTATTTTAGTTCTGAATTTTTCAAGATAGATTTTTCTTGAATGTCAAGACTGCATTGTTGAATTGCAGGACAACCAACTGTATTATCAGGAATTTCAAAACTGTACTTCTGAATTGCAGGAAAACCACCTGTATTGTCAGGTATTTCAAGATTGCACTCTTAAAATGCATGACATTCACCTGTATTGTTAAGAATTTTAGGACTGCACTCCTTAATTGCAAGACAACCACATGTATTGTCAAGAATTTCAGGATTGCACTTTGTTTTTTGTCAGGAAATTGGTATGTTTACTGTCATTGAATGCTTTTGATGCATTTCGGGCAATGAATTGATGTATGTTCTTGCTGCTACATACTTGGGGATATTCCTAACATACTACTGAGTGGATTTTGGAGCCTCCATTGCTTGGCATTAGCTGCCATTTACTGTTATGCAGTTATTTGGCAGTGAATCATGGCTAGCAGCAGTGACAATCATCTTATGCATATCAAGAAGCTTGAAGAAGCACACAACTTTGCAGTTTGGCAAAAGCAATGCTATAATATCTTGTTGCAGAAGAAGCAAGCAAAGTCAATTAAAGTAAAGGGAACAAAACTAGCTGAGGTAGAGCAAGATGATTGGGATGAGCTGAATGAGCTTGCACGCTCGACCATTGAGGTATCAATTTTTGATGCCTTGCTATTTAACATTGAAGGGTTGGATTCAGCTTATGAAATTTGGAAGCAATTGGAAGAATTGTATGCCTAGAAGAGTGTTGCAAGCAAAGTCTACCAGCTAAAGAAACTCATGGATTTGTGTACAAAAGAGGGTACTATAATGTGTACTCACCTTAGTGAGTTTAACTCCATTTTTAGCTAGCTTGCCTCTTTGAAGTTCAATATTGATGATGAGTTCAAAGCTACGTTCTTGCTTTGCACTTTTCCAGAGAGTTGGGATACCTTCATAAACTGCTATGAGCAATTCTAATGCTATGCTTTTGTATGCTGATGTAGAGAGTGCTCTACTCATGGCAAAAATGAATTGGCAAAACAATGCATCTAGTGCTTTGTATATTAGAGGCAAATCATAGAAGAAAGCTAAAATTGATAGAGCAAGGGATGTAGTAAATCACATAATAAGGATGTTGAATGCCATCACTGTAGCAAGAAGGGTCACTTCAAACATGACTACTATAAATGGAAGAAAGAGAAAGGGAAGGGCAAGAAGATGGATGGCAGCAAAGAAGAGAAGAAAGAGAGTCAGCCTACTAAGAAGAGCAGTGTAAAGTTCAAAGAGGTGAATGTAGTAAGCCATGAGAGTGACAATGGAAATGATGTACTCTTTGTCTCTTCATGTTTCAGTGCACATGCTTTGATAGTCGATACAGATGAGTGCTTGCACACTTGGATTTTGGATTCCGATGCCTCTTTTCATGTTACCCCTCACTATGAGTGGTTTACAGACTATATAGGAGGTCGACATGGTGTTGTTCATCTTGGGGACAATTATGCATGTGACATTGCAGGCATTGGTAGTGTGCAACTGCAGTTTCAGCATGGATTTGTCTTCACTCTTCAGAATGTAAGGCATGTACCTTAGCTCAAGAAGAGCTTGATTAGTATTGGACAGCTAGATGATAATGGATTTCATACCATCTTTGGCGATGGGAAATGGAAGATATGCAGAGGATCTAGGGTTATTGCAGAGGCTCAAAGAGCGATACTTTGTATCCTCTCCATGTATCCAGTGTGTGTGACCATGTTGTTGCTGTGACCAAGAAACCAAGTGTTTCCTTGTGGCATGACCGCTTGGGACACATGAGTCAAACATGAATGAAAGTACTTTCTCGTTTGGGTTACTTGTCTTTTCTTCGTTATGTTGATTTTGAGCACTGTGATCATTGTGTTTATGGTAGTAAGCATACGCAGACATCTCATAAAAAATCTCTCTCACTGAAATCTTTGCCTCTAGAGTTAGTACATTTCGATATATGTTAAATGCCAGGGTTATCTCTAGGAGGAAAGAAATACTTTGTCACATTTATTGATGATGCTACTCGGAAGGTATGGGTTTACCCTATTGGTAGCAAGGACGAAGTGCTTGACAAGTTTTAAAAATTCTTGGCATTGGTTTGAGAACTAGACTGATAAGACACTTAAGTGTCTTCGCTCTGACAATGGTGGGGAGTATGTGTCCAAAGCCTTTCAGGAATTTTGTGACAACAAGGGGATAAAGAGGGAGCTCACTGCCCCTCATAATCCACCCCAAAATGGAGTTGCAGAGTGCATGAATTAGACCATATAGGATAAGGTCCATACAATGCTGTCTCATGTTGCATTACATGGCTTTTGGGCAGAGGCTGTTATGATAGCCGTTCATTTGATTAACAGGTTACCGAATAGGTCTTTGGGGGGGGGGGGGGGGGTGGGGGAAGAGTCCCTCACGAAGAGTGGTCGGGAAAGCCACCCTCTTGTGAGTGTTTGGCCGTGAGGCTTTTGTGCATATACGAAAAGAAGAATGCAACAAACTGGAACCAAAGTCCTGTAAATGCATATTCATAGGATACAGTGATGACGAGGGTGAGATGGGGTATAGACTTTGGGATCCCGAGAAAAGGAAGATAGTATGCAACAATGATGACATCTTTCGTGAAGATCGCATGCATGAGTAGCCCAAGAAGATTGAGGAAGTCAAGAGGGTTGTTTTTAGGGAGGATGTACCTTTTAGATAGTCATTTGTGCCCAGTGGACAGTAGCATATACCGGCTATAAATACTCTTGAAAATGCAAAAAATGGTGCTGGAAATGATTAGCAAGGTATCGCCCATGATACGCCACAGTTTTAGCCTGAAAACATGTAATTAGTGTTTACCATAGCACAGAGGAACGGAAAATGGAGCAGAAGTGCATAAAAAATGGAAGCCCGAAAATTTGAATGATTTAAACAACGGTGTCGCCTCAAAAAAAGAAAAGAGTAAAAGCGTGCCATTAGATATGAAGGCACTTTCGAATCTTTGTAAAAAGAGCGTCGGGCTCACTCCTGTGCAAATTGTATGCATTAGTGAGAATAGGATGAGTGGGAATGGTGGAAAATAGGAAAAGAGGGCCTAGGCTAATGGCCGACCATGTAAAAAAGTGTAGATGACCGCCCAAAAGGTAGGGCATGTATATAAAGTTCAAAAGTGAATGAGAAGCTCATTCTTGGGTGTGGCTAAAGCTTCTTCTTCTTCCTCTCTTGCTTCTTACCTTCATGCTTGTGCTTGAGTGAGGGATTGAGTGTGAGGGAGTGAGTGTGTGAGAGTGAGGGATTGTGGAGAAGAAGCTCCCCATCTTCTCCCTTCATTGTTCCTTCCCTTCTCCTCTTCTCTTGTCTCACATACGGCTATGGGGGATGGAGCTTGATGGAGGGGGACTTGAGGTTTCTTGAGCTTACCACAAGGATCGTGGAGCTACCATAGTGTGAGAGAGAGGAGGGGACTCAATCGAACATCAAGGTAAGCTCACTACACCCGCAAGGTAGGTATTGTGCGTCGACTATATGAGAGGTAGCCATGGCTGCTCGGCCTGAAACGCTTGATCAATAAGCGGTGCGTAGGTCTCAGGGTAGAGCTTCGTAGCTCCCATACATTTTGGTTCCATTGCCAGGATAGACGGAATCGAGCCTTGAGCACCACACGCATCAAATCGAGCATGGCAATAGGGTTTGCAGCCTGAATCGGTGCTCGAGATAGTTAGGAGGATTAGGAGGTTTTAATCCCTAGAGCAAGTAAGTATTTTGATCAGTTGTTGCTGAATGCTAGAGTAGGACCATCTGTCTTTATTTCTATTTCTATTTTTGTTGCAATAGATTAAGGGTAGGATAGGAGAAAGAAGGGAACAGAAGGGTTCTGCTGCTACTGGAGACAGGGAAGTTGGGGCGTAGATTCAGACATCCAGCTGGAGGAGTGTATGAGATTAACCTCTGAGTCTATAGCAGACTGAGGGAGGTAATAAGTTGCCCAGGAGATCAAGGGAGGTTGTTACATTTGACACCCTGCCTTCTGAGAAGACTGTGAGCCTAAGAGCCCGAGAGAGAGCGAGAGAGGGAGAGAGCTGCGGGAGATCGTGAAGTGCTGACCGATCGAGCGCCCCATCGCTTTGAGGTATGCCAGACGTTTCCCTTTGTTGCTCGCATTTCTTTGGAAAGCGCAGCACGATTTGATAGAGTAGCCATTGACCTAAAGGCGTCGTGTGCAACTTGCGGGCCGTCGGACTAGTCTATCCGATTCTCAAAATTGGACCGTCCAACTTCGAGAGTCGGACAGTTCGACTCCCATAGTCGAACCAACCGGAAAAAAAAATTAGACCGTTGGTCCAATCCGACTCTTATAATCGGACCAGTTGGAGATCGGACCTTTGGTCCAATCCGACTCTTATAATCGGACCAGCCCATCAAGTCAGGCCATGTGTCCTAGTCCCGTACTTGAGCCACTCGACCCATTGCACTGGTCGGACCATCCCCGTCCTACTAAGGGAAGTCGGATTTGAGTAAGACTGGACCCACCCGTCTGATTCCCAGAATCGGACCAGTCCGTCCGATTCCCAAAATCGAACCAGAGCACCAAAGCTTGAATAGAAGGTTATTCACCTAGGCCACAGTCCTGGGTACCTTGGTCACATCTCTGATCCCCCAGGGAACCCAGTTTAACCTTGGAAGCTGGAGACTAGACAAGGTGACAGAAGATTCACCCCGAATAGCTAGACACCGGGCGTACATAATTTGGAATTGGATGTGACGTTTGGCGACTAGCCAACCAACTAACCAACCCTGAGGCAGAATAGGGAATGCAGCAGGGTCTTTCTGTAAGACTTTAGATTGGCCAGGACCTATGCCTAGAGCCACATTAGGCTACAAACGTAGGTAGTAGGGTGGAGCCTGCACCAGGCATTTAGCGCATCCTTACCTCACCTTCTGATTTCATCACCTAGGGTGCACTACAAGGAAAGGAAAAGCTTGCTTCCACACTGAGCACTAGAAAGCACGAAGCACAAATTGTGGATAAGATTAATGACGGTTTCCAGTAACAAGGAGCTCAACAGGAAACATAATAACATCAAGGAACTCACTACTAGGAGAGGATCCCAAAGCATAGCTGGCTACTAGAGAACCCCATTTGTAGGGCCCTAGGAGGACACAAAGATCCGGAGGGCAACAACATAGAGAATCGGACGCTACCAGAGTTACTCAAGTTGATTGATGACCTGGTGAAACTGAAAGTGGAAGCAATGTCAGGATCTCAAGGTGGACAAGGAGAGGACCGACTGGACTTGGGAGAATTCCCAGTCATGGTGCAAGAGTTAGTTAACGAGTATGACTTGCTGGCCAGGATGGTAGTTCGACCAGTAGAGGAAGTGGTAGCGACCCTAGAAGAGGAAAGAAAGCAATCATAAGGGCACTAGAGAGCATGATCGCCTATAACCATGAGCAAAAGGCTAGGAAACTCCAACAAGACGTGGATATGTACGAGCCCGCTAGCCTTGGTTGGAGCAGCAAAAGCAGGACCAAATGCAGAGAGAGAGCGAGCAGTGGAGGCTGACTTATCATCAAGTGAACTTATAGCCAGGTGGCTCATGGACAACACGTCCGGTGAGCAGCGCGCAACAGCCTTAGCCACAGCCTTACTCTCAGGATTAGGGGTCACACAAGGGGCAAAGGGGCAATCTAGGATTCCTATAGTGGTGAAACAACTGGACAAGTATGAACCTAGCAACGACCCATGTAGCTTTGTGGAGCAGTTCGAACAAGTTTGTGAAGCCAATGGCCTCACAGACCCTGCACAACGCTCCCAAGGTTTTGGGCTATGCTTAGGTGATAAGGGGAGGGTGTGGTACACTAGTCTGGATGCAGCCGAGCGCGGGAACTTTGCCCATATTAAAGACCACTTTATCAAGAGGTTCTCTGAGGCAGGATACTCCGACAACCTCATCGTCCGCTTGATGAATGTCAGTCAGAGGGAAAAGGAGGACGTGAGAGACTATGTCACACATGTACGAAGCCCCTTCAAGAGGATCCCGGCCAATGAGCGACCTAACGAGAAGGTAGTGTCTACAATGTTCATAAATGGAATCCGTAGCGAGGAACTCTACAAGGCCTTGGCTAGTAACTCCACCCTACACAGAGATGTGCTAGCTAGGGTTTTTGATAAAGCAATAAGGGTGGACGACCAGCTTAGGGAGCGAAGCATGAGGAACACCAGTCGGGACAGTACAGGCCAGAGGGCTTTAGAGCGGTCAACGATGTCAGGTGAGAGAGAGAGCTCTAGCGCACGGGATAAGGGAAAGGGAGTTGATCGAGGCCAGGACCTGGCTGAGGTGAGGATGGAGCTTGCACGTTTGCAAGAACAAATAAGGAAGCCTACGTGAGCTCACGTGCAGTGTATACACTGTGGTGGAAATCACCTTTCAGCCGAGTGTCAAGATCCTAGATCTAGGCCGTGTTCGAACTGTGGTAGGTTCGGACATGACGCGTTGCACTGCAAATTGCCCAGGAGGTTTCCATATGTGCATCAATACAACCCTCCTTACCTAGGCAATAGGCCATCTAACTTCCTTGGCAAGGGAGCCCAACTGGCACTTCCAGCACCAAACGACACGAGACCAGCCATCCCTAGGCTAGAGATGAACCCAACAGGCATACCCAGACCATCATGACCCTGCATAACCCAACCATCGAGTGACGCTCCTGTTCACTATGTGGAGGAACCTAGTGAAGAAGAGAGCTATATAAACCCATACATCTCCTATGACGAGGAAGGCAATCCAGTCCTGATGGATTATCGACCGGTGCCGGTGATGGTGTTGCGCAGAGGAAGAGGCAGAGGCTTTGGAGGACCAAGCTAGGACCCAATCTCATGTTGGACCTTCGGTCATCCAGGCCATATCTCATCATGTTGCCTAGAAAGGGAACAGGCAAACCAGGACAAGGCTGACCTTCAATGCGCCGAATGTGGGATCACACACCTGTTTCTTGACTGCCCTAGGTAGAAACCATCAGCTAGTCCGGCCAATGTGCCCTCTATGCCCATGGGGCTATTTGGGGTGGAGACCTTTGGTGGGGAGGACACGCCCATCCCACTGCATGTCATGATGCAAGCGCAAACAAGACGAACAGGCATCTCACTGCCTGGGCCAAGTAACCTAGATGTAGCCTCGCTGGGAAAGAAAAGCCAGAGGAGAAGGAGAAAGAGAACAGGCGCAAGAATCACTCTTAAGACTGAGGAAGCTACAACCTTAGTGGCAGGAAAGGGGGTCACAGATGTCAAGGCAGAGACCTCAGCCCCCAAGACGGCAGAACTAGATAGTAGTGCCAAGATGGGGGAATACCCTCATCCCAGACGGCAACTCGAGGCTATTGCCAAGGTAAAGGAGTGGGTCAAGGATACCCAAGAACACCTTAAAGATGTAGAACCCATATTGGAGGATCCGATGGAGGACCTTTCTAGTGCAAGCACACCCGATTCGCCATCGCGACCTCAATCAGGGAATGCGCTAACACCATGAGAGATGCCACAAAGGCAAGACTAGGGAGAAGCTTGTCAACAAGCTAGCCACGACATGTGGCCGAAGAGTGGTGACCAAGGAGGAAGCCAACTACCCAACAACCTCCTCACCACCTTAGTAACCACCCCAGTGACCATGAGCTTGGGAGACCTGTTTCAGCAGCACCCTCCATTGTGGCAAGAATTGAGGCACTGGGTGGAGGGGAAGGGGGAGCATGCTGCCATTGACTTGCACAAGCAGGATGCAGTCACGCAAATTCCAAGCCTAATGTTGCACTCAGCTCCAAGGTCACTGCACATCAACGCTTTTTGGGAAGGCACAGAGATGCATGAAGTCCTACATGTTTTAGCCTTGGGGGACACAACACGAAAAGGAATTGTAGACACTGGTGCCGAGGTCGGTGTCTTGATCCACGCAGTTCTACAAGCCTAGGGAAACCCACCTGTGGAAGCGGCTAAGTTTAATGTTACATTGGCCAACGGAATGACATTCGGGGTCTTAAAAACTGGCCAGTGAAGGTCGCAGGAGTGCAGTTTTTCGTAAATTTCATTGTCATGAAGGGGGTGGACTACGACATACTGCTAGGCCGACCATGGATGAGGACTGCACGAGTGGTTGAAGACTGGGGAAACAACCTCATATTCTTGGGGAATAGGACAGAAGCGGTAAGGGTTGAGATGGACACATGGAAGACTACCCCAGCCAACCTCGATGCTATCTCGACCATGCTAAAAGGTGATGCCCAGGCATACAAGCCCTATGGGACACTGACCAAGTACATCACTTGCCCTGAGGATGAGAGGGATTGGATGCACGTCTTGGAAACCATTGACCTACCATTCTTAGATGAGGAAGATTTGTATAAGCAAGCTGCTAAGTCACCAAGCATGCCAGGAAAGTAGCCCACTGTGCCACTCTGCATGATGGCGGGGAGCTCACGGGATCTAGGGAGACCAGTCTCATTCCACACCCCCACTAACAAGCTCGAGCTTCAAGGAATCATAGGGTACCTGACCACTAAACTGAACGGCAACAAGGCGGCTACTCTAAAACCCCTAAGCGATCTCTTGGCTCAGCCTGAATGGGAATGGACCAAAGTGCATGATCTCAACCTATTATACAACTGGGCTTTAATCACTGACGAAGAGGAGATCGGAGAGGAAAACCTAGGGGATGACGAGCAATCAGAGGGGCAATATTTCGGTGATGAGGAGTACGAGCACTATTGCTCTGAGACGGACGAGAGCGAAGAAGAGTTTAACGCGATAGTTTATGACACTGAAGGGAGAGCAATCGAACATATCGAGGCAGACTCTAGGCCAAAACGAGAAAGAGCAGGCAGGAATGGAAAAGGAGTCATGTGGATGGAATGCGATAGGACCTGGCTGGAGCAGGTGGGAGCCATGGATTATGAGCAGGCAGGGTTGGCACAATCGCTGGTAGTCCCAATACTGAAGATGGATTCACCTACTGAACTACGACCCCCGGGCGAAACCCCTTCCTCAAGCGAGGGATGTGAGTTTAACTCAGAGTCTGAAGTCAGTACAGAGAGTGATCCCGAAATACCCCAACCCTCTAAGGTCAGACGCACTAAAGGGGACTTGCCAGTCCACTTAAGGAGCAGACCGATCAAGGAGGGAGCCAGGAAGCAAACTAGAGACTCAGAAGGAGAGAGGCAAAAGAAACCATAAGACCTCCCCAGACGCTTCACGAAGTTTAAGAAGGGTGATAGAGTGGTGGTTTTGCTAGGAGCAAAGAGACAAGGGCAAGCCAGTGAACCAATTGAGGGACCCGCCAGAGTCAAGGAAGTCGACCTGGCAGGGCAAGAAACCTCGATCCGTGTTCATTGCTGATGACCTGACCAAGGAGGAGAAGGCTAGATTGGTTGCTCTCCTGCAAGAGTATGTCGATGTGTTCGCTTGGTCCTTGGAGGAACTGAGAGGAGTCAGTCCTAGGGTTGTGACCCATAATATTCCAATGGTCCGAGAAGCGGTGCCAACGAAGCAGCGGCCTTACCCTATGAATCCCAAACACGCCCATGCGGTGAAGGAAGAGATCGATAAGCTCATGAAGACAGGATTTATATATGAGATCAAGCACACAGATTGGGTATCACCCATAGTGATCGTTATGAAAAAGAACGGCAAGATTCGAGTGTGCGTGAATTACAAGAAGGTGAATGCCGCTACGAAGAGGAATAACTACCCCTTGCCATATACCGAGCACATGCTGGAGAGAGTAGCAGGCAAAGAATCTTACAGCTTTCTGGATGGTTTCTCTGGCTATAATCAAGTGCAAGTGCATCCTGACGACAGGCATAAGACTGCCTTTGCCACGGAGTGGGGTGTCTTTGCCTACATTGTTATGCCCTTTGGGCTAATGAATGCTCCTACAACCTTGCAATGATTAATGTGCATGATCTTCAAGGATATGCTGCGATGCGAGTTGGAGGTGTTCGTAGATGACTTATGCATACACTCCAGTTGGACCGAACACTTAGAGAGGCTGGGAGCCGTCTTCGAACAATGTCGGTTATACAAACTCTCATTGAACCCCTTGCCAGTTTTGGGTGAAGCACGGATGCATCCTAGGGCATAGGGCATATAGTGTCACGGAATGGCATTGCCACTGACTTCTCAAAAGTCAGGGCCATTGCCGACCTCCCACCGCCAATTACAAGGGTGTCCAGTGTTTCTTAGGCCACACTGGATACTACCGACACTTTGTACTGAACTACATGCTGATTGCTAGACCATCGTACAAGCTGCTGATTGTATTTGAGTGGACTGAGGAATGCCAATGCACGTATGAACAGTTAAAGAAGGCTCTCACCATTGCACCAATCTTGCGAGCCCTAGATTGGAGTGTAGCATTCCATGTACACATAGATGCCTTCAAATTTGCTATCGGAGCTGTTAGCCTGGTGAACATAGTCTTGATTACCCTGTAAGCTTTGCTAGCAGCAGGCAGCTCACCGAAACAGAAATGAACTACTCCACTACAGAAAGGGAAGGGCTAGCCATGGTGTTTGCCGTAAAGAAATTTAGGCATTACCTATTGGCCACACCCTTCATCTTTTTCATGGACCATCAAGCCTTGCTGTATCTTGTGAACAAGCCATGCGCCATAGGTCGCATAGCAAGGTGGTTACTTCTCCTGTTGGAGTTTGATTTCTTAGTGATTGTGCGTAAAGGAAAGCAGCACTACATGGCGGATCACATGTCTCACATACCCACAGGGGAAGCTACTGGCCAAGGCATCCCTGACGATTTACCGGACGCGCACCTCTTTGGCCTGTCTAGCGAAGGGGACTTGTTTAGAGCTGATTTGACACCTTACTGGGCAGACGATGTTGTCCAAGTGTTAGAAAACAGCCTACCAAAGAGACCTATTGAGAAAGCCAGGCTAAGGAAACTTATCTTAAAAATCCAGCCATACCAACTAATTGCTGGCCAACTCTATAGGTTGGGGCAAGACGAGCTGTTACGTAGATGTGTGTGCGAGCACGAGATGCATGATGTATTGAGAGAGGCGCATGGCGGGATAGCTGGCGGGCAGTTTAATGGGGACACGACCGCCCGTAAGGTATAACAATCCCAACTCTGGTGGCCCACCCTATTCCGCGACACCGCTAAGTTCGTCAAACACTGCGACGAGTGCCAGAGGACTAAGGTGCCCATGCGCAAAGATAAGATGGAGGTAACCCCCGTAATAGCGCAACAGCCCTTTGAAAAATGGGGCATTGACTTCATCGGACCTATCAGTCCAGCAGCTCAATACTCCCAGGCATGCTACATCATTGTGGCAACGGACTACCTGACGAAGTGGGCAGAGGCACGAGCCACTAGAAGGAACGATGCTAGGACCACTGCAAAGTTCCTGTGGGAACAGGTCTTTTCACAATTTGGTTGTCTAATCGAACTAGTAAGTGATCAAGGCGCACGCTTCGTTAATGAAGTAATATCCCACCTGCTTTCAACCTTCCTAATCATTCATAGGAGGTCCTCTCCCTACTATCCTCAGGCAAATGGCCAAGCGGAGTCCACAAATAAAATCCTAGTCAATGTGCTTACTAAGCTAGTATCCACATCACGAAGAGACTGGGATAATAAACTGATGGTGGCTGCCTTGTGGGCTTATCGGACGGTTGTCAAGCAAACTCCCTTTAGGCTGACCTACGGGACGGAGGCCATTCTACCTTTAGAATTCTTTGTCCCCAGCTTAAGAATAGAAGCGCAGGAGCATTGGGAAGGAAGAGAGGCTTGGACTAACTGCTTAGAGAAGCTAGAGCGCCTCACAGAGACTCGGCTTTTAGCCACCCACACTCTAATCTGTGAAAAGGCACGACGAAAGCTGTGGTATGACAAGCACGTTAACCAGTGCAACTTTGATCAAGGGGACCTCGTACTACTCTACTCAGTGAAAGGGCACAAACAGAAAATGAAATTTCGAGGGCTAGGACCTTTCCGAGTGTGTGCAATTAGCAGAACGGGCAATGTCAAGTTGGAGACGCTCAAAGGGGAAGGAATAGGCTTCTTCAATGGCAGTCGCATGAAAAAGTACTATCCTCCTTCCCGTCCGTTGCACGAGCCATCGATGCGCGAAGCCTCCGTCATCGTCTGCGTGGCCACAATTACCAAACCAACTGATCAAGATGAAGAAGCAGTAGCACCCGCCTACCTTCAAATCTCGGTCACTGCAGAACAGACATATTCTTTTGATGCCCTGATCGACGAAGGGGCCGACCGTAATGTCTTTTCACATGACCATTGGACACGCATTGGTCAGCCTAAATTACAGCCCACAAACGTGAAACTTAGCCCATTTGGAGGCAACACTTACCCTCGCTTAGGGAAATGCTGAGTCTGGAAGTATCCCAGTCGTCTTTTATGTGTTACCAAACACTAAAGGGGCCGGTGATAAATCACTACTAGGGCGCAATTTCGAAAAGTAGACAAACTGCAATGTGGATTACAACCTAGACTGCATTCACCTGATTGTGGGCAATCTGCGCATAGTAACTACTTTCAGCAAAGGCCATCTTGCGCCTTCTACAACTGTAGAGCCATCGATGGGTGGAGACCCCCACGGCCAAGCTTAAGGAGAAGGGTATGGATATCTTACCCCATGCCCCAACCGCCAGAAGCAAACCCACCCAAGCCATCCACATGGCCAGGGAGCCCACGCACATATGGGTGCCAAAATGGTGAGTGCCACCTCCTAGTAGACCACAGAAGCGTGCTCCTAAACGCAAAAACTATCAGTCTCGTAGCCTAAGAGGCAGCCTAGGCGCCATCGACATGGTCGCACCACCACGCCACGATGGATATCGAAAGATCTCCTGCGAGCACAAGGATACTATGAGGGCAACCCTTGGATATGGGTGCCTAAGGGCAGACACCCAAAAGGATCACCGGATCATGACAAATGCTGAGCAAAGGAGGGCAATCAAAACAATTGAATGCGACCCTACATACGTGGCACCTCTTTCATTTAGAGTTTTGGCCATTACATGCAACCTACACTTAGATGATCAGGTATTGGCCCATCCGTACATTGACCAGTTCCTCACAGAGGAGGAGTTGCACCTTGCTAGTTGCCTCAACTCGGGGGACATCTTTCATGACGTCTTAACCTACATCACTCAAGCTTCCCTGTAGCCATGCGAACTTGATCGCCATGCCTAGTTTGAATACAACCCTAACTTG
Organism: Lygodium microphyllum; assembly: GCF_053477565.2. NCBI lineage: Eukaryota > Viridiplantae > Streptophyta > Polypodiopsida > Schizaeales > Lygodiaceae > Lygodium > Lygodium microphyllum. The sequence goes on from NC_141153.1 coordinate 104,837,128, forward strand.
TATACCTGGCTTCTGGCCAAGTAGCTCACCCCACACAGCCCATGCGAGCCTTCCCCCCTCCCCGTACCACTTAGAAAAGAGGGGGGAAGAGCTAGTGACAACCAAGGGACTAACCAAGTGATGTACCAAGAAGTGTAAAGGCTAACAGTGCTCAACTAAATTCAAATAGGAAAGAAAGCAAGGAGGAAGTAGATGTTGGTTGTTAATTATTTCTAAAAAGTTTCATCCCCTTAAATTTGCCCAGTAAACTGGCACACACATTTTTTCTTGGGATATGCTAGGAATGAATCAAATCGTAACTCTAACGCTGACTTGGGTAATGAGAGGCACCTACCATGGTAGGACAGGGTAGATTTCCATTTACGGAAGCAGAGATGACGAAATATGGAATCAGCATCGAGACGTGGGGATTCAACCAATTCACTTTCAAGCATACCATGAACCTGGATGAGGCCATCTCGGAGGAGTCAGCCATAAGAGAGCTGGTGGACAAATGTAGCCTCCAAAAGTACATAGAGAAAGTCGAGCAGGCTGTAGACTATAGCATGTGCGCAGATTTCTTAAGAAATTTCGATGAAGGATGAAGCTGTGGCACGATCACGGTAAGGGTAGGTAATCAAGAAAGACGTATACAGGTGCAGTCACTGTCGAAAGAGCCCTGGGACTCGTGCCCAAAAAGAAAGACGCCCAAAAAGGGATGTGTACACTATGTTGGGAGTAAAAAAAGAAGATGTGCACACGGTCGATGGAATTAGTCTAGCCGACATTCTAGACCCGACGACAAGGATGCAGGCTAAGATGATCCATTCTCTCTTCTCCAGCCATAGATACAACGCACTCATGAATAGAATCAGCGTGCCACTGCTGGAAAGCATTGCGGCAGGAGTCCGACAGAAGGTGGATTGGAACGGTTTCGTCCAGAAGACTATAAAGAGTTCAATCGCCCTTCTAGCTCCAGCCGCAACACCAGCCAGTGGGGAATCCCCGGTCTCCACTGCATGATCCACGAGGAAGAAACTTGCCATCAAGGCCTCTATGATCAGGTACGGAGGTATCCTTACATCAATCATTGACGAGGCTATCAAGGGTGCTGGTGTGGAGGGAGAGCAGATTGAGCACAAAGGCTCAGCACATCGTGAGGAGGAAGGCTCGAGTGAAAGGATGGCTAGCGATGAAGGAGAGCTTGAAGTACCACCCACGCAAAAGGTCAGGCCTCAGAAGCAAATGAAGGACGACAAGAGCCAAAAGAAGGGGAAGACACTGAGCAAAGGGGAGCGGCCAAGGTTAAGAGGGCTCAAAAAGAGTCCTGTAGGTTGGAATAACAACTGTAGAAGGAGGAGGAAGAACTTGCAAGGGTTAAAGAGGAGTCAAAAAAGGTGGAAGAGGAATGGCAAAGAAGGGTAGAAGAGGAAGCCCATGAGCTGAGCATCAAGGAATTGGCCAAGTTGGCTGAGGCCACTCGTAGGTCTGATGAAGAAACTCACGGAAAAGGAGAAATCAACCCCTATGGTCCTCACCATGAGGCCGAAGTGAGTGGCAGTGCGAGGGCAGTCCCGATGATCGCAGGCAAGGGAAAGTCGCTGTTACACCCCCTGCCTCCCTCCTTTGTGCCGATGCCAACAGACACCCCAAATGCCCCACAACCCATGCCTTCTCTTGACACGGCCCAACTAATGAGCATGATGCAAATGCTCGTTAGTAAGGTGGCAGAGATTGTCCCAGAACATGGAGTGAAAATACCTGCCATTGCTGATGCTGAATCTAGAAAAGACCCTAAATGGCAAAAACTCGAAGCATCAACCACCACAGCTCCTATCCCCCTGTCTCACTGGATGCAGACTACGATGCCTACGTGGCCGAGCTCCTAGCGTAGCTGGAGGCGGCAAAGGAGGAAAAGAAGGTGGCCCTGCTAGAGCTGGAAAAGGAAAGGGAAACCTTGGCAGCCCTGAAGCTCGAAGTTTCAAAGCAAGAGGCTAACCGGCGAAGGAAGGTCAAGGCATTACAAGATCAGATGGAGGCAAAAAAGAAGGAGGCCAAGGACAACGAAAACCACCTAAGACAGAAGGCTAGAGGACGAAGAACAAAACCTGGTGGCCGAGCAACGGAGCTTAAAGTTGCTAATACAACAATATGCTGACCTAGAGTAGAGAACGACCAGACTGGAGGGGTATGGACTATTGGCAACTCAAGAAGGTGATCCGAGCAAGTGGCAGGGGGATGCCATGGCAAAGCTTCAGTATGAGCTCGAGGAACAAAATAGGCTAGAGAGAGAGATAGAGTTCCTAGCATGGGACCGGCCCACAACCCTCGCAATGGAAGTGCAAGAACATCAACAGGAGGTACAACGGCTACAAGGTGCGTTGGAAGTTGCCAAAGAAGACACAGAGGCCCTCATGGCCATGGCCTTCATGCAATGAAGATTGCACCTTGCAGAGATCTAGAGCCACGAGCAGCTAACACATGAAAGATTAGAATGAATCGATGAGGTAGAACACAAATTCAGTATTGCAACTCAAGCGAAGGAAATCGCCAAAGAACAGCTGGCTCGGAAGTCCAGGGAGTGGCACCAACTGTGGGCTTTAACGAACGAACAACAACAGGTGGTGACCACACTAGCAAGTGCGATGGAAGAAGAAAGAAGAAAGATGGATGAAAGGGCCAATGCTTGGGAAGCAAACAAATTTGAAAGAATCAGGCAATTAACGGAGCGCTTGGCGGTGGCAGAGTGCGAGAGAGTGCTTATCGAATCCAGAGCTGAAGCAGCCGATGTATGCCCCCACGCACAAAGGCAAGCCTTTCTTAGCACCATGCTACATGTCACCCAAGCACAGGGTGATAATTCAATGGAAAGGGTGAGAAGGAAACTGGAATTGACTACCCGGGTGCTAAGGTACGGCCTTCAGGAATGGGAGCTCCCCACTAGCACGGGACTCACCAAGGAGCAGCAATTCCACTACCTGCGCAGTGCTGACCTCTCCATTGTTGAGCTCAAGGAACTGGGGTTTGAAGAGCAGGAGCTGCCCGCACCACCACCATAAATGACCCCAGCCATGCCGAACAAGATACCGAGGAGGGCCCGGATTCGGACCAAGAGGCTGACGAAGAACTACAAAAAGCGCCCAATCCCCCTCTACTAGACCTCCCACTAGACGAGCTTGAAGATGCCCACATGTCGAAGCGCATCGTGGCAGCCACAAGAAGGAGGTAGGAGCTGGCAGAGGACGCACAATGCAGAGCCCGGTCACTACCCAGACAATTCTCTGACGAGCCAGTACCATTATGAAGGGACCCCAACCCCATTGATTGGCCTCAGGAATTGGTCATCTGGCATGACTGGGAGTTCTAGACGAGGCCTTTTGAGCTGTCATTTTCCTACCCACGCTTGCTGGACCAGGCGTTGCCGCTCAGTATCCTATCCAAAATCAAGGATCTAGCCAATGACCTAGCAAATAGATGGGTGGAAGAAAGGAGCCTAATTATAACCAGGTGGAGGCAGGAGCCTGCAGATTACTGGGCACGACAAGGTGAACCGGATTTCCAAATCCGTCCAAGGCTAGAGGCGCAACCGAAGTGGTGAAGAAGGATTTGGGACGCCAATTTTGACGCCTGGACCGCCTTCTACAGCTCACTCCCCGAGGAATGAAATGACCCTACCTACATGCCCTACGCCTGCCGGCATGGAGTAGACTATGACCATACTATTCATGGGGATTTTGATTTTCCTAAAATATATAATGTAAATGCCTGAACTCCCAAGGAATGCTTAGTTTTTAGACTAGAGGATATCCTTCCATCCATCACTTGTTTCCTTGCGGACTTCTCCTCCTGCCTGGATCCTGCCTTCCTAACCACCTGCAATTATCTTAGGTTGATCAAATTCCTATTAATACAAAAGCCTACTGCTGAGGAAGCTCACCTTCCCTCCCTCTTTTTTGACATCAATCTAGGAATCGATAGTAGAGCTATGACTAGATTAATGATGAGGGCAACCCTCCTTCCCTCCTTTTTCTTAGAACTCTTAGAAAACATGAATGACACCCGCTTCACAAGGTGTAACCATCCCTTTTTGTCATCCACACCTCTGAAGGCCCGAGCTACTATTAAAGAATATCTTCAAAGCCGTGCCTTTCTATCCCAATGCCTACGACCACCCTGCGCTTCGGCTGACGGTGATTGGCACTAGCCAAATGCCTTCTATGTATACCGTCTCCAAAAAAAAAAAAAAAAAAAACTTTGCTCACCGCACCTAGGATTCACCCCTAGTCCCTCTACCCACTTCACGCTTAAGGCACATCAAGGACAGGACTTCTGACCTGTCACCCTAAGCTCTCCACTGCACTTCCAACAATGTACAAACTGGGTCCTCAAGTGTGAGACATTACCAAGGGCTTGCCCAAGGTTAGACTCATCTCCCAGTTCCACTGCATATGCACTTACATCTCACCGGAAGATAGACACACCCCGTAGGGAGAGCACATCCTTCTCTTGCAGGCTGTTTTAACTCAGTCAGGGCCTACCATTGGCATAGACCTTGGAACCCCATGTTTTTCCATGGTTACGGAGCCCTGGTTGTGACTTAAAATAAATCATGGTGCGCCTTGCGCTTTTTTACAACAATATAGACTCACCCTTTTTCTCATGCATCTTTTTCCTTGATTTATGACTTTTCTGCGCTTCTTGTGTTTCCAGATTCTTCTTGGCGCACCTTCGTCTTTTGTTTCACTTTTGCCTTGGCCTTGTCTCTTGCTTTAGATTTTCCAGCTTTTCCACCTTGTTCGTTTGAGGGTTAACAATGTGGATACTCAAAGATAGATCGAAGGGGTTACTCTATCTATCTTAGGAGGAGTATGTATCCAAGATCTTGCATCGTTTTAATACGGAGAGGGGAAAGCAATCAGAGTTACATTACCTCCATATGTAAAAATCAGTGCAGAGGATAACCCTGCATCTAATGATGAGAAGGCTGAAATGGCCAAGATTTCGTATGCTTCAGCCGTTGGCAGTTTGATGTATGCTATGGTTGCTACATGTCCTAACATCGCCTTTGCAATGGGATGGTTAGCAGGTATATGAAAAACCTTGTCAAGAAGCATTGGGAAGTAGTGAAAGGTATTATGAGATGCCTCAAGGGCACAAAGGATTTGTGCATCTGCTTTGGTAAGTAGAAGACATCTGTCGTTGGCTTTATGGATGCAGACTATGCTGGACATGCAGACTGCAGGAAGTCCACTACAGGATATGTGTTTAACTTCACATGGGGATCTGTCTCTTGGATATCCAGCTATAGAAGTGTATTGCACTATCTACTATGGAGGTAGAGTATGTGGCTGCCACCACCGAGGCATGCAAAGAAGCCTTATGGCTATCACGTTTGGTGCTGAGCTTGGGATTACTAAGGTTCTTGTTCTCCACTTTGATAGTCAAAGTGCTATTATGTTAGCACAGAACCCTGTCTTTCATGCAAAGACAAAACACATTCAGGTGAAGTATCAGTTCATCACAGAGATACTTGACAACAAGAGCATCGAGTTGGTCAAGGTGCACACTGATGATAACCCTGCATACCTTCTCACAAAAGGTCTTCCAACACGGAGGTTTGCCCATTGCCACCAAATGATGGGTATTGGATAGGTATAGCCTCTTCAGCTTTGTACATACTTAGACTTAGTTGATTCTTTTCCTCTACCTTTAGGCACATTGCCTTTAGGGGAAAGGTTGTTGGGATAAAGGATAGTGCGCATGTCTACCCGTAAGGGCCAGGTTGTACATAGTACATATACCTATCTAAAATCATTATTGAGGTACACTCTTCAGTACCACATATCGTGTGTCTCTATCTCTACTCTCTCTCAACGTGCATCTCTACAAAAAAGCTCCATTTCAACTGACTCAACATGTAATGCTCTTTGTTGTTGGTAAAGAACAAGTGACAAGATGTTTGCCGATATATCCCCTAAAGAGTTGACGGCTTTCATAGATGATTTGGGGGTAGCTACCATGACCCATCATAGATAGTTGATTGTTCTACATGCATGCTTTGAGAGATGTTGGAGTATTACATATCATTGAATCCTTGGAAGTGTGTATTCGGGTGCCTTATGGTTTGCTATTGGGTCATGTTATGAGTGCGGTTGGTATTGCCACCAACCCTGAAAAGGTGGTTGTTATTGTGGCCCTAAGCCCATCCACTTGCCCTAGGAAAGTTCACAATTTTGTTTCATCCGTGGATTACTATCATCAATTTATTAATGCATTGGCTAAATGTTTGTTACCCTTAACATATCTTTTATCTCACAGCCATGTTTTTGAATGGACAAGAGCATGAAAAATGGTGTTTAAAGATGTTAAAATGGAATTATCCTTGGCAGATTTTTTATCTCCATCGTGATGATGAAGTAAGGAGCCAATCCGGACACCGTAACCATATTTCTTTTTCAATAATGCAAATGCAAAAATGTGAATCTAATTTCAGTGGTCATAGTCGCTGCTTTTTATGATCATCCTAAGGCGAATTGTAAATATATTATATCTATATATCTATATATAGAGATAGATATATTCGACATCTTGGCTTTGGTCTGAGTTAACCGGTCAGAAGAGTTCAGGAGTTTTTCCCATGCTTTGGATGCTAGGCACACATCCCAAGATGCCTGAGAATTTGCGTTTTTGAATGGACAGGAGTATGAAAAGTGGCATTTAAAGATATTAAAATGTTCGTTACCCTTGACAAATCTTTTATTGCACAGCCATATTTTTGAATGGACAAAAGTATGAAAAGTGGAATTTAAAGATGTTAAAATGAAATTATCCAAGGCATTGGTCTTAAAAGCTCCAAAAAGGGTGAGGTTTTCTATATATTCTCGGTTATAACAAGGCATAGTATTAGTTGTTGCCTATCCCAAATTTGGGAGGCATAGCTTTATTATCCTAATGTATTCGCAAGCTAGAGGCTGAAAATTTTAGAGCTTTGTTACAACTATTTTGAGAAGGTTTACTTAGTTATGGTATTCGCCACTAAGAAGTTTAGACACTATGTAGAGGGGAGCTCATGCTCAACCACCCAGACCCACGGACCTCTTATTCATTCAAGCGTTTCAAGCGAGTACCTATGGCTATCTCTCACCTAGCTGACACTCCTTCGATCCTACCAGGGTGTAGTGAGATTACCTCAATGCCCGAATGAGTTTCCTCCTCCCTCAAGCACACCGGTAGCTCCACGATTCTTGATGCAAGCTCAAGCATCCTCAAGCCTCCACCTCTAACCTCCATCCTGCATAGCCGTGTGCGAGACAAGAGAAGAGAAGAGAAGAGAAGAAGAAGAGAGGAGATGGTGGAGAGATTCACCTCCTTGATCCCTCACCCTCACACACTCACACACTCACTCCCTCACACTCTCACAGTTCCTTTCTCAAGCACACACAAGCAAGCAAAGAGAAGAGAAGAAGAGAAGAAGAAGAGTCTCTTGTTGCCACACACCAAAGAATGAGCTCTCATTCACTTTTTGAACGTTATATGCATGCCCTAAAATCCCATGGTCACCCATCCCCTTTTTTACATGACCAGCCATTGTAGCAAGGTCCTCTTTTCCATTCCCTTCTAGTTGGCCTATTTCTTTAGCCTATGCTTGTCTACCCTTTTACAGTTTGCAGAGAAGGGAGCCTGATGCTCTTTTATAAAAGTTTTAGGGCGCCTTTCACTTAAAAATGCACTTTTGCCTTTAACTTGATTTTAGAGGCGGCCACCCTTGCGTCTTTGCTTGTTCTCTGTCATACTTCTTCCATTTCATCCGAATTTCACTTCTTTTGCTTTCGTCTCGAGCTGGGGTTAACATTACCCCCCTCCTAGATGAGTGCCAGCCCCCTTGAGGTGCCCTAAGCGTGTGTAGTGGGGGATCAAAAAGGGCTAGGGGGTTAGACACGGAGGCGGCTGTTGACCGACGTCTCCGGATGTGCCTAACTTGAGAACCCATGGGTGTAGTGACTGTGGTCTATGTACAGCTCGTTGTGTCTTCGTGTGATTCTCTCTTTCCATTTCCATTCTCTTTGTTTTTCTTTTTGTTTTGTACTTTCTTGCCTTTTCTTTCTTTCTTTCTTTCTCTTTTTTTTTTTGAGTTGCATAGTCATGATAGAAGCTAGGCTTCATCATCGGAGTGGGGCAGAGAAGGAGGCTTAATAGATTTGTTGAGGAATTGGCTGCTTTGGAGATATCCCTTGAGGTCTAGGTGGACTTGAAGGGTGGTGGTGGAGAGGAATGGATGATTGCAGCAGGTGAAGTGGCTATCATTCATATCCTCTAGAAGAGCTAAGCAAAATGAAGGTAGTAGTGTAGCTCGCATCATTAGTCGCACAACTATCTATAGCATTAGGATCAAAATGTAGGGATGGGAGGTCATGCTTCTGCAGAGTGGGGTCTTGCCTAAGGAGTATCCTAAGCAATCTAGGGTAATTACATGTGGTAATAAAGGCAGGGCCAGGGCACGAAGAGAATTCATTGTTGATGAAGCAAACCATGGTATCATATAAATTTTTTGATGTGAAAATAAGGGCATCTTCATTTGTAGTACAATGTGGATTATAGATTATTGGGAAGTCATACCGGCCATGGACATTGGGGTCAAAATCCACTCCTACCCTTCGAGGGTATGGCATGAATGTTGGGTTTTTCTCTTTGAAGGGTTGAGTGTTGCAAAAGGCCATCCAAGTGTCCATGTTGACGTTGCAGATCTGCCTTCTCCATGTAGGTTGGCATTCATAACCATGCACAAACCTCGGCACTTCAAAAACTTTGTTTTGCCAAAATTTAGCATATTCAGTGCCCCATAGAGTGGGGTTTTGTTCTCTCTCCTTCAGCCATTTCTCATTGAGCTTGCCTCCGATATAAATCACCTCCTCCACCACCTTGATGGAAAAACTCTATGTAGGTTGGTGGGGAATCGAAAATTAAGATCGAAGGGGTTCCTAACCATTTCTTGCCGTTCCCAAATCACAAGGTCGGCATGGAAGCTTGTTGGGAATTTGTCCTTGCATGGTGAGATAGGTACATGTGGTGCTATTACTGGTCTGGAATTCCATCTTCTTCTTGTTTCTTCCACCATTTGTTTTCTCTTTTCTCTCAGTGCCACCTTTCTTTCTAAAGAGGTATCTGCTTGTTGCTGCTCATCTGGTCATGGGGAAGGAGGCGGTGGGACAAGCTCTTCCTCCTATGGTCCCATTTCAAAGTTCATTTTAGCCTCCTCCTCCTGCCTTGGCTCTTGCTATGCCCCTTATGTGAATCCAAGTGCATCAACTTATTGTGGGGTTAGGCCTATTAGCAGGAGATATTGGCATTGCTCTTCAAGGCTAAGGCCAACTCCCACGGGTTATGGTGGCATCTACAGGCCTGCTCTCAGGGCCTTGTGTGCTATCCCTAGCTTCTTCTTTACAACGGTTTCTATGGATTCTTCTTCCTCTGCTTGTGTGATGTCCAGTAAGGCATTCAGAAAGGTGCATTGCTAAGTTTCAAAGCCCACTTGGGTGGCCTCTGCTCTGCTTTCAGTGCAAGTACTTTGTCTTTCTTCACTTGAGCCAGACGGTGTGCCAAGGTTTTCACCCTCCTTTCATTGTGGGTTGGCCACTCTTTTGCTCTCTTTGTCATCTCCTTGAAGCTCTCCCCCTACCTCTCTATTAAGGCTCTTATTGTTGATTCTTGTTCTTTCCACTTCTGAGTTATCCCCTCCTTCTCCTTTTCTAGGTGCTCAATCTCTCTCTCCAACCCCTCCTGCTCATCTATCTCTAGCATCACCCTTACTGCCATGTCTTTGACCTCTCGGTGATGCTCTTTCTCTTCCTGCTCTCTTTCTATTTCTCTTGCAGCGAGCTCATCCATTCCCAATTGGACTCTCTTCAGCTAAACTTCCAGGTCCTCATGCTGCATTATTAAGAGTTTATATTCACGTTGTAGTCCAATCAGCTCCTAATTCTCATCTTCGAGCCATTTTCTCTAGGTTTCCTCCTTTTCTTCCTTGGTAATAAGCGTTGCTTTTAGCTCTCTAATTTCCTTTTGGTACATGGCCACCTGTCAACTAGAAGTCTGCCACTCGACTTCCAACTTAGCCTTTGCTATTCTCTTTTCCTCCTTGGCTTTCTCCAACTGAGAGAGTAGCTCCACGACATACTCGTCGTAGTTAGTAGGTGGTGCCACAGTTGTGGAGATGGGAGTTGTGGAGGTTCCCACCTTTCGCCGCTTAGGGTCCTGCCTTGACTTGCATTTGCCTGCTACCAGTCTCTTTTGCCCCGCGATTGGGGTTTCCACACTCTTTGCTCGAGCCAGTTCCTTGTTAACAAAGTACTGCACCCAAGCCATAAGATTATTGGCATCTACCATGGCCGGGGTGCCCTAAGTAGGCATTGTTGTTGTGGGGGTAGGTACCATGAGGGGTGGAATGGGGTCAATGGGGGCTTTGCCTTTGCCCTCCTACATTGCAATTGGCATGTCTTCAAGCACATGTGTGCTTGAACTCGGGCCCTCATCTCTCCTCGGGCTCAAAGTGTCCATCTCGTCTTGTTCATCTTGTTGCTCCATTGACTTGCGTTTGGCTAGATCGATGTCTTCATCTTCCTTCTTCTTCAACTCCTCCTCCTTTTTAGTGGCCTTTCTCTTCCTCTCTTTTTTGGCTCTTATTGACTCTGCATCTAGCCTCTCAGACTCTTGTCTCACTTCCTTCTTCCTTTTCTTTGCCTCTTTCTTCTTTCTTGGCTTTCTACAAATCCACTTTCTCCTTTTTCTTCTTTTCTTCCTCTTGCTTTTCTTATGTTGTCTTCTTCTTAGACTTCTTTGATTTCCTTCTACTAGACTGAGCTTCTTGTTCTCCCTCCTCTTCATTAACTGTCCTCTCACTGGAACTTGTCAGGTGTTTCATCCATCGCGTCGATCATCTCATTTGCAATATCGAAAGTTTTAATGAAGATGAATTCGTAGTCCTCCCAAGAACACGATAAGGAACATACATTGGTTGCTATAGGTTCGTCAAGTAGACCTAGGTCTAAACATTCATAGCTTCTAGCGAACAATGTGAAAGTTGAATTTAGTCATTAGATGCATGTAGTGAAATCATCCCCTGTGGCCATGGCCATGTTGGATGCCACTTCAAGAAAAGATCATCGTGGTGATGGAGGCTTAAGGCATCCTAATGGCTTGGCAGGATAAGTTGTCTCAATGCCCTTCCATTGGAAGACTCGTAGTGGGTGTAGCAGGCTCGGAGTGTGAGGGTTTCCATTCTATTGATGCATAGGTGTTGGGGGTCTTGGTGATTATCTTAGAGACTTTAGGCAAGACTAAGTTCGGTTGTGTGTGGACTCTGGATTGCACTTTAGGTCGATAGGCCATTTGAGCGCTCAAAGATTGAGCACCTTCTCTCTTAGTTTTTCTCCTCCCTTGTTTCGATTGAGATTGTGGAAGCTTAGTTCGTGGGGCCTGAAATTGAGGATCCAAGTTAGCATTCATCAATTTGGGAAACCACAGTAAGGTGTTACCCTCATGGTATCCGTAGGCTCACAACAAGGCCTTCGAGACCTAGTACTGCTTAGTCACATGTGCACCATGGGAGTTCCAACTCTGCTGTTCAGGCCTAGAGTAAGAGGTATGGAAATTACATGCATCCAGTGCTTGATGTTTGTGAAACTATGGTTTATGCTTGGGAATCCACTTGTGTGTTTGGCCCATGGTTCTTTGATATGACAAGATAGGTAATGTGGAAGTATGTTGGAATATACCACTCCCCTCCTTAGGTTGGATATTAGGTCTAGCTATCGGTAGCACTACAAGTTTCAGGATAATTGCATTGCTCTTGCTGAAAGCCATTACAATTTTAACATGCCTCATGGCAAGGTGGATGTATTGCAAGTCATAGTCTACATTGCGATGAACTTGTTTTTTGAATGCTCATCCTAGCAAGGTTTACTTGCCAACACTTTGCTTGTTTGGTAGCATGTAGAAAGTGAGTGGTAGACTCTCAATCATCTCAATAGAAACCATCAATTTGCATTTTCCTAAGAGTGGGTAGGATTGCCCCCCAAATGGGCTCAACTTTGCGTTGGTTGGTTGCAATTGGGGTTGGCCCAATGCAGTCCCAGTGTTCATGTGTTAAGATATTGGAGTCGGCTCCCTCATCAATTAGTGCATCAAAGGTGCACGTTGTTTGGGAGGTCACATTGATCCGCAAGTAGGCTAGTGCTATTGCTTCCTCATCCACATCCTCAAGCTCTGTGATGATTGCAACTCATGGCGGGTCCTTTATATTAGAGGTTCATGAAGTGGGTGTGATGGGCGGTAGTACTTTTTGATGCAGTCTTCATTGAAGAAGCCTATACCCTATCCCTCTAGGGTTTCTAGTTCCACATTCCCCATTCTACTGACATCACAGATCTTGAAGGGTCCCAATCCCCTAAACTTCATTTTCTGCTTATGTCCTTTGATAGAGTATAGTAAGAGTAAGTCTCCTTGCCCAAAGTCTCATTGCTTGACATATTTGTCAAACCAACTCTTGCGGTGTGCCTTTTCAAAGATTAGAGCATGTGTTGCAATGAGACGAGTTTCAGAGAGGTGTTCTCGCTCCACTAGAAAATTTGTCTATGCTTCTTGGCCCTCCCATCATTCTTGGGCTACTATTATTAGGATGGGAACAAAGAATTCCATTGGCAAAACATCTTTAGTTCTATAGATCAATTAGAATGGGGTCTATCCTTTGGTTGTTTTGTATGACGTTCGGTATGCCCATAAGGCTGCCATAAGTTTGTTGTCCCAGTCATTGCGTGAAGTAGAGACTACCTTCATTAGAATGTCCACTAAGATCTTATTTGTGGATTCAGGTTGACCATTTGCTTGCATATAATATGGAGAGGGCTTCCTATGGATTATTAAGAAGGTGCTTAACAAGTGAGCAATCACTTCATTGATAAAGTGTGTGCCTTGGTCACTAACCAACTCTATGGGGTAGCTGAATCGCGAGATTACTTGCTCCCAAAGAAACTTGGATGTGGTCCTTGCATCATTTTTTGAGTTGCTTGAGCTTCTACCCACTTGGTGAGATAGTCTGTGGCCACAATGATGTATTTGGCCTGGGAGTATTGAGCTTTGATTCTCCACTTCTCAAATGGTTGGCATGCAATCACTAGGGTCAACTCCATTTTGTCCTTAGAAGTAGGGATCTTAGTTTGTTGGCACTCATCGCAATGCCTTACAAACTTAGATGCATCACGAAATAACATTGGCCACCACAATTGGGACTGGAGCACCTTGCTTGTGGTAGTATCCCTACTGAAATGCCCGTCGGCTATTCTGCAATGTGCTTCCTTGAGTACATCATACATTTTATGCTCACAGACACATCTCCTTAACACTCTTCCATCCTATCCTACTTGATACAGTTGACTTGCAATTAACTAATATAATTGGATCTTCAAGATGAGCCTTTTTAATCTAGCTTTCTCTATTGGTCGCTCTTAGAGTCTGTTTTTGAGTGTGTGGACTATGTCATCTGCCCAATATGGCGTGAAGTCTGCTCTAAATAGTTCTTGTTCTCACCGGACATTTTGAAAAGGTGTGCATCTAGTAGATTGTCATCACAGATTCCTTGTCCAACAGCCTCTCTTGTCGGTATGCAGGACATATGATTTGCCATATAATGTTGTTTGCCCTTGCGTATGACCATGGAGAAGTCACATTCCAAAAGTAGAAGTAACCATTGAGCAATTCTTCATGTAGCACAAGGTTTATTCACAAGATAAGGCAATGCCTAATGGTTCACGAAGAAGGTGAAGGGTGTTGCTAGAAAATAGTCTTTGAACTCCTTAATGGTGAATACCATGGCCAACCCTTTTCTCTTCGTTGTGGAGTAGTTCATTTCTATTTCTGTGAGTTGTTTGCTCGCAAAACTCATGGGATAGCCTAGGTTATGTTCACCAGGTTAGCACAACACTGCTCCCACGTCAAATTTTAATGCATCAACGTGCACGTGAAATGTGATGGACCAATCTAGGGCTCTTAAGATAGGAGCTAAAATTAGAGCCTCTTAAGCCTTTCATAGGCTTGTTGACATTCTTGGGTCCACTCGAATACTATATTAGTAGCTTGTACAAAGGTCTAGCAAAATTAATGCATAGTTCAATACGAATCGTCCATAGTATCTTGTGTGGTCTAAGAAACATTAAATTCCCTTCAAGTTGGTCGAAGGGGGAAGATCTACAATCACCTTGACGTTAGAAAAGTCCGTGACTATGCCATTCTTTGACATGGCATGCCCTAAAATACAATCATGCTTAACCCTAAACTGACACTTCAAGGGGTTCAATAAGAGACCATATTTCCTACAGAGACTATTTTCAGCTTTTCCAAGTGCTCTCTCCAGTAGGTCTAGATGCATAGGTCATTGACAAAGACTTCTAACCATTTCCTAAGCAAGTCCTTGAAAATGGCACACATGAGGCGTTGGAAAGTAGCAAGGGCATTTGTTAGTCTATTCGGTGGCGAATGTCGTCTTGTGCCTATTGCTTGGATGGACTTACACTTGGTTGTAGCCTAAGAACCCATCCAGAAAGCTCTAGGCTTTCTTTCATGCCACCCTCTCTAGCATGTGCTCTGTGTAAGGCAATGGTAATTGTCTTGTTTGGTGGTTGCGTTAACCTTTTTATAGTTCTTAACACACACTCGAATCTTCCCATTCTTCTTCGTGACTATGACTATGGGTGATACCCAGTCCATATGTTCTATCTTGTAAATGAATCCTACCTTCAATACCTTACCAATCTTCTCCTTTATGATTTATATATGCTTAGGATTCATTGCATATGGTTGTTGCATGACTGGTGTTGTGTTGGGGGTCATGGGAATGTTATGAGTCACGATACTCGAATCTATTTCCTTCAATTCATCTAAAGACCATGCAAACACATTAGTGAACTCCCTTAGGATATTTATAAGATCATGCTCTTCCTTCTCGGTTAGGTCATCTACTATGTATACGGGTCGAGGCTTGTCCTCCCCTCTCGCCAAATTGACCTCCTTAACTCTGGCTAGTCCTTTGATT
This sequence comes from Lygodium microphyllum, assembly GCF_053477565.2. Lineage (NCBI taxonomy): Eukaryota > Viridiplantae > Streptophyta > Polypodiopsida > Schizaeales > Lygodiaceae > Lygodium > Lygodium microphyllum. The sequence continues at coordinate 104,852,189 of NC_141153.1, forward strand.
GGTTCACTTGCTTGCCCCTTTCGTTTGGCTCCTAGGAACACCAATATTCTGTCACCCTTCTTATACCTCGTGAAGCGCTGGGGTAGGTCCTGGGGTTTCTTTTGTTACTCAACTTTCTGTCACATGTGACCGTCTCCTCTTTTCCTCCTTTAGCTTCCTATGCCTTAGGTGGATTGGAAGGTACCCCTTGGTGTATCGTGTCCTAGGTGATTGAGGTATCTCCAGGTCACTATCGAAGCTTGCCTTTGACTCTTAATTGTACTCTTCCTCCTCATTGGAAGAAGATGTCTCCCTTGATGCCCGCAACTTTGAAGCTATCTCAACTCCTAATAGTGGTGGGGGGATGAGATAGTCCTGCTTGCTCGTGATTTAGACCTTGAGACACTCTAGTCAAGCTCAATTAGTCTACCTTGGCCACACCTTTCTCACTCGGAACATGCTCATCTCTTGGGGTTTAGAGTCTGTCGTGATCTGTTCAATTATCCTTCCTTTCGAATCATATTCTATGGTCTCTACTTCCTCCCTAGTCTCCTCACTAGTGGAGCAATAGTCCTTGTAGTCATCATTGAAACTTTCAGATTGGGCTTGTAGGTTGCTTGCAAGGTCCTACACCTGGATGCGGTCTCACTTATTAAGAGAGCCCAATTATATGACAAATTTAGGTCATGCACCTTGGTCCATTGCCACTCCCTACTCTCCATAAGATCCTTAAGGGGCATCAAGTTGGCAGTTGGGTTACCCACTAGCTTTCATAACAAGTGCTTGAGGATTCCTTGAAGTTCAACTTTCTTTGCTAGGAGATGATAGGTATTTGACATTGATTGGCCCATGGGACTTCCGACCATCATGCACACAAGTACTGTGGGTAGCTCAAAAATGTTGCACTCTTAAAGTTGCTAGTAGAGTCCATTGCTCACCCATACTCGTCATATCCATGCACATCACCATCCAGTCTCCCCATGGAAAACCTAGGACTTAGTTAAATATGGAATCTCAGTTCTACTTCACAAGGGAAGCGTGGACAAGTCACCCCTGACAACAATCTAACGCCCACCTAAAAAAGATCACTTTGTAATCAATCAAAGGCATGAGTGAGGTTAACACCGTACTTAGTTCAAAGAGAGTGAGAGATAGGGGAGATTTAATAAGCTCTATCGGGTCCACCTAGCCATAGGCATTCAATCGTTAGGATCGAAGCCTCCTACTTTCCTCGATAAACTTGGTTCGTTAAACTTAATCTTTAGCACATAACAAAAAATTTGTAAATCAGATACTTTATTTCATAATAACAAGTAGAACCATCACTCCGCAGAGTGGTACAAAACCATCTTTCTGCAGAAAGACACCGTCCAGCCTAGGATAGGACCTTCCAATCCCTCGGGATTGGGCTGTATGTGATTGCACTCCATCTGTGGTGGTCAATAGGGAATTTACTAGCTCAAAGCCCCTCTAAGCTTCCCTGAGCCTCAGGAGCCATCCTACATAACAGGGGCACTTTATCACTCTCAGGTGCTCGAGTGATCTAAAACCAAAAGCACCCACCTCCCTTGGGAGCATAAGACCCCCACCCGCAAGTGAGTTTTTCCATACTCCATAGAGTGTTAGGGAGCATTGGGTTGGGGACCCCAATGTCCCGAACCACCACAATCCACAACTTGTCCAACTGATACAAGCCCGGAATCATAAGAGATATAATTCATCATTCAAAAATCCAAAAGCTATCATAACCATAAAACATTTTTAACACACTTGTCAATGTATGCGATGCATAGAATCTATCTCCCTCACCAATTCCTGTGTTCTTTTCTAACAAGCAATTGATAATGCTAACATGGTTTTGTAAGTTTAAGTATGTTCTAACTAATCGTAATCTATGTAACAGACTTATCCTATGGGCTTTTCTAACATTACTAACTTATCCCTCATTTTATCATAAGATGCAAAAAAGTAATAGAAAAATTTGGAAGTTTTAGATAGCTTAAAAGTAATCCTTTTCTTATGTACTAAACCTGATTATCTCCGTTCTACCATCCATCATGATTACAGGGCATGACCGAAACCTCGATTTGTTATGGAATAATGGTCCTTCGGGTTGAATGGATTCGGGGGTAACTTTCATTTGTGCTTCAACTTTGTGTTGAGTTCCCTCAAGTAGCAGCTACTTCCTCACATTGGGGAGCTCTCCAAGCATGACCTCGGTCAACATCTTGACGTCTCTTGGGAGCCATGGGAGAAGCTTGATGGATTTGAGCAACGCTTCCACGTAGGTGTGGACAGAGAGAGAGGCTCAACTGATTATAGCAGAGCTTTGTCGCATCAACAACAAAGAGACTTCCTTATGGGCCATTGTTCTCACATGATGCTCTACCCTTGTTTATATAGTAATCGGTGGGGGGAGGGGGGTAAAGAGAGAATGCTTACTTTTAGCATTTTTGATGATATCATCAATGATAAAGGAGAATGCTTGCTTTTAGCATTTTTATGACATCATCAATGATGTCAGAGAAGGGCTTCGTTTTTGAAACATGAAGATAAAAATTTACAAATATGCAATGTGCGGTGCTCACTCCAAGGCTTAGGAAGAAGGCGGCAGCCAAGGCAGCTATCAAGGCAGCTACCAAGGCATAGACCTTGGCATCTTGGCCTTGGCATACTTGGTAACATGCTACAAAGGCTTCGTTGGCACCGTTGGTTGCTTGTGAGAAGTTCCCACTAGCTTGTAGGAAAATCTTCCTAGGAGGTCACCCATCCCGGCAGTGTCATCACCCAACTGCACTTAACTGCCAAAGTGACTATCCACTAGGCTAGTTCTTTTGATTGTTCTATACTACAAACATAGTTTTAATAAACTTGTCTTGGGAGGGTTTCCCAAACCTTCCTTCCATGCACTTGCATATAATACCTCATTAATTATCTTCAAATGTGCAATCTTTATCATTTTTTTTCAACATAAATCAATTTTTGGAATGTGTACGCACATTGTTTATTAAAATAAACTAAGTAATGGGGACATTACAGTGGATGGGTAATGATGGGTATAAGAGGTCTAGGGATCCCTGCAGGGTTGATATTTGTCCTTGGCAGGGCTAGACTTGAGTCATTGGGTGCTGAGAGTGTCAAAGGGGCTTCCCTTCTTCCCAAATATGGTTGTCTACCCCCTGGATAGTACGATTGTCTCTCTAAGGTTGCTAGTAAGGCAACTCCCTTGGCAATCAAAAGTGCATGGCATCATGCCCAAATCTTCCACAATTGGCACAAGGCCTTGCTTTGGGATCGGGATATTCAAATGGTAGGTGATTTCCTCCACAGTGTACACACTGCACATGAGGTCACATAGGTCTTTGCATTGACTTTGCAATCTAGTTAGCTCTACTTTCAAATTGGCTATAGCTTGGTTTTGGTCAATATTCTTCCCTTTCTCTTGCTTGTTGCTGGTAACTACTTGTTCATTTAGTTGATGCAACTCTCTTAGTATTCTAATTGCATTGCTACCTTGCTATGTTGTCCAAGAGCTTCTCTCCCTAAGCAAATCGTCTACTCATATAGCTTCCTCAAAGACTCTTGCAACATGTCCCTCTGCATGTTTGAGTTGCTTGTTAGGGTCTTATATAGCTCTTCATTGTGGAACCCATTATAATGAACATAGTTGAGACCGCTCTCTCATTGGGTTGCTTGGTTGTAGGTATTCTCTTGTAGAGGCTCCTCACATGGGTAACATAGTCTCGTATGTCCTCCTTGTCCTTTTGGTGGCTGACATTCATTAGCTTAACAATGAGGTTATCGAAGTATCTTCCCTTCGAGAATCTCTTGATGAAGAGATCTTTCAGTTGGGTGAAGTCGTTATGCTAAGCGTTGTCTAGACTAGTGAATCAAGTCCATCCCTTGTCTCCCAGGCACAAACTGAATGCTTGGGCTCGCTAAGCAGAGTCTGTGAGACTATTTGCTTCACGCACTTGCTCAAACTGCTCAACAAAGCTATAGGGGTCATTCTCTGCCTACTAGTATTTATCAACCTACTTCATAACTATGGGTATTTTCATTTGGCCTCTAGCATTTGAAGTAACTCCCAACCCAGCTAGCAATCATGCCACCAAGGCTGCCCCACTTTGCTCAATGCTAGTAGTGTCTAACAATCTCTTGGTGACATTGAGTAGCTCACTCAATGTAAGATTGGCTTTTAGAACTCTCTCCTTATTGCCATTGCCTCCCATTTTGTTCCTTCTCGATATGACCAGGATCCTATGAATCTCGTTGAGTTCACTCTCATGAAGCAGCCTCAGAGCCTTTTGCTCCTAATGACTATAATTGGCCATGCGTTGCAATGCCATCCTTGCCAATCTCCTCTCTTCGTCAAGGTCATACAATGCCTGCCACATCGATCTTCCATGGTGTGCTATCCTTGTTTTTTGGTCATGTTTTGTGACAAGTCATCGAATGTCGTTGGGGTGCCTAGCCATATTGAGGTCAGGATCCAGATCTAGGCTATTCTCATTTGAGCCAGTACCTTCTATGGTAGTTTCCTCTTGACCACTAGAGCATCTATCAGGTCAACTAAGTCAGCTAATGATGTATTCCTAATCCTGGTGAGCCTTTCCTTCACTTGGCAATGTGATAGTTTGGTTCTCTCTGTGTCTTTGTCCTTGGTTTTCTAGTTTTCTTTTGATTCCTAGGTTGTACTCCTATTAATGGGTTCATTTTTAGGTTAATTTTCCTTAGTGTGTTCCTTGTTCATCCATATGTTCATAATTGTACAACACTTATGATCTAGCAATGCATCATGATGTGTGCTATGCAAAATCAGGCTTTCCAATTTCCATACATGCTTACATGCCTAGTCCGTCGAGTGTGACTTTTAATGGAGTCAAATGCTTTGATTTGTCATGCTCCTCTTGATACAATTAGAAGAAGGGGTTTTGACTACTCGTGATCGATTGAGCCTAAGTTCTTTAAGGGTTGCTACAAGTGGTCTGCCAGCCCTAAGAGCCAGGTTGGGTCTCTAATCAGTCAGCCACGGCCAAAGGTCCGGGTCTTTTGGTTTCCTATGGACTGTTAGGCCGGGGTTCCTTCTTTTTCCTAGGTGCAACCACTTCTATGGGCTTGTTTACATGTTTGGGTTCTAGCTAAATCATTGGCCAATTAGAGTAGGCCCTAGCCAACCCTAAAAGGTTGAAAATCTCAGTCAGATAGGGGTTTTACTTATCTAGACCAAGTCCTAGACTCGGATGTCTAAGCAACTAGGCTCAAACTCGGAGGACGAGGATACTCATTTGAGTGTCTAGCCGTTCGAGGGACGAGTTTTGGTAGTCAGTCATTCAAGGCCCAGACTCGGCCATCCAAGGCCGAGTTGTCTAGTCCAAGTATGGCCATCCAAGGATGAGTCATGTGAGTGGACACCTAGTGGCTCGTACATCCGAGCCCTCTCAAGACTCAGCCGTCTGAGGCCTACGGTCGCCGTCTGAGCAGCGTGCGAAAGTCACCGAATGGCTCAAAAATGCTTCTATTGCATTCAATGCATGCTAGATATTTCTACAAAAATTCTAGAACAACATAGTAGGTCACATAGGGATCTTGAATGTATCTGTGGTAAGGCCAAATGCATCAAACCATGGATCGTATGCAATGTAACCTACAACCTGCAATTCTTGGCCTCTCTCTCACAAGCTCTCTATCTCAGCCTCCTAGAATGCAAATGAGCTCTCTCTCTCTCTCTCTCTCTCTCTCTCTCTCTCTCTCTCTCTCTCTCTCTCTCTCTCTCTCTCTCTCTCTCTCTCCCTTTTGTGTTCTCACCTTCCCCCCTTACCTATGTTTTTCTCCCTGGATACACAAAAATATGATTGCTTTCTTTCCCTGTTTCCCTATTCCTTGCTTATCTAGAGAGTTATCTTTTTTCTCTTTTTCCTTATTTCCAAAACCTTAGTGCCTCAAATTTGATACAAAACACACAACTACTATTCTAACCAATGCATAGAGAGCTTCTTACACCTAAACTAATCTGCAAAAAAGAGATCAAACGGCCTCCGACTCCCTTGCTTTCTATCTAAAACCAATAGCCCTTTTGGAGTTGAACTCCTACTTCATTGCTCGATTTGAAGCACACAAGCACTCAAGCTTGAATCTCTTGTCTTGGAAATGGAACCAAAATGTGAGAGCTTTTGCTCAACTGATAAGACCCACAGACTGCTTATTTCTCAAGCATTTCAAGTCAAATGCTAACGGGTATCTCTGACCTAGCTGTACACACTCTCAATCCTATGAATGTAATGAGCTTACCTTGATGCTCGATTAGGTAGCCTCTTCCCTCAAGCGCTCTGATAGCTCCACGATCCAAGATGCGAGCTCAAGCAAGCTCAATCCTCCCTCCATAGCCACACGTGTGAGACAAGAGAAGAGAAGAAGCAAGGAGAAGATGGAGAGCTTCTCCACCACGATCCCTCACCCTCACACACTCACTCCCTCACATTCTCACACTCCCTCTCTCAATCACAAGCATAAGCACAAGCAAGGAGAAGAGAAGAAGAGATCCACTTTAGCCACACACCTAGAATAAGCTTCTCTATTCACTTTTTGGCTTTTATACAAGGCCCTCATCCCTTTGGGTGCCCATCCACCTTTTTTACATGACCGGCCATCTTGCCAAGGTCCTCTTTTCCTACTCCCTTCTATTTACATTATGCCTTCACCTATGCTTGTCTACTCTTTACAACTTTCACAGGAGGGAGCTTGGTGCTCTTTTACAAAAATTTGGGGGTGCTTTTACATTTTAAAATATGCCTTTTGCCTCGAATTTTAAGGCTATCCTTGTGCTTTTGTCCTTTTCCTCTTTTATTCTTCTATCGGGCCGCTTTTTCCGCCTTGTTCCTCATTTTTGAGTTTTCTTGAATTTTTCTTTGCTTACTTTTTCTCTATTTGCACTACTGGGGTTAATACACACTAATATGGATCCATGTTTATACATGAAGAAAGCTCGTGATGGTAGCCTTATGATTTTGATTCTCTATGTGGATGATATGTTGATTGCTGGTGGAAGTGCTCATGATGAGCTGGATACTTTTGAAAGGTCAGCTCAAGAAGAGCTTTCAGATGAAGGACATGGGACAGGCCTCACATATTCTTAGGATGCACATTACATGCGATCACTCTAAGAGGCTCCTCTACTTGTTGCAGAAGGAGTACATTCAGAAGGTCCTTAAGTGGTTTCATTTGTAGGATATTAAGCTTATTGGCTATCCTTTACCTTCTCACATGAAGTATGTTAAGACAATTTTTCGTATTTGATGAGCAGAAGGCCGAGATGGCCAAGATCCCTTATGCATTCATAGTGGGTAGCTTGATGTATGCCATGATAGCCACTTATCTTGACATAACATTTGTAGTGGGAGTTGTAGCACGCTATATGGCTACACTTGGCCTGACAGCATTGGGATGTCATTAAGGGTATCATGAGGTACCTGAAGGGCATAACAACTATGTGCATCTGTTATGATGGCCAAGATACAAGAGTCATGGGATACACTCACTCTGATTATGCAAGGCATGCAGATAGTAGGAAGTGGTCCCTACATTGCATTCGGATTCTATGAGTGCTATTTACTTGGCCAAGAATCCGATCTTCCATGTGAAGACAAAGCACATTGAGATGCATTAGCACTTTGTACGAGAGGTCATTGAGGATAGGTCCATTGAGCTTGTCAAGATCTCAAATTGACCAAAATCTTACATATCCACTCACCAAAAGTCTCTCAGTGGAGTGATTTCCCTTCCTCCTTGGGAAGTTGATGGGCATTGGATGAGATAATGTCTTTCCTCATCCTATTGTACTTATGTACATTTGTACCTTGGCATTTCTTTCTTGTTTTCTTCTCACTAGGGACACATTTGCCTTTAAGTGGAAGGTTGTTTGGGATAAAGGCACATGTGCCTAGTGACTTATGTATTAGTTACATTGACAATATCAACATACCCGCACACCTGTACATTGCAGGTAGCGGACGCCCATCATTGTCACCTCATTCTTTATTCTTTCAATGACATTTGAATAAAGGGAAGGCCAGTCACACATTGTGAGTATTGGAATTTTCACATCTTGTGTGTCTCTCTCTCTTACTCTTACTCCTTCCACCATAGCTCTTGCTTCCACTTTGTGCTTCCACCTTAGGGCTCACTCCCTTCAAGGAGTTGAGATATGTTATTGGACTTGTGAGTTATTTATTGTTAACCTCAATTTGAGATGGAAAAAATATGAAGCAAAGAGCGAAAAAAGGACAAAAAAAGAGAAAAGGCGTAGAGGTGGCCCCTAAAGCTAAGCTGAGGCAAAAAGCACAATTTTGAATGGAAGGCACCTCTAAAAACTCTAAAAACTCTTGTAAATAAGCGCCAAGCTCCCTCCTGTGCCATTTGTAAAAGAATAGATGGGTGTGGGCTTAAGGCATGAGGCAAGAAGAGGGAAATAAGAAAAAGGAACTTGCCACAATGGCCAATCATCTAAAAAGGGATGGGTGCCCATGGGATTTTAGGGCTTGTATATAAAGCTCAAAAAGTGAATGGAAGCTCATTCTTTGGTGTGCCCAAAAGTAGCTCTCTTCTTCTTCTTCTTCTTCTTCTTGCTTGCTTGCTTGAGCTTGTGCTTGAGAGAGGGAGTGTGAGAGTGTGAGGGAGTGAGTGTGTGAGGGTGAGGGACCATGGTGGAAAAGCTCTCCATCTTCTCCTCTGTTATTCTCTTCTCTTCTCTTCTCTTCTCTTCTCTTCTCTTCTCTTGCTCACGGTCATGGAGCTTGGAGCGTGGAGCTTGAGGATGGAGCTTGCTTGAAGCTTGCACTTAGATCATGGAGCCACTAGAGTGCTCGGGAGAGGGGGTAACTCAATCGGGCATGGAGGTAAGCTCACTACACCCATAGAGATGGATAGTGTACCGGCTATGTGAGAGGTAGCCATTAGTCCCCCTTGCTTGTGTGTGTGCTCTTGAGGGAGGGAGTGTGAGAGTGTGTGGGAGTGAGGGATTAAGAGGGTGAAGCTCTACACCATCTCCTCTTCTCTTCTTCTCTTTTCTCGCGCACACGGCTATAGTGGATGGAGCTTGATGGAGGAGGCTTGAGGATGCTTGAGCTAGTATCTAGGATCATGGAGCTACTAGTGTGTGTGAGGGAGGAGGCAACTCATTTTGGCATCAAGGTAAGCTCACTACACTCGTAGGTTCGAAGGCGCACCAACTAGGTGAGAGATAGCCATTAGAGCTCGCTTGAAACGCTTGAAACAATAAGCGGTCCATGGGTCTTGGCGATTGAGTGTAAGCACCCTCCACATTTATGCAGGGACCTAAAAAGCCTCATTTAGACATAGGTAGACACATATTGAGGTATGTGAATCCTACATTACATTATGGACTTTATTATGAGGTAGGTATGGGTATACAGATGCAAATTGGTTGGTAGCATGTCTGATAGAAGATCTACTAGCGGATTCATATTTTGACTTGATAGTGTAGCAATGAATTAGAGTAGTAAATAGCAAACAATGGCAACTTTATCGAGTATAGAGGTTGAGTATAGAGATGCTAATATGGTAGCATGTTAGATGGCATGGCTACAAAAGCTACCAATAGATTCATATATTCTCTTAGTAGTGTAGCAATTAATTGGAGCAACAAATAGCAACCGATTGTTGCTTTATCAAGTATAGAGACTAAGTATAGAGGTGCTCATTTGGCAACATGTGAGATGATATGGCTACAAAAGTTATTAGGTGATTTGGATGTGCAAATAGATGGTCCAATTTTCATTCACTATGCCAACATGAGCAATGAACAATTGGATTGCAACCAACTATTTCTTTATTGAGTATAGAGGTGCTACTATGGCAACATATGAGATGGTATGGTTGCAAAAGTTATTAGGTGATTTGGATGTATAGAGAGATGGTCCAATTATCATTCATTGTGCTAACATGAGAAACAAACAATTGGATAGGAATCGTATGTTCCATGCTAGGAACACATTGAGGTGCATTACCCATTTGTGAGAGAGGAGGTACTTGCAGCAGGTGAGGTCGACTTGCAGTGTGTCAAAACACATAGGATCAAGTAGATGACATTTTCACAAAGGCATTGAGTGCAGAAAATCTTAGAGGATTTCAAAGTTTACTTAGAGTTGCAAAGATGCAATTGAGCTTATGGAGGAGTGTTGATACAGTAAGCTCCACACTATAGATATTGATGATGGACTACTTCGTTAGATGGGTCCACACATTTATACTTAGCATATTAGTGGTCATTACGATCCTCACATAGCCATTGACTTATCACTTATTGTATTTGGTTCTTTACACATATTTAGAAATAGCATAATTATAGTGCCAATCGATTTAGTACAGTCAGTTATGCACTAAACTTAGTAAGTCAGTTTCATTTATGTTGTATCTTATCTAGACTTTGTGTACATTGTATTGTGAGGGGGAGAAGGAAGAAAAACCAATAATAAAAAATTTTGACTTCCATCCCTCTTCTTGTGTTCTTTAGCAAGCTTCTTGTTGTGTTTTTTAGAGATCTTTCTCTTGCATGTATTGTGTATATTCAACACAATAGCTCAAGCAAGTCCCCCCTAGCATCCCCTAGCACATGATTCATGACATAAGCTAGTGGAAAAACCATATTTTAAATTTCATGAGAAGGTTTAAGTGTTAGAATTCTAACTAAAACATTTTTCTTACCACACACATCAAGAAGTACGCACACAACACAATCTTAACTAAAGAGCCTACACCTTTGTAAGATCCCATCTGTGACCAAGAGTCTGCCCGTATATGTTCTATCTCTTGTCCTTCGGTGTCGTATTCTACGATATCTATCTCACCCTCACTCTCATCACTGAAGAAGAGGCAATCCTTGTATTCGTCATCGGAAGCATCTTTATCTGACTGCTCATCGTCTCCTAGGTCTTGGTAGGTCTCGTATGTTCGATTAGGGACTAGGGCCCAATTGTACCTAAGGTTTAGGTCATGCACCCTAGTCCATTGCCTCCTTAGTTCATTCAGGAGATCTTGGAGTGGCTTGAAATTTGTTGTTGGATTGCCTGCTAGCTTGTCGGTCAAATGCTCTAAAATCTCCTGGAGCTCTCTCCTCTTGGTTGGCACTTGGAAAGTTACAAGGTTGGGTCTTTTGAAGGTTTCCTGCCATCATGCAGATTGGTACTGAGGGTGCACCCTTGGACTCACCGATCATTTTAATGGCATGTTTGTACTCCTCATTGTCCGAGAACGACAAGTCGATGGTAGCAAGGAAATGCATCCAGTCTCGCTTGACTTCAGGACATGGGATATACTTAGTCAAGGGCCAATAGGGTTTCTCGATTTGGGTATCACCCTTAAGCATCACAGAGATGGCATCGAGGTCAACTGGTGTAGTTTTCCAGGAGTCCATTTCTACCCTTACGGCTTCTATTCTATTTCCTAGGAAGATGATACCATTCCCCCAATCTTCGATCACTCTGGCATTGTGCATCCAAGGTCGGCCCAATAGGATATCGTAGTCCACTCCCTTCATGACTATAAAGTCAACTGATAATGGGACTCCGGTGATTTTCACCGGCCAATTTTGGAGCACCCCAAATGGCTTCACTTTCATTCCATTAGCTAATGTGACATTGAACCTAGCAGCCTTGATAGGTGGGTTGCCCCAAGTTTGGAGCACTAGTGGCTCAGTCACTAACTCTTGCCCCTGTGTCTACAATCACGTTCCTTGTTGTGTCGCCTAGGGCTAAGACCCGTAAGACCACATGCATCTTAGTGCCTTCCCAAAAAGCATTAACATGCAAGGATTTAGGCATGGAATGCAACGTTAGACTTGGTATCTGTGTCTCTCCATCATGTCCTTGTAGGTCTGCAACAGCTTGCTCTTGTGACCCTTCAACCCACTGCTTCAAGTCCTACCATAGGGTTGGATACTGCCTAAGTAGATCTCCCAAGCTTAGTGTCACAGGGGTGGTCACTAGAGTGGTAAGGAGGTCATTGGCTGCTCATCTTTCTCATGTTCCAGATTGTTCTAGCCAATGCCCATGACTGGGTTGTTGGCCCATAGCGTTAAGGCTTTGTCTAAGCGGTACTACTTGTGGCATAGGCGCATCTCTCGGTTTCAGTGGAGGGGGTGAGACTTGCATGTTGATGCTGGAGAGATCCTCGATCTCGTCCTTTAAGATGGGCTCTGCATCTTTTAGGTGTTCCTAGGCCTCCTTTACCCACTCCTTCACCTTCTCGATGGCCTCTAGTTGGCGTTTTGGGTTGGGGTACTCCCCTACCTTAGCACTTCCCTTTTCAGTCATCTTTGGGACTGATGTCTCTCCCTCATCATCAGTGACTTTCTTTCTAGAAGGTAGCATTGTGGCACTCTCAGTTTTGAGATTGACTTTAGCTTCGGGTCTCTTCTTCCTTTGCCTATGGCTCTTCTTCCCTATGGAGGCTGCATCAAGATTGGTAGGACCTGGTAGTGATATGTCGGCCTGCTTCATTTGTGCACAGGTCATGACATGCAATGGGATAGGTGTAGCCTCCCCGTCAAGATTCTAGACACTGAATAGTCCCAATGGGATGGATGGCATGTTAGCTGAACTCGAGGATGGTTTTCACTTTGGATAGTCAATGAAGAGATAAGTGATTCCACACTCAGGACACCTTAGGTTAACCTTGTCTCTATTTTGTTGCTCCCTTTCAGGACAGCGTGATGAGATGTAACCTGGGTGACCGCAAGTCCAACACATGATTTGATCTTGGGTCTACCCTCCTAGGCCTCTACCTCATCCCCTAGCTAACGCCATCATTGATACTGATCGATAGTCCATAAGGATTGTGTTTCCCTCATCGTCATGCGAGACATAAGGGTATACGTAAGGGTCTTCCTCATTTGGCTCTTCCACGTAGTGGATTGGAGCATCACTCGGTGGATGTGTCACATAGGGACCAGGTGATCTGGGTATTGCAGTAGGATTTATATCCATTCTAGGAATAGCCGGCTTAACATCGTTTGGCGTGGGAAGTGCCAATGGGGCTCCCCTTCCAAAGAATTGTTGTGGCCTATTTGCTAGGTAAGGTTGACCGTAGGATTGTGAGTATGGAAGTCTTCTAGGCAATCCACAATTTGCAACGTCATGACCAAACCTACCGCAATTAGCACAAGGTTGTGACCTGGGGTCTTGACACTTGGCTGGCAAGTGGTTCCCACCACAGTAGTACATGCATTGGACATGTGGACGTGTTGGTCATCTTAGCATTTCCTGCATCTTGGCTATTTCCATTTTCATGTCAGCCAATTCTTGGTTGGTTTCCACAGCCTTTCCCTTATCTTGAGTACTTGCGTCTGATCTCTCGCAGGATGCTGAAGCTCTCTCGAAACTTTTGGAGTTGGTCTCTTCTTGGTTCGAGTTCCTAGAGCTCCTCTCCTTCAATTGGTCACCTACTCGAATGGCCTCTTCTAACATCCTAGCTAGCACATCTCATTGCAAGCTCGAGTTGCTTGCCAAGGCTTTATAAAGCTCCTCATTTCGTATTCCACTGATGAATACCATCGACAGTGCTCTTTCGATCGGTCGTTCGCCCATCGGGATTCTCTTGAAGAGACTCCTTATGTGGGTCACATAGTCGCGGATGTCCTCTTTTTCCTTTTGCTTGACGTTCATAAGTCATACCAGCAGGTTGTCAGAGTATCCGGGCTAAAAAAATCTCTTAATGAAGAGGTTTTTGAGTCCATTGAAGTTCGCTCACTCTGCGGCATCTAGACTTGTATAGCAAGTCCGACCCTTGTCGCCTAAACAAAGCCCAAATGCTTGAGAGCGTTGAGTCAAGTCGATGAGACCATTGGCCTCGCAAACCTACTCAAACTGCTCTATAAAGCTGTACGAATCGTCTTGGGGCTGATACTTATCGAGCTACTTAGTGACAATTGGTATCTTGGGCTGGCTCTTGGAGCCTTGGTTCACCCCTAACTCTGCTAGTAGTGATGTAGCTAATTCCACAATGCTCTGCTCTGCTCTGCTACTATGTTGTCTAGCAATCACTTCATGAGAAGCTCACTTAGCATCAAGTCTCCTTCTAGGGCTCTCTCATGGTCAGTTCAATTCCTATCTACTAGGTTTGGCACTCGTATCTCTCGCATCTTTGCATTCTACCGCAGGCTCCTAGTTTGCTAGTCTCAGTTGTATTCCACTATGGTGTGGGCTAGTTTTCTTTCCTCCTCTAGGTCAGCTATGATGGCTTCTACCATCCTACCGTGGTGCGCATACCAAGCGTGAGAATCATACCTAAATCAAGTTCCTCCTTCTGCCTATGTTCTGAGCTTTCTTTTGACATGGTTGCATTCTCGTGCCTCCACCATGCCGTTGATAAGGTTAAGGAGGTCGGGTAGATCCACGTCTCTATTGCTATTTGCTTAGTCCTACATTGGGCTTTGATTGCCCATCTATGTCTTGGGATCTTCTCTTATTGCTGGGTTCCTTCACGTTCTTTTATCTGAGTGATCTCCTTAATTATTGCATACAATCCTTAAATTACCTCCACTCAGCGAGTGTATTCTTTTCCGTGCACTTGTGCTCAATCAAGATTTCGACTTGTCCTTAGGTGTACCTCAAGTGATGGAAGTCAAGGTGAGTGCAAAGAGCAAGTGTCTAAGCAGCTTGCACACTCTCATCTTGTCTTAGGCTTGATAGGCTTGTTGATCGATTTCTGGCCATCTTGGTAGATTTTAGGGTTTCTTGCTATGTTGTCTTACTCGATTTAGGTTCGTTTGGGGTCTATGTCTCCACTAGCTGTGCCGTTAAGGCGTTGACTCTCTCGACGACCTACTCAAGCTACTAAGTAGCCAAGTCTTGCAAATTCGCCTATTCCATGCACCAAAACCGAGTTATGGGCGTCGGGATGGCTCACAAAGGTTGGCACCGTTGAGACCTAACTGGGTCTAGTGCAAACTTTCACAAAATTTGCAAAAGTTTGACTCTGCCCAACTCGTCTGAATTGCAAGGACTGAGTAGTAGACTTGGACATGGCCGAGGGCCGAATAGGAACACCGGTCGAACTTGTAGCTTGGACAGCTGAACAGATGTGGCCGAGGGCCGAGTGGGCCAAATGGTCCAAGGGTCGAGTGATCCGAGGGCTAAGTCACATTAATGGGCCGAGTCGATTGTTCGGATGGGCCAAGTGGGCTGGGCCGAGTGGGTTGGGCCAAGTCAAGTTGGCCAAGGGCCGAATATCGGTTTGGTCCAAATCGTTGACTCAGACAAGCCGAGCCATATGTGTCTTAGTCGAGTGGTCCGAGGGCCAATTCTGGGACTTAGCCCAAAATCAAGCCACTCGAATGGGTTGAGTCACGCGCGATGACGGCCGCGCCGAGGATGATCTCGTTGAATCCAATGGTCCAAGCAATCACCAAGCGCACCGACTTTTAGATCACAACAAATACATAGCAGGAAGGTTCTGATCTACCTGAATTGTGCGAAGAACTCCCCGATGGCAAGATCGAACCGAATCACCAATGGAAACTCTCTCCCTCTGTCACTCTCACTCACTCTCTCTCTCTCACTGCTAGCTTAAACCCCTTCCCGAGCAACAAGGTCTTGCTATCCCCAATCACTCCCTTGCCAGCATTAATCATTCCAACCACTCTTTTTTCCCCATTTACCCCAATTTGTGCTTGTTTTACCCTGTTTTACAGCAGTAAACCCTATGCCTCCAATCTGCTTTCTTAATCCTAACCTACATTAAATGCAATAAGAATCAAAAGCAAATAACTAAAATGATTTCGCCTTCTTTCCCAATCATCGAACAACAAAAATAACCAAAATACTTACTTGTATCGAAGATCAAAAGCCCCAACTTTCTACCTATGTCAAGCTCCGGTTTGGGGATGAATCCCTTCGATGCTCGATATGAGGCACACAAGTGCTCAAGCTTGAATCCGTTGGTCCCGACAATGAAACCAAAATGTGGGAATTCTCACTCAACCGCCAAGACCCACAGACCGCTTATTGTTTCAAGCGTTCCAAGCTAGCTCTAATGGCTACCTCTCACCTAGCCGACATGCCTCCAAACCTATGAGTGTAGTGAGCTTACCTTGATGCCAAAATGAGTTGCCTCCTCCCTTGCACATACTGGTAGCTCCACGATCCTAGATGCTAGCTCGAGCATCCCCAAGCCTCCTTCATCAAGCTCCATCCACCATAGCTGTGCACGCGAGAAAAGAAAATAGAAGAGAGAAGAAGAAGAGAAGAGGAGATGGTGAAGAGCTTCACCCTCTTGATCCCTCACTCCCACACACTCACTCCCTCACTCCCTTTCTCAAGAGCGCACACACACACACACACACACACACACACACACACACACACACACACACACACACACACACACACACACACACACACACACACACACACACACACACACACACACACACACACACACACACACACACACACAAGCAAGGTGAAGAGAAGAAGAAAAGAAGAGAGGTCTCTGGTTAGCCACACACCAAAGAATGAGCTTTTATTCACTTTTTAAACTTTATATACAAGTCCTAAAATCCCATGGGCACCCATCCCTTTTTACATGATCGGCCGTTGTGGCAAGGTCCTTTTTCCTATTTCCCTCTTTTTGCCTCATGCCTTAAGCCTACCCCCGTCTATTCTTTCACAAATGGCACAAGAGGGAACCTAACGCTCTTTTACAAGAGTTTTTAGAGTTTTTGGAGGTGCCTTCTCATTCGGGCATCAAGATAAGCTCACTACACCCTGGTAGGATCGAAGGTGCGTCTGCTAGGTGAGAGATAGCCATAGGTGCTTGCTTGAAACACTTGAATGAATAAGCGGTTCGTGGGTCTTGGCAGTTGAGTGTGAGATCCCTCTACATTTTGGTTCCGTTGATAGGACCAATGGATTCAAGCTTGAGTGCTTACACACCTCAAATCGGGCATCAAAGTAAAGGTTTCATCCCCAAACTAGAGCTTGAGATAGGTAGGAAGTTTTGGGTTTTTTCATCTTCACAACAAGTAAGTATTTTGGTTATTTTGGTGGTTTGATAATTAGCAGAGTAGGAGAAATCATTTCAGTACTTTGCTTTCGATTCTTGTTGCATTTAGAGTAGGTTAGGATTAAAAAATCTGATTGAAAAAGCATAGGGTTTGCTACTGTAAACATGTCCAAACAGGGCACAAATCAAGAAAAATGTAAAAAAAAGAGTGCTCAAGGAGATTAAGGTCGATAAGTGAGTGATTAGGAGTGGCAAGACCTTTGCTAGTGGGAAGGGGTTTAATAGCCAAGAGGCCAAGGGAGAGCTCATTTGAAACCCTATTTGAGAGAGAGAGAGAGAGAGAGAGAGAGAGAGAGAGAGAGAGAGAGAGAGAGCTCCATTGCATGGATTAGCTTCGATCTTGCCACCAACGAGTTTGTTGCCCGCTACAAGTATATCCAACCCTTCTCCTTAATCCATAGATATAATCTGGAAGTGTTCGATAATTACCTTGCCATGAATCTCTCAGTTTGTTGGATTTTTTGTCATTTTGGAAAGAAACGCGTTGCATTCGGCCCTGGGAGCAGTTTGATTTTGGGTTGAGTCCCAGAATCGATACTCGGTCACTTGTCTTTGGCCTACTCGGCCTTACTCACTTAGACACACAACCACTCGATCCACTTGTGGATTTGGCTCGACTGAGCTGCACATTCGAACACACTATGTACTTGGCCCGCCCAATTCGACCTCGGCCTCTACCCCACTCGGCCCTTGTTCGGCCACTTGGCCCCTGTTCAGCCACTCAACCCCTTAGACGACATAGCATCCACTCGGCCCTTGGCCCTCGGCCATTCAACTTCGGTCGGCTGACTCGGCTAATCGTCCACTCAACCACGTCCATTCAGCCCACCAACCATTCGGACTGTCGAAACTCCATATTCGGCCTCGGTCCACTTGTTGCACATCTCATTTGGATGTCCCAATTTGGCCCAATTCCACTCGGCCCTTGGCCATTCGAACCTATTGCGCCAAATTTGATTTTTCTCAAATTTTTAAAATTCTAGACCATACCCACTTAGGCATCGGCCATACTACAAACCTCCGAAGAATCAACAAGATGCAGATGTAGGGGCGATGCTAATCAACTATCTAGCGATCCAGCCCGTTAGTAGCATCAAATGGAGTCATGAATCCCCAAACGAATCTTGACTGACGGAAGGCGCAACAAAAACCCTATTAATTGGAGAGGATGGCTAGAAACCATATACAAGCCTATCAGGCCAAACCCATAAACAAGAGTGCAAGAGCCGCTTAGACACTTTGTTTTCTCACTCACTCTAATTTCTAGCACTCAAAAGACACTTAAGAAAAGCTAAAAGCCTAATTGCGCATAGTGCATGGAAAAGAGTACACACACACACACATAGAGTGAAGGTAAGTTGAGGACTGTTTGTAATTAACAAGGAACTCACTCAAACATAAAAACTTAAAAGAACCCACCAGTAAGAGAAGATCCCAAGACATAGACGGGTGATCGAATCCCCAAGTGTACGACCAAGCAAAGAACACAACTGAAAAGCTAGATACAACAAGGATTGACACTATTGAGGAAGTGGATCTACCCGACCTCATCAACTTGATTGACAACTTGGCAAAACAGGAAATCTTATACATGGCAGAGGGCAGCTCAGATCATAAAAGCAACAAAGAACTTGACCTAGGAGACTTTCCTAAGGTGAAGATCCAACAATTAGTGAGCAAATATGAAGCTCAAACCTGATAAGAACATCGTGGTAGACCTGCAGAGGACATCATAGCAGACCTTGAGGAGGAGAGAAAACTAGCACGCAAAGCTCTGCAAGGTATAGTCGCTTACAACAAGGATCACCAGACTAGGAGCTTACGCCAAAGCTTGGAAATGTGAGAGATCCAGAGAGTGCTAGACCTAGCAATCGGACAGAGAATGAGAGAGCCCTAGAAGGAGTCCTCACATTGAGCGATCTTCTGATAATGAAGCGACTGCTAGATAACACAGCAGTGGAGCAGAGTTCTACAACATTAGCAACATCACTACTGGTAGGATTAGGAGTCAGCCAAGGCTCTAGGAGCCTATAAAAAATTCCCGTAGTAGCAAAGTAGCTGGACAAATACTATGAACGACAACCATACAACTTCATAGATCAATTTGAGCAAGTCTACGAGGCCAACAGCCTCACTAATCTCACTCAACACTCACAACTTTCGGTCTGTGCTTAGACATAAGGGTAGGACCTAGTATACGAGTCTAGATGCTACTGAGCGAGCCAATTTCAATGGCCTGAAAAATCTCTTCATTAAGAGATTCTCCGAACCAAGATACTCCGGACAACTTGCTAGTGCGACTCATGAATGTCAAATAGAGAGAGAAAGAGGACATACAAGATTACATGACCCATGTGAGGAGCCTCTTCAAGAGAATCCCTATGGGCGAGAGACCAACCGAAAGAGAAGTGTCCACAGCATTCATTAACGGAATACAAAGTGAAGAGCTCTACAAAGCCTTAGCAAGCAACTCGAGCTTGCAGTGAGAAGCACTGGTGGCAAGGGTCTTTGAAGAAGTTATTAGAGTGGACGAGCAACTCAAGGAGAGAAGCTCTAGGAGCTCGAATCAAGAAGATTCCAACGCTAAGAATTTCGAGAGAGCTTCAATGCTGATTAGGCTACCCAAGTGCTTAGGATAAAGGAAGGGCACTGATTCAAAACAAGAGGTAGCAGAGATGAAGATGAAAATAGCCAAATTGCAAGAGATGATGAGACGACCAACGTGCCCACGCGTCCAATGCATATATTGCGGCAAAAACCACCTGCCAGCCAAGTGTTAGGACCCTAGGTCACGACCTTGCGCTAATTGCAATAGGTTTGTCGACCATGACACCATGTATTGTCAATTACCTTGGAGACTCCCATACTCGGAGCCTTATGATCAACCCTACCTTGCGAATAGGCCGTCGAACTTCATTGGAAGGGGAGCCCCATTGGCCCTCCCAGCATCTAATGACACTAAGCAGGCCATCCCTAGGATGCAGATAAACCCTACAGGTATCCCTAGACTACCTGGACCCTACATAACCCATCCACTGAAGAGTGACAGTCCAATCCACTATGTGGAGGAGCCAAATAGCAAAGAGCCTTATGTACACCCTTACATATCATACGATGAAGAAGGCAATGCAGTCCTTATGGACTACCAACTAGTACCAGTGATGGTTTAAGGTAGAGGGAGAGGCAGAGGCCTAGGAGGGCAGACCCAAGAGCCAATCATGTGTTGGACTTGCGGTTACCCACAGGACACATTTCTTCGCATTGCCCCGAGAGGGAGCAAAAAAATAGAGACAAGGCTAACCTAAGATGCGTTGACTGTGGAACCAATCATCTCTTTGTTGATTGCCCTAGACGGAAGCCATCCTCTAGTTTGGTAAATGAGTCATCGACTCCATTGGGGTTGTTCGGTGTTGATACACTTGATGGGGAGGCCACACCTATCCCATTGCATGTCATGACCCGCACGTAGACAAAGCAGGTCAACATATCATTGCTAGGGCCTAGCAATATCAACGCAACCTCAATTGAAAAGAAGAGTCGAAGACGGAGAAAGAAGAGACCAGACGCTAAGGTCACACTCAAAACCAAAAGTGCCATGACACTGCCTGCTAGAAAGAAAGTCACTGACGCAGAGGCAGAAACATCAACTCCAAAGACGGCTGAAAAGGGAAGTGCCAAGGTCAAGGAGTACCCCAACCTAAAGCCCCAGCTCGAAGCCATCAAGAAAATGAAGGAGTGGGTGAAAGAAGCCTAAGAGCACCTAAAAGATGTTGAGCCCATACTAGAAGACGAGATCAATGATCTCTCAAGCCTAAGCATGCCAATCTCACCCCCACAACCAAAATCGAGGGATGCAACTGCACCACAAGCAGTGCCGCTTAGACAAAGTCTAAATGCTACGGGCCAGCAAATTAGTCAAGGAAATTGGCCAAGAACCATGGAGTTAGGAGAGAGGCAAGAAGCTAGCAACCTCCTCAATACATTGCTGACCACCCCTGTGACTCTAAGCTTAGGAGACCTACTTAGCAACATCCAATGCTATGGCAAGAGCTAAAACAATGGGTTGAAGAATCAAATGAGCAAGCTACTCCCCAAACTTGCACGAGCCTGATGCAAAAACTCAAATACTGAGCTTGACACTGCACTCCATGCCTAAGTCCTTGCATGTCAATGCTTTCTGGGAAGGCACAGAGATGCATGCAATCGTGCTGGTCTTAGCTCTTGGTGGAGATGTCACAAGAAAGGGACTCGTAGACATGGGAGTGGGAGTTAGTGTGCTAAGCCATGCAGTACTCCAAACTTGGGGTAACCCACTGCTCGAGACTGCTAGGTTTAATGTCACACTGCTAACAGAATGAAGGTAAAACCATTCGATGTATTAAAAAATTGGCTAGTGAAGATCGCAGGAGTCCAATTCTCTATTGACTTTATAATCATGAAGAGAGTGGACTACGACATCTTGCTAGGCTAGCAATGCAAGAGTCATAGAAGACTAGGGCAATGGTCTCATCTTCCTAGGAAATTGAACGGAGGCTGTAAGAGTAGAGATGTATACCTGCAAGACTATGTTGGTCAACCTAGATGCCATTCCACCATGCTGAAGGGTGACAAGTAGATTAGGAAATCCTACGGGCCCTTAACCAAGTATATCCCATGTCCTGAGGGCGAGCGAGACTGGATGCATGTTCTTGCTACCATCGACTTGCCATTCTCAAACAATGAGGAGTACAAACAAGTCATCAAGACAATTGGCAAGCCCAAGGAAGACAGACCCTCAGTACCAGTATGCATGATGGCTAGAAGCCTACGCGAAAACCCAATCTTGTCACATTCCAATTCCCGAACAATAGACAAGAGCTCCTTGAGATCCTAGGATATCTGATTGACAAGTTGCCTAGCAATCTAGCAACAAATCTCAAGCCACTCCTAGATCTCTTGGATGAGCCTAAGTGGCAGTGGTCCAAGGTGCATGATTTAAACTTGACGTACAATTGGGTCCTAGTCCTCGACCAACGAGAAGAGACATATCAGGACTTGGGAGATGATGAGCAATCAAACAAAACAACGAATATGAAGAGTGTTCTTCCTTCAATGATGAGAGTAAAGGGGAAATAGACACTATAGAATATGACACTGAGGGACGTGTAATTGAACAAATGTGAGCTGACTCCAGACCACGCAAGCAGAATTCCTTTAGGTTAGAGAGATGAGTCATGCACATGGATTGTGATCGAACCTAGTTGGAGCACATAGGCACAATTGACTACGAGCATGCAAGCCTAGCCCAACCAGGTGCCACACCACTGCTGAAAACAGGGACTCATCTTCCAACCTGCGAGAGACTCCCTCTTCTAGCAAAGACAAAGAGTTTGATTCTGAGTTGGAAGTCAGCTTAGATAGTGATCCTGAGATACACCAACCTTCCAAGACTAGACGCACCAAGGGGGACCTACCCATCCACCTAAGGCATCGACGATTGAGGGAGGAATGACAGAAGCTACCTAAGGATACACATGCAGAAGAGCAACAAAAACTGCAAGACCTACCAAAGAGATTCACAAAATCAAAAAAACGAGATAGGGTAGTGATCTTGCTAGGAGCCAAATGACATGGACAAGCAAGCAAACCAATTGAAGGACCCGCCAAGGTCAAGGAGGTCAATTTAGCCACCAGGGAAGGGGAGACACCCTAACCTGTCTTTATAGTCGATGACTTGACTAAGGAAGAGTAAGAAAGTCTCATTGCTCTCTTACGAGAGTATATAGACGTCTTTGCTTGGTCCCTAGAAGAGTTCAAAGGGGTAGACTCGAGTGTAGTGAGTCACAACATACCCATGACACCTAACACAATGCCGGTCAAGAAGCAGCAATGCGATCGTATCCCATGAATCCAAAGCACGCTCATGCCATTAAGGAAGAAATTGATAAGCTAATGAGAGCAGGATTCATCTACAGAATTGAGCACACATACAGGGTTTTTCCCATAGTCATCGTACTAAAGAAGAATGAAACGATTAGAGTGTGTGTTAATTATAAGAAGGTAAACGCTGCTATGAAAAGAGATAACTATCCATTGCCATACACCGAGCACATGCTCGAGAGACTGGCTAGAAAAGAGACCTACAACTTTCTAGATGGCTTCTCTGGGTACAATCATGTGCAAGTGCATCTTAATGATAGACATAAAACCACATTTGCCACCACTGAGTGGGGCGTCTTTGCCTACATAGTCATGCCTTTCGAGTTGACTAATGCACCAGCTACCTTTCAACAACTTATGTGTACTATATTCAAAGATATGCTTAGGAAGAAGTTAGATGTCTTCGTAGATGACTTGTGTTCACTCTACTTGGGGGGAATACTTAGACAAACTCCAAGCAGTCTTTGAACGGTGTCAACTATATCTTCTCTTGCTGAACCCCTTGAAGTGCCAGTTTTGGGTAAAACAAAGATGAATCCTAGGGCACGTAGTGTCAAAGAACGGCATTGCCACGAACTTCTCGAAGGTCAGGGTCATTGTCGATCTTCCACCCCCAACTGATTATAAGGGCGTTCATTGCTTCTTAGGCCATACAGGGTATTATCAACGGTTTGTGTTGAACCATGCACCATTGATTGCTAGACCTCTATACAAGTTGTTGATCATATTCCAATGGACCGAGGAATGCCAATGCACATATAAGGAATTGAAAAAGGCTTTGACCATTGCACCAATTCTACGAGCCCCAGATTGGACACTTACATTCCATGTGCACATTGAAAAAGGCTTTGACCATTGCATCAATTCTACGAGCCCCAGATTGGACACTTACATTCCATGTGCACATTGACGCTTTGAAATTTGCCGTAGGAGCAATGTTGTGCCAGCCTAGTGAACACAACATAGATTACCCAGTGAGCTTTGCTAGCAGACAACTCACTGAAACCAAAATGAATTACTCAAAAATAGAGAGAGAGGGTTTGGCCATGGTATTTGCTGTAAAGAAATTTTAGCATTATCTTTTGGCTACACGTTTTACCTTCTTTGTTTACCATCAAACCTTGTTATAACTTGTTAATAAACCTTGTGCTACAAGATGCATCACTCAATGGCTACTTCTGCTTTTAGAATTTGACTTCTCTGTGGTGGTACATAAAGGGAAGTAGCACTACATGGCTAACCATATGTTTTGCATCCCAACAGGAAAAGCTGTTGGACAAGGCATTGTACATAAACTGCCAGACGTGCATCTACTTGCCATAGGTAATTGTATTGTTTGCCCGCAGTAATGCATGCGTTGGTTGGAAGGGTGTGTTCTTGAAGGCCATATCTCAAGGCACGAGATGTCAATTCTAACTTCCTCTTCATCCTTTTCATTGAGTCCTCGCCTTCAACTTGGGTGACATTTAACACCGTGCTCAAGAAGGCTTGTCTCTGAGTGTCTGAGCACACTTCGGCAGCCTTTGCTCTTGATTTCACAAACACTCTTTCGTTTTCACTCGCCGCCAGGCGTTCTGTTAGTCCACGCACTCTTTCGAAGTTGTGTGGCTCCCATTGCTGTGCCTTCTCTTCCATCTTTTTCATTCTCTCCTCCATTTCTTGAGACAACATCACTACCACCTATTGCTGCTCATTCACTAAGTCTAGCATTTGCATCTTCTCCTTATTGCGGCGGTTTAGCTACTCTTCTATTGTTTTCCTTCCTTGTTCCACAATGGTAAACTGCAGTTGTGCCTCTAGTGAATCTCTCTAACAGTTCTTCCCGGATCTACTCACGGCTTTCTAACTCTGCAAAATGCACTCTTCTTTCTGTTATTGCCATAGCCATGAGAGCTTCCACATCTCTTTTTGTGTTTTCCAAGTCATCTTTAAGCTCATGTGTGCTTCTTCTTGTGGCATCCTGCCTTTCTTGCTCTAGGACTTGGATCTCTCTTTCTAGTCTTCCTTGCTCCTCTATTTCATACCACAGTTGGAACACTAGGGTGTCCTCTTGCTCTTGACGTTGCTCTTCCGACTCCTAGCTTTATTCCTGCCATCACTTCTCGAAGCGAGCGGTCCTTTCCATTAGCTCATCATACTGTTGAATTAACATTTTCTAACTCTTTAGATGAGCTAGTAAATCCTATTCTTCCTCCTCCAATCTTCGGCTCAAATGATCCTTATTCTCTTGAGCTTCCTTGGTCTTTGCATTAAATAGCTCTTTTAGGGCCTTAAGCTCTTTTTGATGATCTGCAGCTTGCTTGGACATGTTGAGCCTCAGAGCTGCCAAGGTTTCCTTTTCAACGTCTAGCTTTGCCAAGGCCGCTTTCTTTTCCTCTCTAGCCTTGCTCAACTGAATGAGGAGTTCAGCCACATATGCATCATAGTCTGTGGTGACACTGTGAGAGGGGCCGTAGTGGTTGATGCTTCCAGCTTCTGTCGCTTAGGGTATTGCCGTGATTCTGCATCTGCTACAACTGACCTCTTTGTTTCTGCTTCAGGGGCAATCTCTGCCACTTTGTTAGCCAGGAGCTGTATCATTGCCATTAATTGAGACGTGTCCATAGCTGGCACCGATTCATGTGTCATGGTGGGTGTGGTTTCTGTTGGGAGTGGCACAAGGGAAGAAGGGAGGGGGTGCAATGGGGCCTTGCCCTTTCCTGCAACCACCAGGGCTATTTCTACACTGCCACCAACTCCAGCCTCATGATGCAGGCTTAGTGGGCTCATCTCTCCCCCTCCATGGGTCTCTTCCACGGACCTGTGAGTTGCTTCTGCCAAATCCACAACTTCCTTCCTCCTCATTTTTTCAGCTTCATCTTCAGCTCTTCTCTTCCTCTCCTCCTCGGCTCTTCTCTTCCTCTCCTCCTCGGTAATAGTCATATAAATCAAACTTCCTACTATGTGTCTGTACATAGTAGGGTCTTCGAGAAGCTCACCTGCATCTGCACTCAGCTTCACATTCTGCTCCAAAGGAACTGAAATAGGCTTACAGCCTGTCATCCCATATTTGGACAGCATGTCCAATCCATACTGCCTCTACAAGAGCCATATCCCACTTGGGGATCTAATCACCTCAATGCCCAAGAAATAACATAGCTCTCCCAAATCCTTCATCTCAAACTTCTGCTTCAATAGCATTTTCACATGAAGGATATCTTCATCACTATCACCTGTCATAATCAAATCATCAACATAAATGACAAGTAGCATAATACCTTTATCTGTTTTTCTCACATAAAGTGAGAAATCTGCCTTGGAAATTTGAAAGCCAATAGTGACAAGATACTGTCCTATCTTGTCAGACCATGCTCTAGGTGCTTGCTTCAAGCCATACAAGGCTTTCTTCAACCTGCAAACAAACTCAGGATGAACAACACGCACATAACCTGGTGGCTGCTCCATATAGACCTCTTCTTGCAAATCACCATGCAAGAAGGCATTCTTTGCATCCATCTGATGTAAAGACCATCCCTTTGATGCAGCCATAGCAATGACTGCTCTTACGGTTGCCATCCTTGCAATCGGACTGAATGTTTCTTGATAATCAATGCCATATGTTTGTGCATACCCCTTGACTACTAATCTTGCCTTGTATCTATTCACAGAACCATCTGCATTGTGTTTCACCTTATAAACCCACTTACAACCAATTGCATTCTTATCTTTAGGCAAAGGTACCAATTCCCATGTATGGCTTTCTCCCATTTTTCTTTTCCCATGGCTTGCTCAAAAGAAGTGGGTTCTGGTTCCTGTATCACTTTGACCATATATGCATAGTGAATGGTTGTAAATCCATCATATTTCAGCCTATCCATAGGATACCTAGCTCTAGTAGACCTGCACAAAGTAGGTTCACTCCCAGATGCTCTCAAAACATCCCTGGTCTTCCTTATTCCAGGTGTAACAATAGAAGGAATACCCAACTCATCATCAATGCTCTGTTCTGAGCCACTGGATTCACCATCCACATAAGAGTGACCTGCATTCACATCAAACATGGGCTGATCTACCTTCTCTTTTCCTTTTTGTGAAACCTACAACACCAGAAAATCTGGAGGGAACCTCCGGCCGGCACTATCTGCATTGCTTTGAGAATATTCTCCTGATCTCAATCTGCCTGTCCATGGCGAAGAATGTAAACCACTACTAGAGGACACTCCAGGTCCACTAATATCTTGTGACTGTTGCTGTGAATTCTGTGCAGCATTACCATTTTGTGTATCTACATTATCAATCACATTTACTGGCTTATACCAGCTACTCATCTTATCAAAAACAACATCTGTGCTCACTGTAAACTTACGAGTAGAAGGGTTATAGCACCTATACCCTTTCTGCTGCTGTAGAGAGTAACCAATAAAGATGCACTTCTCAGCTTTTGGATCCAACTTGGATCTCAACTCATCTGGCACATGAACATAGGCAATGCAACAAAAAATCTTCAAATGAGAAATATCTGGTTTCCTACCAGTATACCTCTCCTCTGGAGTCATCCCATGTATTGCTGCAGTGGGAGTCCTGTTCATTATGTAGACTGCTGTAGCAATTGCTTCAACCCAGTAAAAATCTGGCAAGTCTTTTTCATTGAGCATGGCACGAGATACCTCTCGAATATGCCTGTTTTTTCTTTCTGCAATTCCATTTTGTTGTGGGGTATGACTGCATGAATATTGTTGCTTTATGCCATGCTCTTGCAGGAACCTTGCAAACTCATTTGAGAGGTACTCTCCCCCTCCATCTGACCTTAGGCATTTTATTTGCAGGCCTGTTTCTTTTTCAACCATAGCTTTAAGAGTTTTGAAATGCCCAAAAACTTCATTTTTCTTTTTCATAAAATACATCCAAACTTTTCTGCTATAGTCATCAATAAAAGTGATAAAATAATGACAGCCTCCAAGAGATGCAGCTTTAGTAGTCCACACATCAGAGTGGATTAATTCCAATGGCTTCTTACTCTCTTGAACATGTCTAGGAAATGGTTTCCTTGCCTGTTTTCCAAACTGACAGCAGGCTTCACATACCTTATGCATTTCTGCAACCTTGAATTTAGGCAATCCTGCAACAATATTTTGGGCCTGCATTGATTTAAGTCGATGTACATTAACATGACCAATGCGTTTATGCCAGATATCAATATCTGCAACTACACCAGTCCCATGTGCAAACATTGCTGCACTCAATTCAGGCATGTCTGCATCCAACGTAAACATTCTGCCCTTCTTCTTTCCTTTTGCTATCAAGCAACCTTTATTTTTCATATCCTCAACAAAGCATCCATGAGAATTAAATCTGACCTGCAAGCCTTGCTCAACCATTTGACCAACAGAAACCAGGTTCTTGGTGATATTCGGGACATGAAATACATCCGACAGGTATTTCTTTTTCCCATCCTACATAGACAAAGGAATTTTTCCAGTCTGCACAATAGGATGTGCAGTATCATCACCAATCTCCACAAATCCTGGTTTTTCCATTTTCCTTGCATCCTGCATCCATTCTGCATGACCTGTCATGTGGTTTGATGCACCTGAGTCAACATACCACACTTCATTGCTTTCTTCTGCACGTGTCACAGAATTGTTCGCGTGCTGCACCATAAACAAATGCTAATTTCTGTCATCACCCTGTCTACTAGAAGACGCATAATTCCATTGCTGTAATTTTCCATTCATTATGTCATTCTGCTTTTTATAGCAGTCTTTAGCCATATGACCCATTTTACCACAGTAGTAGCATTCAACATTGATGTTTGCATTTTGGCCTCTTTGCCATCCACCACGACCTCTTTGGCTCCCCCTGCCTCTAGAGTTACCATGTCCTCCTCCATAGGACTGGTTTTCTTGAGTTTGCTGCATATTCTGATTTCTACCATGGCCTCCAGATCGGCCTCCTCTACCTCTGTCTCTACCTCTTCCATCATTTGAGTAGAAGACAGTTTCTTTTGAAGTTCCTCCTGAAGAAGATGCACCACCATTTCTCTACTCCTCAGAAATTAGAAGAGCAATCAACTCTTCGAAATCAGGAAATCTTTCACGGACGGAAATGGATGTTCGGAACTGTACATAATCCTTTCCTAGACCAGTCAAGGTCACAAAAACTAAATCATCATCTTCCACTGGCGACCCAATGGAAGCAAGTGCATCTGCAATCTTCTTCACCTTCATGTGGTAGTCATTGATGCTCATACTTTCTGTTTGCACATTGTGCAACTCTTGCTTGAGCTGCATTTTCCTAGCTTGCGTATTTATGCTATACATTTTTGACAAAGTATCCCATGCCTCCTTTGGCGTACTTGCATCTTGAATATGCACAATTATAGAGTCTGAAATACTGATAGACAGCCAGTACATAACTTTTCTGGCTCTCTCATGCCATCCTTTAAATGCCTGCATTTGCTGTTGATTGGGAACATCAGGAAGAACTGGTTCTTCTTCATTTCCTGCAATGAATTCCCAATATCCTTTTCCCATAAGGAAATTCGTCATTCTAAACTTCCATGCTTGGAAGTTGTTCTTGTCAAGCTTTTCAGTGACAATCTGTGAAAGAGAATCATGCCATTACAGAACACTGCAAAAAAAAATTTGTCACTGCAAAAAACACAGCTTCAACCTCACAAGGGTAAATCTGTAAAACTGACAAAAGTGGTATTTGACCACACAGTCACTTCCTAGTGACGATTTTGCATCAACGGGCAACAAGGATGATTCTATAACTCCCAATGTCTCTGTGCACAGGCATACGATACAATTTCTACCGTAACTTTTCACCGACCTGTAGAACAGTGGTCGCACAGCATAAAACAGGGCCTTTTCTTGAGTGCGTGCAGAAAACTTTCGCCTCCAAAACAGGCCCTGAAATAGCCTCAAATCAAAAAAATAGAGCAACCCAGGGCTAAAGCCCTATCCCGCAGCATATACTGCCCTCTTGCTACATCGCAAAGGGCGTCTCAATC
This sequence comes from Lygodium microphyllum, assembly GCF_053477565.2. Lineage (NCBI taxonomy): Eukaryota > Viridiplantae > Streptophyta > Polypodiopsida > Schizaeales > Lygodiaceae > Lygodium > Lygodium microphyllum. Next base: position 104,882,160 of record NC_141153.1, read on the forward strand.
TGAGACAATGCACTCTTGCACTTTCCGGCTGTGCTACATGCAGAGACTTGCTCCCAAAACAAAAAAATGAAAGCAACACTGGTCCTCTTACCAGAACACCGCGAACTTGGTTTGCTTTCTTGAGCTCCTTACCACGAACAAGGCTCTGATACCATGTCAAGATTGTGGGAGAGAAGGAAGGAGTCTCACTTGTAGCTTTCTTGCTTGCACAATGGGGGAATACACACAAAGGTGGAGGCTGAAAACAGTTTTTCTCTTCTTAGTTGTGTAAGCCAAAAAGAACTCAAGTACATAGAAATAGAAGAACCCTATATATGGGTCTCAAACCAAACTCAACTAACTAAGGTGGCATACTAACTGAACCACGAACTAGAGTAGATAAGGATAGCTATCATCTAGCTATTATTCATGGGCGGTGTACCAACCGTATCTGCAGCTAACAAGTCAGTGACATAAATGCATAACGGTCACCTTGGCATATCACGAGTGGAGCTCGATATCTCAACAGGTTGATCTCACTGTAGAGGTTGGGGACTCTCCTCTAGCTGCTGCTGCACCTGTATAGCAAGGGCCTTTGCTGTTGTCTCGATGGTCTTTATGACAAACCCGTTCCAATCCACTTCCTCAGGGGACCCTGTTGCTATGCTTTCCAACACCAGGACAATGATCATGTTCATCAAAGCATTGTATCTCTGTCCTGAGAAGAGGGCATGGACCATCTTTCCTTGCATCTTTACTTCCGGGTTTGGGATGTCTACCAAACTTACTCCATCCACTGTGTGCACCTCACTCCTGTTCATCGCTAGCATGGCATATACGTCTCTTTTATGATGCTTCACAGCCTTGGGGGCCAAGCCAAGGGCCTTCTCTAGCACTTCAGCGTCAAGCGGTACCTCCACCTAGTGGGCAATATCCCCTCTTCTTACTGTAATTGTGCCACAGTTCCTATGAGCATTAAAACTCCTTAGGAACTCTGTGCAAGCACTATAATCCACCGCTTGTCCCACTTTCTCCACATACTTCCGGAGAGTACACTTGTCTACCAGCTGCTTTACTGCTGGCTCCTCTAGGATGGCTTCGTCCAGGTTTAGAGTGTGCTTGAAGGTGAACTAATTAAATCCTTGTGTCTCCACACCTATCCTGTACTTGGCTTGTTCTTCTTCTGTGAACGGAAGCTTACCGCCTTTTTCCTGTCTTGCCGTTGTGGGTACTTGCCATGCAATAGTACCCATAATTAGTATTGATGGGGTAGGCAAGACTGAATTATGGCATTATGAAAGAATTGAACGATTAGAAAAGTTGCATGAAAACGTGAAATTTGAGAAATAACAAACTGAAAGAAAAGACATGAATTTTCCAAGTGCGCTTTGCTCTTAAGTTTTTATGCATAGTTCAACTCTTCATTATGTTTTTCCTTTTTGTTATGTTTTCCTAATCACCTTACCCCCTCCCCCTCATGGAAAGATGAAAATCCTTCCTAGGATTGAATAGGATGAGGCAAGGGCATTAAAGCATAGCATGGTGTGTTTAATTTGACAACAGCCCCACTGGTAGAAATTTGGCTTGTATTCCAATTGGGCCTGACGGTCAAGTTCATGCAGCCTAATGGATGCTTGCATGATATACGTTAGGACATCATGTAGCACATCGCCAAATTTGAGGCGGCTAGCAACGTGTAGATCTTCTTCTGTAAGGACTTGGTCGATGTAAGGATGGGCCAATAAATGGTCGTCAAGCAGTTTGTTACGCGGGATGGCCACAACCCTAAAAGAAGTAGGAGCTACGTATGTGGGGTCATATTCTGTAGCCTTGATTACGCGTCTCTGCTCGGCATTCATCATAATTTTGCAACCTTTCCGCTCCCATTGGAGGTGTAAAGTGTACCATTGCTGTAAGAATGAAGAGGTAGAGTTTGCAAGACTCACAAGCTCTTCAAGCTCTTGGATTGGTGTAGAGCCGGTAGGCTTTTGGTATGAGGTCAGCATCTTGCCGATGATTGCTTGCTCCTTTGAGACTTCACGGCTAGCGATATGAGCTCTTACTCTTTCGAAGTGCATGGTAAAGCATGGACTTCAGAAGCAAGTGGCTCATCAAGAAGGCCAAGGTCTAGCCGCTCATAACTTCGAGCGAAGGTCGTGAATGTGTTGTTCAGCATTTTAATGCAAGTAACTAAGTCATCACCTGAATTGGCAGCAAGGTCCTTGCCCATAGCAAGAAATGAGTGTCGTTCATATGAAGACCTAAGACTTGCTGGTGGCTGCGGTGGAACAGAACTAGATGGATGCATTAGTGATGATGTTTCGCTAGGTTGCTCCTTGGGATGAGCATCCGCTTGGAAGGTTATTTGTGTGTCCTGTGGCTTGGAAGATGTGCAACCTTCATCGTGAGCTACTTTGAGCATGCAAGAGTCAATCGCATTAGATGATTATGGGACATCTAGCTGCCGCAAAGTTGATGGGTTTGTGAGATCTCGAGAGACATAGTGGGTTCAGACTACATGAGACTGATTGGTCGAGTCTCTAGAGACTTTGCTCTAGCATCAGTAGTGGCTGGTTTAGAGCCAATGGGTTGCGGCTTTGGCCAATAGATGGGCTTAGGTTTTGGGGCTTTAGCCTTTGTGGTTGTCATAGATTTGATAGCTTGGGTCTTAGGTATGGCTAGTTGTTTAGTGAACATGCTGCTTGAAGCAAGTGTGGCCGCAAGCTGTGTAAGGGATTTGTTCTTAAGGACTGATGTCTTGGGCACCCAAATCCAGTTGTTGCCCTCATAGTATCCTTGAGCACGTAATAGGGTTATGGGGATCCATCGCGGCTTAAGGGTGCATTTGCGGCTTTGGCGTCTAGGCTGCTTTCTAGGTTTTGCATGAGAGTTCCTAAGTCTGCGAGGTCGCATTTTGCTTATTGTGGGAAGGATTGCCTTGATGTTTAGGTACCCATTGAAATGTAGGTTTCTTAACCTTAGGAGTGGGTTTGGTGGGGTGGTGTTTTGTGGGCTAAGTGGGGTGTGACACATCACGACCCCCCTACTTAGCCTTAGGCATGGTCTTCTCTATTGGTGGAGTGGCGGTCTTGGAGGGACCCGCATTGCCCTTGTTGAAAGTTATCACGACTCACACATTTCCTATGGCGAGGTGGATACGCTGCAGGTCATAATCAACATAACAATGGGTTTGTTTTTTGAAAGTGTGCCCTAGCAACGATGCCTTGCCTGCCTCCTTCGTGCTGGGCAACACATAGAAGATGATTGGCAAACTTTCAGACTCAATAGAGACAATGCCTTTGCACTTCCCAAGGAGTGCATGGGATTTGCCCCCAAATGGGCTAAGTTTAGCGTTAGTTGGCTGCAATTGGGGTTGACCAATGGGGGTCCAATGAGCATGGGTTAGGATATTGAAGTTAGCTTCCTCATCGATCAAAGCATCAAAAGAATGTGTCTTTTGGGCTACGGCCTTGATTTGTAAATAAGCTAGAGCAACAGCTTCCTCGTCATCCTCTATCTCGATGATGGTTGTGACGCAGACATTGACATGGGCCTCTATCATAGGGGGCTCATGTAAAGGATATGTGGGAGGGTAGTACTTCTTCATGTAAAGGATGTGTGGGCCTCTATCATAGGGGGCTCATGTAAAGGATCTGTGGGAGGGTAGTACTTCTTCATGCGACTGCCATTGAAAAAGCCTATGCCCTTGCCTTCTAGTGTTTCAAGTTCGACATTGCCCATCCTAATGATGGCATGCACTCTAAAAGTTCCTAACCCTCAGAACTTCATTTTCTGCTTATGGTCCTTCACAGACTACAACACAAGGTCACCCTGGTCAAAATCACGTTGTTTGACATGCTTGTCAAACCACATCTTTCTTCGCGCAAATTAGAGCATGGGTGGCGATAAGTCTAGTTTCACTGAGGTGTTCCAACTCGATAAGACGATTAGTCCAAGCCTCTTTCCCTTCCCAACGCTCCTACACTGCTATCCTCAAGCTAGGGATAAAAAATGCTAAAGGCAAGATAGCCTCGGTTGCGTACGTCAACCTGAAGGGCGTTTGTCCCATAGTCGTTTTATAGGCTGTTCGATAGGCTCATAAAGCTGCCATGAGCTTGTTATCCCAATCGCTTTGAGAAGTGGAAACCACCTTTGTGACCATGTTGACTAGTATCTTATTCGTTGATTCTGCCTGTCCATTGGCTTGGGGATAGTACGGTGAAGACTTCCCATGGATGGTCAAGAAGGTTGAGAGCAGGTGGGCAATCACCTCATTGATGAAGTGGGTGCCTAGTCGCTCACTATCTCAATAGGGCAACCAAATCTCGAGATGACATGCTCCCATAAGAACTTTGCTATGGTCCTTGCGTTGTTCTTCCTTGTGGCTTTTGCTTCCGCCCATTTCGTCAAATAGTCAGTTGCTACGATGATATATCGAGCTTGTGAATATTGGCCACAAGACTAATGGGTCCGATGAAGTCAATGCCCCATTTCTCGAAAGGCAGGGGTCAATTCCATTTTGTCCTTCCATGCAGGGACCTTGGTCCTTTGGCACTCATCACAATGCTTGACAAATCTAGCTGCGTCATGGAATAGCATGGGCCACCACAGTTGAGACTGCAACACCTTGCGGACTGTCGTGTCTCCACTGAAATGCCCCCCAGCAATTCCAGCGTGTGCCTCTCTCAATGTGTCATGCATCTCATGTTCGCATACACACCTGCGTAGCAACCCGTCTTGCCCTAACCTATAGAGTTGGTCGGCAATCAGCTGATAGGGTTGGATCTTCACAATAAGCCTCCTAAGCTTGGCCTTCTCGATAGGTCTCTCGGGTGGACCTTGTTCGAGCACGTGGACGACATCGTCAACCCAATATGGTGTTAAATCAGCCTTGAATAATTCCTTGTCACTGGACAACCCAAAGAGATACACATCTGGAAGGTCATCCGTTATGCCTTGTCCAGCAGCTTCACCTATGGGTATGCGGGACATGTAATCTGTCATTTAATGATGTTTCCCTTTGTGTACAACCACAGAGAAGTCAAACTCTAGAAGAAGCAATAACCATCATGCAATGCATCCTGTAGCGCAAGGCTTGTTCACTAGATAGAGCAATGCTTGATGGTCAACAAGAAAGGTGAAGGGTGTGGCCAAAAGGTAATGTCTAAATTTCTTAATGGCAAACACCATGGCCAGCCCCTCCCTTTCTATAGTGGAATAGTTCATCTCCATATCAGTGAGCTACCTATTAGCAAAGCTCACTAGATAATCAAGGTTGGGTTCGCCAGGTTGGCACCGAATAACTCCAATGGCAAACTTAGATGCATTTATATGCATATGGAACGTTATGGTCCAAAATGGGGCTCGTAAGATGGGTGTGGTGGTTAGAGCCTTTTTCAATTCTTCATAAGCACGTTGGCATTCTTCGTTCCACTTGAATACAATTAGCAGCTTGTACAATGGTCTTAACGGAATTCGTATCGAGGAACTTTACAAGGCACTGACAAGCAACTCGAGCTTACAGAGAGATGTGCTCGCTAGGGTTTTCAATGAGGCAATAAGGGTAGATGACCAGCTTAGGGAGAGAAGCGCTAAAAGCTTGAATTGAGATGGCTCTAGCCAAAGAACCATAGAGAAAGCCACAACCTATAGCGAGAGATCAGCCCTTGACATGCAGGATAAGGGCAAGAGCACGGCACAAGACCAAGAGCTAGTCGAAGTCAGGATAGAGCTAGCACAGTTGTAGGAGTTGGTAAAGAGACCCACTAGACCGCATGTCCAATGTGTGCACTGTGGAGGCAACCACATCCCTGCCAAGCGCCAGGATCCAAGATCCAAGCCTTGTGCAAATTGCGGAAGGTTTAGCCACAACGCAATGCATTGTCGATTGCCAAGAAGGTTTCCTTACGCACAGCAGTACAACTCACCATATTATGGGAATAGGCCACCTAACTTCTTTGAAAGAGGAGCCCCATTGGCCCTTCCAGCACCTAATGATGCAAAACCGGCTGTTCCTAGATTAGAGATCAATCCCACGGACATACCCAGACTGCTTGGACCCTTCGTGACACATCCACCGAGTGACGCTCCCATCCACTACGTGGAAGAGCCCAATGACGAGGAGTCATATGTGAACCCTTACATCTCGTATGATGAAGAGGGTAATCTGATCCTCATGGATTATCAGCCAATGCTAGTGATGGCGTTAGGAAGGGGATGTTGAGATGACAAGCTCAACACATGCAGACATTGATGATGGACCGCCTGGTTAGATGGGTCCACACGTCTACACTTAGCACGTTGGTGGTCATTATGACTCTTGCATGGCCACTGACTCATTGCTTATTATATTCAAGTTGTTACACCTATTTACAGCTAGCATAGTTATAGCGCCAATCGACTAGTGTAGTCGGTTATGCATTGTTTGACTTAGTAGGCCACTTTCCTTTATGTTGTATCTTATCTATACTTTGTGTACATTGAAAAGAGTGTGTAAGAAGAAGAAGAAATCAGCAAGAAAACGTTTTGGCCTCCATCTCTCTTCTTGTCTCTTGAGTGAGCTTCTCCTTGTGCATTCTGTGTGTGTTCGGCGCAGCATCTTGAGCAAGTCTCTCCACCACGTGATTCTTGACATGGTATCAGAGCCTCGCCACTAAGAGAGGCTGATTTCGAAGGTTGAAGTGAAGGAGAAGAAGCAAGGTCCAAGCAAGTAAGCCACGGGTAAGAAGCTCTCCCATCCTTCCACTCTTTCTCTTGGATAGTGCCTGTGGAGGCACCAGAAGCAGGGTCGAGCAAAAATCTCAGATTGCAGTGAGATTTGGTGTGCACGAAGAGCGCTGTGTATTCTGCAAAAAAACCCTTTAGAGCTAGCCCGCAGTTATTTTGGGCATCTGAGGCCGTTTCAGGCCCCGTTTTAGAGCCGCAAGGTTGCGGGCAACAGTTTTAGGGTACATTGTGATTTTGGCTGTTTTAACCGAAAGTGGGTGTGCAGGTTACAGATTGCGAATCTGTAATTCTTGAGGTGTTTGCAAGAAGCAAACATAAGGTTTATCTGCAAACAGGTTGCAAATTGCATGTATTGTTGAGCAGATAGTGAAAAAGGCTGTCTAGTGTATTGCTGTGCACTACAGGTCGAGGGTTGCAGAAGATGTGCTTATTGTTTGGTATTAGTTTTGAAATAATGGCAGAGAACAGTGGAAGCCCCATCATTGAGAAGCTCAACAAGAACAACTACCCTTCATGGAAGTTCCGTGTCACGAACTTCCTTATTGGAAAAGGCCTCTACGAGTTTGTTTCAGGTGAAGAAAAGGAGCCGGAGGTGAGTGATCCTCCAATTGCAGAAGAGACAAAGGCACAGAAGGAATGGAATGCAAAAGATAAAAATGTCATGTATTGGTTGTCTACATGAATTGACAATAATATGTTGGGATATATTAGAAATGCAGAGAATTCATATGCAGCTTGGACCATACTTGAAAGTATGTTTTCTGTAAATACAAAGGTACGAAAGATTCAACTCAAGCAAGAGTTGAATACATTGAAGAAAGGGAAGATGTCTATCAATGATTATGCACTGAAGGTAAGGAGCGTTGCAGATGCCTTGGCAACAATTGATGCAATGCTCGATGATGATGATTTGGTGTCGTCTACCTTGGGTGGACTTAACAATGAAAAAGCTTGGAAGTCTTTTGTAACTTCCGTATATGTTAGGAAGCTATTTCCAGATTTTGATGAGTTGTTCTCCCTTATGATCACTGAAGAGATCAACATCCAAAGTGAGACATCTGAAAAAAGTGGTGAACAGGTCCAAGCTTTCTACTCCAGTTCAGGAAGGGGATGTGGCAGGTTCTCTTCAAGAGGCCGTGGTACAGGACGTGGTAGTGATAACCAGCAAAACAAATTGAATCAACAATTTGGCAATATGCAGGTTTTAGGAGGTCGTGGTAACTTTAGAGGCAGGGGGAGCTTTAGAGGAAGAGGTGGATGGCAGAACAGAGGTTCTAACAACTCTGGTATAGTGTGTCACTACTGTGGCAAAATAGGTCATATTGCAGCCCAATGTTATGTAAGAAAGATGATATCCGCAGTGGTAAGTTGCAGCAAGGAAACTATGCATCGTCTTCACGACAGGATGAAGACAAAAATGAACGTCTATTTGTTATGCAGCATATGCTGAATGCTGTTACAGGAAAGGGAACACATGATGATGTTTGGTATGTTGATTCAGGTGCATCCAATCATATGACCAGCCATGCAGAATGGTTTGGAGAGATGCAGAATTTGCAAAATGCAAGTTATGTGCAGACGGGTGATGATTCCTGCCACCCAATTTTGCACATTGGAAAAGTTTCCTTGTCCTTGTATAATGGTAAGACAAAGAGTCTTTCAGATATATTACATGTCCCATCTATTACAAAGAACTTGGTGTCAGTCGGTCAAATGGTAGAGCAAGGGCTGCAAGTCAGATTTAATGCAAAGGGCTGCTTTGTAGAAGACTTCAATGACAAGTGCGGGTTAGTTGCAAAGGGAAGTAGAGTTGGACGTATATTTACTCTAGATGCTGGAATTCCTACTATGAATGCTGCTATGTATGCTAAAGGAAAAGGTGTTGTCACAGACATTGAAATTTGGCACAAACGCATTGGACATGCAAATGTACAAAGGCTGAAATTAATGTAGTCCAAAGGGTTGGTTACAGGTTTGCATACATTTAGAATTGCAGAATTTCATAAGGTATGCGAAGCATGTCAGTTTGGTAAGCACGCAAGACAACCCTTTTCACATGACAGAGATGTAAGCAGAAATATCCTTGATGTTGTGCATACAGACATTTGGGGGCCTACACAAAATGTATCTCTTGGAGGCAGTTCATACTTTGTCACATTCATTGATGATTGTTCTAGAAAGCTGTGGGTATATTTTATGGAGGAAAAGAGTGAAGCGTTTGAGCACTTTAGAACTTTCAAGGCTGTAGTTGAAAGAGAAACAGGCTTGAAAGTAAAGTGCTTGAGGTCAGATAGAGGGGGAGAGTACCTCTCGAATGAGTTCAGTGATTTTCTGAGGTCTCATGGGATAAAGAGACAATTTACATGCAAGTATACCCCATAGCAAAATGGGGTTGCAGAAAGGAAAAACAGGCATATTGGAGAAGTTGCACGTGCCTTGATGGGCTGAAAAGAATATGCCTAAGCATTTTTGGTCTGAGGCTATTCATACTGATGTTTATATTATGAACAGAACTCCCATAGCTGCAGTTCATGGTATGACCCCCGAAGAATGTTTTACAGGTAAGAAGCCTGATGTCTCACACTTGAAAGTGTTTGACTGCATTGCGTATGTTCATGTGCCAGATGAGTTGCGGAAGAAACTGGATCCAAAGGCTGAAAAGTGTGTCTTTATTGGATACTCTTTAGAGCAGAAAGGGTATCGCTATTATAACCATGTCACATGTAAGTTCAGAGTGAGCAGGGATGTCATCTTTGATGAAATGAGCAGTTGGTATGCATCTAGTGGTGATGCATTGGATGATGATGATGATCATGACACTCATGTACAGGCTGAAAAGTAAGAATCACGGACTCTTAGTGGACCAGAGACATCATCTGGTAGTCCTTGGTCTGGGAGACTAAGGAGTAGCTCTACATCTTCAGGTGCATCTAGTAGCACTACAGGTAAAGACAAAGGAAAGAATAAAGTGTCAGATGGCATTGATGCAGTTCTTGATGGAGACTCCACTGGCTCAGAGAGCTTAGATGATGAGCTTGGTATTCCTTCTGTGAAGACACCATGTGTACAGAGAGCTCATAATAGTGTAAAGGCTCCATTGAGTGATCCGGTGGTACGCAGATCTAGCAGGGTCAGATACCTTGTTAAAAGATTTGGTTTTGAAGGTTATGCAGCTCACCATTGTGCTTATATGGTGAAACTAGTTGAGGATGTTGAGCCCACTTGTTTTGAGGATGCTGTTGGTCATACTCATTGGGATGCAGCAATGGATGAGGAGATGGCTGCATTAGAGGCCAATAAGACTTGGGATCTAGTATCATTACCGAAAGGCAAGAAAGCTATTGGATGTAAGTGGGTTTATAATATTAAGCACAATGCAGATGGTTCTATTAGTAGGTACAAAGCTAGGCTAGTTGCAAAAGGCTATGCCCAGACATATGGCATAGATTATGATGAAACCTTCAGTCCAGTTGCTAGGATGGAAACTGCCAAATGTGTGATTGCTTTGGCAGCAGCCAAAGGTTGGAGGTTGCAGCAAATGGATGTGAAGAATGCCTTCTTGCATGGTGATTTGCAAGAAGAAGTGTATATGGATCAGCCAGCAGGTTATGAAGATTTAAAGCATCCCACGTATGTGTGCAGGTTGAAGAAGGCGCTCTATGGGCTCAAGCAAGTACCTAGAGCATGGTCTGACAAGATCAGAGAGTATCTTGTCAATATTGGCTTCTATGTTTCTGATGTTGATCACTCACTTTATGTGAGAAAGGGAGATGCAGGTTTGGTCATCATAGTCATCTATGTGGATGACTTGATTATTACAGGTGATAGTGATAGTGGGATTGCTGAAGTCAAGGATTTTTTGAAGAAGAAGTTTGAGATGAAGGATTTAGGTGAGCTAAGATACTTCCTTGGCATTGAGATGATCAGATGTGATGATGGTATATGGCTCTCCCAAAGACAATATGGCTTGGATATGTTGTCCAAGTATGGTATGATAGCATGCAAACCACTTTCAGTCCCGTTGGAGCAAAATGTAAAGCTGAGTGCTGATGTTGGGGATGAGATAGAAGACCCTACTATGTTCAGGAGGATAGTGGGGAGCTTGATCTACATGACCATTACAAGGCCAGACTTGAGCTATGCTATTGGTCTTGTGAGTCAGTTTATGCAAGTACCTAGAAAGCCACATTTGGATGCAGTCAGACGCATGTTGAGATATGTGAAGTCCACATTACATTATGGACTTTTCTATGAGGCAAGTACAGATGTACAGGTGTTTGGATACACAGATGCAGATTGGGCTGGTAGTATGTCTGATAGAAGATCTACCAGTGGATACATGTTCTCTCTTGGTAGTGCAACAGTTGCTTGGAGCAGCAAAAAGCAATCTACAGTTGCTTTATCGAGTACAGAGGCTGAGTATAGAGGTGCTGTTGTTGCAGCATGTGAGGTAGTATGGCTGCAAAAGTTATTGGTTGAATTAAGTGTGCAGGTGGAAGGTGCAGTTGTCATTTATTGTGACCACATGAGCAGTATACAGTTGGCTAGGAACCATGTGTTCCATGCGAGGACAAAACATATTGAGGTACACTACCACTTTGTGAGAGAGAAGGTACTAGTAGCAGGTGAGATTCACTTGGTGTATATCAGCACACAAGATCAGATAGCTGACATCTTCACGAAGGCATTGGATACAGAGAAGCTTCAAAAGTTTCGAAGCTTACTTGGAGTTGCAGAGATGCAGTTGAGCTTGAGGGGGAGTGTTGAGATGACAAGCTCAACACATGAGGACATTGATGATGGACCGCCTGGTTAGATGGGTCCACACGTCTACACTTAGCACTTTGGTGGTCATTATGACTCTTGCATGGCCACTGACTCATTACTTATTATATTCAGGTTGTTACACCTATTTACAGCTGGCATAGTTATAGCGGCGGCAGTCGACTAGTGTAGTCGGTTATGCATTGTTTGACTTAGTAGGCCACTTTCCTTTATGTTGTATCTTATCTATACTTTGTGTACATTGAAAAGAGTGTAGAAGAAGAAGAAGAAATCAGCAAGAAAACGTTTTGGCCTCCATCTCTCTTCTTGTCTCTTGAGTGAGCTTCTCCTTGTGCATTCTGTGTGTGTTCGGTGCAGCATCTTGAGCAAGTCCCTCCACCACGCGATTCTTGATAGGGGAAGAGGCAAAGGTTTTTTAGGGCCAACCCAAGACCTAGTCACATGCTGGACTTGTGGTCACCCTGGTCACATATCGACACGATGCCTAGAAAAAGAGCAGGCTAATAGGGAGAGAGCTGATCTCAGGTGTGCCGAGTGCGGCATCACCCATCTCTTCATCAGGGAATGCCCTAGACAAAAGCCGTCCTTAAGCTCAGGCAATGTACCATCAGTACCTTTGGGGCTGTTTGGCATTGAGACATTCGACAGCAAGGATACACCCATCCCGCTGCACGTGCACAAACGCGATAGGCCGGCATACACTGCATGGTCCTAGCAACCTAGATGCTTTCTCAATAGGGAAGAAGAGTCGTAGGCGGAGAAAGAAGAAAACTGACGCTAAGATCACTCTCAAAACTGACCAAGAGACGACGCTAGTGAGTGGTAGGAAGGTAACTGATGCTGAGGCTGAAACCACCACTCCGAAAACAGCACAGAAAGGGAGTGCTAAGGTAGGGGAGTACCCTCGCCCAAAGTGCCAACTAGAAGAAATTGAAAAGGTCAAGGAGTGGGTAAAGGAATCCCAAGAGAACCTGAAGGATGATGAGGCCATCATAGAAGACGGAACTGAGGACTTCTCTAGTGTGAGCACCCCAGTCTCACCCTCTCGACCAAGGTCAAGAGATGTGCCTATGCCACGGGCAGCACCACCCAGGAGAAGCTTAGGAGCCAGGGCAAGCAAAACACCTAAGGCCAATGGCCTAGAGGTGTGGGAATGGAGGAGAGACAAATGATGAGTAACCTCCTCACAACATTAGTAACCGCCCCAGTAACCCTGAGCCTAGGAGACCTGCTTAGGCAGCATTCGACGCTTTGGCTGCAACTGAAGCACTGGGTGGAGGAACCAACTAAGTAGATTGTTGTTGACTTGCATGAGCATGATGCAGTCACACAGATACCGAGCTTGACGCTGTACTCAATGCCTAAATCTCTGTATGTAAATGCTTTTGGGAGAGCACCGAGATGCACGTTGTGCTACCTATTATGGCCCTACGAGACATGACGCGGAAATGAATCGTAGACATGGACATAGGGATTAGTGTCTTGAGCCACACAGTCTTGCAGGCCTGGAGAAACCCTCCCATCGAGACTATTAGGTTCAATGTCACACTAGCAAATGGAATGAATGTAAGGCTGTTCCGAGTTTTAAAGAATTGGCTAGTGAAGATTGCAGGTGTCCAGTTCTCTGTACACTTCATTTTATGAAGGGAGTGGACTACGACATCCTACTAGGCCGACCCTGGATGAGGAATGCACGAGTCATCGAGGACTGGGGCAACAGTCTAATCTTCTTAGGGAATTGGAAGGAAGCAATAAGGGTGGAGATGGATGCCTGGAAGACAACACCTGTTGATCTAGATGCCATCTCAGCCACATTGAGGGGTGACATGCAACCAACCACATCGTATGGGCCGCTGACCAAGTATATACCCTACCCTGAGGATGAGCGAGATTGGATGCATGTCCTTGCAACCATCGATCTCCCACTCTCAGATGATAAGGAGGAGTATAAGCAAGCCGCACAAGCCATGTGCACGCCAGATGAGGAACACTCAGTACCACTTTGCATGATGGCAAGGAGTGTGTGTGGTCAGCCCAAACCTGTCACTTTCCATGTCCCAAATAATAAGCTAGAACTCCAAGAAACCCTAGAGTATTTGATAGGCAGATTAGAGGGCAATCATTCTGCTAATCTCTTGCCCCTCAGAGACCTCCTAGGTGAGCACAAGTGGAAGTGGACCAAAGTTCATGACCTGAACTTGCTATACAATTGGGCTCTAGTCACCGACGAGAAAGAGGCTAGAAAGGAGGACCCATGAGACGATGAGTAGTTAGGGAGTGATGGTTCTGACAATGAATATGAGGATTGTTCCTCCATTAGTGAGGAGAGCGAGGAGGAAATGGATACCATGGAGTACGATACTAATGGAAGGGTGATAGAGTAGATAAGAGCAGACTCCATGCCCGGGAAAGGAATGCATATGAGATCAAGAGAGGAGCTATGAGATTGGATTGCGATCGCTCTTGGTTGGAACGCATAGGGGCAGTGGATTATGAGCAGGCTAGAATTGCCCAACCACCAGTGATGCCTGTGTTTAGGACAGATGCACCTACTGAACTACAACCACCTGGGAAGACCCCTTTCTCCAGCGAGGGCTATGAGTTCAACTCAAAGTCTGAAGTTAGTACGGAGAGCGACCCTGAAATACCCATGCCATCCAAAACCAAATGCACTAGGGGAGACTTGCCGGTCCACCTAATGTGCAATCATCTAAAGGAGGAAAGAAAGAAACGAACAAAAGAGTCAGATGCAGAACGACAAAAGAAACTGCATGACCTACCCAAACATTTCACTAAGTTCAAGAAGGGTGATAGAGTGGTGGTCCTGCTAGAAGCAAAGAGGTAGGGCTAGACCAACGAGCCTATTGAAGGACCTGTCAAGGTCAAGGAAGTCAACCTGGAAGGGGAAGGTGAGAAGCCTCGACCTGTATTCATAGCAGCAGATGACCTGACCAAGGATGAGGAGGCTAGCCTTGTTGCTCTCCTATGAGAGTACATGGACGTGTTTGCCTGGTCTCTGGATGAACTTAAGGGAGTTGACCTTAGAGTTGTGACCCACAACATCCCTATGGTCCCTAATGCTGTCCCTGTAAAACAACGCCCTTATCCCATGAATCCAAAGCATGCCCATGCAGTAAAAGAGGAGATTGATAAACTCATGAGAGCAAGATTCATCTACAAAATAGAGCACACGGACTGGGTATCACCAATAGTGCTCGTTATGAAGAAAAACAGAAAGATCTGAGTGTGCATCAACTACAAGAAAATCAATGCCACTACAAAGAGAGATAACTACTCATTGCCATACACTGAGCACATGCTTGAGAGGGTTGCAAGTAAAGAAGCCTACAGTTTTCTGGACAGCTTCTCGGGCTACAATCGAGTGCGAGTACACCCCAACGACAGGCACAAGACTGCCTTCGCTACAGAGTGGGGGGTATTCTCCTACATCATTATGCCCTTTGAGCTAATGAACGTGCCGGCAACCTTTCAATGCCTGATGTGCACGATCTTTAAAGACATGCTCAGACGTGAGCTAGAGGTATTTGTGGATGATCTATTCATACACTCTAGCTGGGCAGAACACTTAGAGAAACTATGAGTAGTCTTTGAGCGATGTCGACTTTATAATCTCTCGTTGAACCCCTTGAAGTGCCAATTTTGGGTGAAACATGAATGCATCCTAGGGCACGTGGTGTCCAAGAACGGCATTGCCCCACTAGTTTCTCGAAGATCAGGGTTATTGTTGACTTGCCACCACCCAACTGTTATAAGGATGTTCAGTGCTTCTTAGGTCACACAGGGTACTATCGGCACTTTGTACTGAATTATGCACTTTCATGCAAAATTCATTTTCAATCTCAACAATGAGCTGAAAAATGTGAATTAGATCTGATTACCTTTTTGACACTTGATGCTCATGATTGGTTGCTAAAATTTCATGCTCACATCCTTTTTTTTAAAACACCAAAACATATTATTCAAAAACAAAAAAACCAAAAAAAATCATAACCATAAATCCCAATCAATTCAACATCCCAACATATCCATCTTTTTATTTTGGTCATACATATCATTTGTTTTATTCTTTGTGGTCAATGTGTTAGTTGTTTTTTCGTTTTTCTGTACGACAAGACGACTAGTTTTAGTCGACCTTTTGTCCGTTGTGTGGAATATTTGTGGATTGCGTCTTTTCTTTTTTTTTTAGGATGTGGTATTAAAATTTGCAGATAGCTCCACCCATTGGCAGGTTTTTTTCTCTTTTTCTCTCTCTCGCGTTGCATCGTAATACACGTGTAATTGTAATAAAATCAACTGACCATTACACCCACCAAATAAATAGAATGCACTTCATTAATTTTTAATTTAAAAGGAACCCCACCGTTGCACGAGCACATAGCACAATAACCCATATAATTTTCTAAAATAAATCCACAGTGCACGTGCACACGCGCTACAGACACAATTTATTTGTAATTAAAATGAACCCCCGTTGTCACGCATGCATGCACTTTGCGCCAAAAATCATGTAAGTTGTAACAAATGAATTGCATTTTTAGAGACCCTCAATCAGTTAAGTCAATCTAAGTAGGGGTTTGGATTGAGGAATCAAATCACTATGCATTAATGGTTAATTAATAACGAACTGCAATCTAATTTGTACATGGTTAAAATGAATTCGATAGTGTTCACCCATTCACGTTCACTACACCATAGGTTTACACAATGCATTTACGGGGATTGGGATTTGTTAAGTCAAAGATATCGGTCTTGTTCATCTCTCTTTATTCTGTTGGTCCAAGTTCTTAGATCCTGTTCGAGTCTGGTCATTGTCTAGGGTACGATGTGTTTGCATTTTTATTTTTGATTGCTTGATTCCACGGGGTCTTGCATACCTGCTTGTTGCATAGCATGAAGTTTTCGATCGCACGAGTGCGTAGGTCATATCAAAATTTTTTCCGTAGGATGTGGATTGTTTGGGGAAGACTGGTCTGGTCATTTGTCCTTTGTTTTGATGTTCTTCTCAGTGTTGATTTATCTAGGTTTTGTAGGAAATTTTTCGTATTTTTCCTTGGTTGTGTGTGTGGGTATCCTGTGTAATCTGAATGGCATCTACCTCTATTCCTCCTATTGTCCTCCAGCATGTGCCATTGTCGGTGCATGACTATGCTCTTCTCCTATAGGTAGATTGCATTCATCGTGTTGGTCTTGGTCCTTTTGTGGCTTTGAATTTTCCGCCAATGGACAACACAATTTTTGCTACTCCTTCCTGACATCCTACAAGAACTAGTCTTGCTTAGTTTATAACTGATGCTTTTGCTTATCCATAGCCAATATTAGTGATGTGTTGTGTTTGCCTCTTTCAGCGTCTTTCATCCCTAGTGAAAATCAATTATTGACAGCTGAGGAGATTCTTTCTCTCCTACAAAAAGAAACCTCTACCCCTTTGGTCTCCAACAAAGTTATTACCAGTTCTGGGGTTTCTGTAGCTCACATCTCCTCCCCGATATGGAAACAACTTTGCCAGTTTTTACAAGACATGTTCATGTCAGGGAAGCCTGCTTCCAAATGTCTATCCGAGGAGTTTTTCACTACTTCTATTAGGATCCTAGAGGGAGCGAAGTTCAATTGGGCAGCATTCATGCTCGCGAAGATGGATCGTCATTTTCAGAGAGTTCGAAAAGGTCAGTGTGTAGTAATGTCTCCTCTGGTGTTTTTCTTCAGAAGATTATCTCCCTTGTACCTCCTCCTAGTGGTGTGCCAGTTCCTGATCCTGCTCCTCTTCCGAAGCAACTGCCACCTTCTGTTCCAACTCCTCCTCCCTTACAGCCTAATTCTGATTCGGAGGATGAGCCCCCTGCCAGATTCTTTCGCAGTAAAAGATTACATACAAAAGGGCCCCTTAGTCCTTGTTTCTATTTCAGTTTTTGATTCTCCTGTACAGAACTCCATTCCTCCTATTTCCACCAGTTCCCTTCCTTCATTCTTGTCATGTCCTAATCTATTTGCAACAAAAAGGGATGGGCAATTGGATAAACAGATCCCTGCTTCCTTACAAACAATGTTAGCTAGACTAGTTAGTTTCTGGTGTCCAGGCTACCTTGGAGACTTCAGTGATGACTTGTCTTCAGCCCATTTCCACAGGGGTGTATACTTCCTTGCAGGACAAAGTGGATTCCATGACTAGTCAATTGAGTAAGGCTTTGGAGGATCTAGCATCTGAGAAAGCCACCCTCACTTATATTCACAAACAAATAACTGAAGCTACTACCCTGATGGATTCCCAGAAGGCCACCATTCAGAAGTTAGAAGCTCAAGTAGTTACCCTGGAAGTAGAGAATGTGTCTTTGACTAAAGAGAAGAATTTTGCCCTTGAAGAGATGATCGACTTAGCCAGTAGGCTAGGTACTTGTGAGGGTCAGCTACAGTCTTCTCAGGAAACTATTGAGTCACAGAAGCAGATGATTGCATAGCTTAATCAGACAATTGTTACTCTTTTTGTTCCTCCACCTCCTGTGGTTTCTTCTGTAGTATCTTTCAAAGAGGAGCTTGACCAGTTACAGCAAAAGGTGAAGTTGTGTAATGGTTTTTCTGCTAAGGTCGAATGCCTTCAACAACGTATGAATTGTGTGCAGGATGATTTTACTAGTTATGCTGAGCTGGTATCACCCACACTGTCTTTCTGGATCAAGTATAATCAACAGCATTTTGCCTTGTATATCTCTTTGAGCAATGTGGATTTAGAACCTCCAGAGGATGGGTGGCAGAATTCGTGGTTTGCAGATTTGTTGAAGTCTATGTTTGACAGATTTGTTGATGAGCTAATTTTGCATGAAGTACTGTTGCTGTCCTTCATGTATCTTACGAGGCATTTGCAGATTCCTGATGAGGAAGATATCAATTTGTATGTGGGAGATGTGGTGTTACAAGCTGTGATGTATGTACATTCAGTGGAGCTTCTTTTAGCTGACGGGTTGAAAACTTATCATGAGCAGATGTCTTGGTGTAGAGGATATGCTTGGCACCCACCTTTGGAGGGTGATGCTTTGGAGCCTCCCGTCTCAGGGGTGTATTCCACAAATCTGATATCCAGCCTTTGCAAACTTAACTGTTGCGTCATATTGAAGATCATCTATTATTCACTGATTTTTTTTCCCAAGATCTTGCTTATCGTTGTTCTTTTTATCCATTAGATCCCACTAATCTTTTGTCTTATTCTCTTATGTCCTATCGTTTTCCGTTGTATATTTTCCTCCTCACTTCCAACCCTAACACTATTCCTCTTCTGTCTTTTGCTCCTAGTTCCCCTCACATTCCTGTTTTTACTTTTTGTCCTTTCATTGCCGATCCAATATCATCGCCTACCCCTTTCTGAACCTCCTCCTATAGTTCCTCCTGTTCCTTCTGTTTTCTCAGTAGATTCCCTTCATAAGTTTTTGCTGAATTTTCCATCTCTTCCATCTTCCTTATCTCTTCATTTCCCTTCTTTTTATGATCTATCCTATCCTCCTTTACAATGCTCTCCTCTTATTCCATTACCCTCTCCTTCCGATTACATTAACCTTCCTCCTCAATCAGTGTTGGATACACCAGGGTATGATAGTGACATACTTCATCGACGACAATGGAAACTGCATGATTCTGTGACAGGACCGGTGTTTAACTGGCCTTTCATTCCAGGGTCCTAGGATACCTCTGTAGCATGTTTGAACTCTTACCTTCATTTTGCTCGGGTGCATGCTCATTCTGAGGATACCTCTGTACGTCTTGTAGCTCATTTTTGCTGATACCTTGCTTTTATGCATCAGCAGTCTAATTTGAACACTCGCAAGTGTATCCCCTGTTTCATCATCAATCTGAATGTGGATGTGAATGCTACTCAGATGGATATTCTGTATTACTTCGCACAAGCTTTCCCTACCAGGTTTCTTATTTTTCTAGAAAGGATGTGTTGTATATAGTTTCTCCAGAATGTGCCTTTGCATTTTGTAGATGAGAGTAAAACTTTGGTGCGTCTCAAGTCTAGCATGTAGTTTAAGAAGAAGTGTCTGCATCCTACTTAGCAATGGAGTTCTTTTTGGATGTATCGGTTCTTTTTCTTTAATGGAAATCTTTTTCTCTGCTCTCCATTTTTTAGGGGCATGTGCCATTCAGATTACCTAGTGTTGTGCCTGTGTGAGTTGTATATGTGGTATGTATATATTGTTTATCTTTGTTGGATGGAGCTGAAGTTGAAGCTAGATTGATGAAGAATATGTTAGACTACAAGCTAGCAGAAGATGATGCTAATTCAAAGAAAACTTTTATATCCTTTATGACTTTGTGTTGCTAACCTTTTTTTTTAATGGAGATAATATCCAAAAGGGTGTTTTCCTTTCGTTGTAGTATTATCATATATACAGGTGATAAGTTGGGTGATTATTGAAGATACTAAAGAAGATCAAATTGAGCTCTTTACTGAACTTACATTCTTCTTTTCCTTAGGTTACGAGGATGCTTCCTTTCTAAGTGTGGGGATATTTTGAGAGTGGAAAAAGACTAAAATTTTGACTGATTTTTGTTATTTTTGAGGTCTGAATGGTTGATTTTTTATGGATTTTAAGTGATGTATGGTTGTTAATGGAAGTGTTTGAGAGTGTTTTGGATGATATTGATTATTTTTTGGAAGCTCATAATGATTCTTAGTGGAAATATGAAGCTTTTTGATGTTTTGATAGGTTCTATTGAGGTTCTGATTGATTCTGATACCTTCTGTATAGCTTCTATTTTGTTCTAATTTTCTTCTGTATGAAACATGGATTGATGATTGATGAAGCTTGAAATATTTTGAAGGCTTATTGAATAGTTTTTGATATTTTGGAATGGTTTTAATATGATTTGTAAGGTTCTGATGACCTTCAATAACCCTCTATAAACCTTCTGTAGAGCCTCTGTCTCTGTTTTGTCTCTGCTCTGCTCCTGTTCTGTAGATCTTTTGTAAGTGTTCTGTAGAATGTATGTGTGACTTTGGAAAAGTTTTCTAACTTTTGGAAATGATGAATTTAAGTTAAAAGAGCTAAAACAAATGGAAGAAGCAGCTGCTGAAGACTGAAGAGAAGACTGAAGTGAAGTGATAGTAGTGAGCTATGAAGAGACACTGTAGTGGCTCTGCTGCCCTTTCATACCTCCCATACCTCTTGGGAGGTGTATCCACGACCTAAGAGGGATTATTAAGTGCCATTATAGAGTATTGTAGTGAGGAGATGATGTATTATCGATAGAGAGAGAGAGAGAGAGAGAGAGAGAGAGAGAGAGAGAGAGAGAGAGAGAGAGAGAGAGAGAGCCAGAGATAGTCAATTCTATCAAAACAATGTATTTGTATATGAGAGATTGAGAAAGAAAACTATGAAGACATTGAAGATGAATACTATGTGATTGATTTTCATTCAAAATTGGTATATTCCTTTGTATTATTGCTTGTTATGATGGATTCTATGAAGATGTTGAAGATTATGGTTGATTCTATCAAGTTCGTGGGAGATATCTACTATGATGTTGCGTGAAGATTTGTTATTTTCTTTGTTTTGGTCATCAAAAGAATAAAATAAAAGCTCGTTGATGTTACAAGATAGATTTTCTTGCAGTAGAATCCCTTTTTCCTTAGTGTCTCTCTTGGGGCTCCAACAGGTTAAGGTGATCATACAAGATATTCAAGCAACCAAGGATCAACAAAAGTTTTATGTTGGTCTTAAAAGGTAAAAGCACGTCTTCAAAGAAGAAGACATGGTCTTTCTTCATATCTGTCCAAAGAATAGCTCTCTATCATGAGAATATTTCAAGAATCTAAACTCAAGATATTGTTAGCCCTATAAGATCCTTGAGTTCCTAGGCCTAATTTATACAAGTTGCAACTCTCCAAGCACTTAAAAATCCATGATGTGTTTCATTTTATCTTATTGAAAGCCTATGTACCAAACCATGGGCATGTTCTTAAAGATCAACAAGTTTTAGTGCCAAGTCAATGAATTCTTGAGCTTCAAATTGAAAGAAGACTTTACGTAAAAGAGTGGATCCTCAAAAGTAGAACCCTTAGGGAATAGCTTGTCCGACAAAAAGACTATCCCAATTAGAATGCCACTTAGATTGATGAGGATGCTTCATGTAAATAATACCCCTAGCTTCTTTCCTAATGAGGATGACTCAATTCCTCTAAGGGGGAGGGGATGTAATATTTCCACATGACCAAGGGTTATAGCCACTAAAGTTGAAAAGGTTTTAAATGTTAAGATTTTTTTTAAACAAATATCTTAGAAGCAACTATCGTATCCTTAGACTGCTAGTTGCGACATCAATAACACCATCAAAAAGTTGATGCATTCATTGCATAACAATTAGAGTGATCAATCGAGATCACCAACCATACGTTAAGCATCATTTTCATACCAAAGATACACTTGATGGGAGAGGGACACATAGTGGAAACTCCAATGGAGAAGAGTAGGAGATAACATTAAAAATGAAGGGGACTCAAATGCTATATAATAGCCTTAGAACATTGGATATGAGGTTATACAAATTCAATTGTTAATGCTTAGCTAATACAATATTGTTCAATGAGAGAGAGAGAGAGAGAGAGAGAGAGAGAGAGAGAGAGAGAGAGAGAGAGAGAGAGAGAGAGAGAGAGAGAGAGAGAGAGAGAGAGAGAGAGAGTGTGTGTGTGTGTGTGTGTGTGTGTGTGTGTGTAAGGGGGAAGAACTGCAAGGTGTAGCAATATGCTTGACTATTCTTCATCTTCCTCCCCTCCCCCCCCCCCCCCCTTTTCCATACTCTTCATCATTGTTGAAATCCTTCATCACCTATTATTACTCTCTGTAATCCTCCTTGCCTAAATTTCTAGCTATTTTTTATTGGGGGTTAAAGGTCGCCTATGCCTAGCTACCAACATTCACTTTGTACTTTGTTGGGGGTTAAAGGCCTCCTATGCCTAGCCACCCATATTCACTCCATACTTAGTGTCTATACACTTGTACTCTATAGGTAGTGGCTGCACATTACTCTCACTTGATTCTTTATTCTTTCTATGACAATAAAATAAGGGAAGGTAGGCTGCACATTGTGACTATTGGAGTTCCCACATATGGTCTTGCTCTCTCTTCTTGCTCCAATCTCCATAGCTCTTCTTGCTTCCACTTGCGCTCTCACTCTTGCTTAGCCATTCCACCTTTCAACAAATATCAAAGTGAAGCTTTATCCACATTCACTTCAACTCAGGAAGAGAGCTTCATTCTCAGCTTCCATGGCAACCTTTTTTTCATTCACTTCAGGTAAGAACCATCTTCCCCACCTTCTCAGCTCATTTCTTAGCCTTTGAAGGTTGTTTACCATTGCTATGAGCTCTTGTCAAATCAGTAGTAGCTAGGAGAGACATCATGGAATAGCCTTTATTTTTTAGCCCAATTTTAGGGCTACACCTGAGTCAATTGACTCTTGTTACTCTTGCTAATCATTTCCCTTCATTTGGGGATCTTTTTGTCTTCCTTTGCCTCCATCGTGAGATTATATGAGGAGTTTTGAAGCAAGCGTTGCTTCATAGTTCATACCAAACTATTGTTCATTGTTTGGGATAGCAAGTATTTGATTGTTTAATGCTCTATTGATGTTCATGGGGCAAGTTTTGATGTATTGATGCTCAAGAAAACTTCTCAAATCAATTAGAGCTTGTTGAGCTCAACATTTAAAAGGCTATTTGATGTAATACCCTATGTGGGCAGCAAGCCTGCACAATAAATGCTTATATACTTGATGTATTTGATGCCTACATGCAACTTGGGAATGCTATATGGATTCCTAGATGCTTGTCACTTATGTACATGCTTGGATATAATCTCATTGAGCTTTGAGCTTTGATCTTGAGCTTGGATATCTACATATTTGCAATGGCTACTTGCTTTGGGAGCTTTATTGGTTATAAGCTCTGTTAGTTGTATGTGTACACCATCTTTGTATACATTGATTATTGTGGGCTATTTTAGCTTTGGTTTGCACACCTAGTACTTCATCCTGTCAGACAGGTTTGTTAGCTTTGGATACATGCTTAAATATGCACTTGAGCTTCACTACTCATATGTTATGAGTTAGTTGCACATTGGTGGATCTCTATTTCTTTTGGAGATCTCTTGTGCACAATTGGCTTATGTACATGCTACCTTTTTGCTTGGGATTGCATCTATCTATCTGACATCTTTGGGTCTATGATAGTATTTGGTACCTTGGTGGTTTATGCTCTTCCTTGACACTACTAGTTGCATTGTATATCCTAGTTGCTACCTAGGTGTCCTTGGCAGTTAGAGCTTGTTATTTTGGTCTTTCATCTACAATTACATACTCATTTAATGCATTTTTATGGACAGCAATGCAGAAAGTTAGCTTTGAGAAGTTGCTTTAAGAGCAAACACTTGTTGCAAGCACTTTAGTACATTCATTTTATGGACATCTATACATTAGATTGCAATGTGCTTATTACATTCACTTTTGGACTGATTTTGGGGTCGCCTTAAAGTTATTACAGCATCCCATTCACTCTTTCCTTTGCAATTATCACGGCATCTACTTCTAAGGATAGTGCCATTTTCAACGTAGACAAGTTGGATGGAAAAAACTTCAGTTACTAGAAGACCCAGATATGGTGCATTTTGGTTCAAAAGAAGCAAATCCAACCTTTGAAATGCAAAGGTGTAAAGCACAAGGAGTTTGATATAGTGGCTTGGGCTAATCTTGATGAGTTATGCAAGTCCACCATTATCTTGACTTTATCTTTATTTTAATGTCATTGAGATAGAGGGTGGTACTTGGGAGTTGTGGGAGGAGATATGTGGTCTCTATGATAAGCAAAGCCCTACTTTGCTTTGCAGTTATATTCTCTTAAGAAACTTATGGATATTTGTATAAAGGAAGACATTGCTATGTTTTCTCACTTGAATGAGTTTCATTCCATTTTTAGCCAACTTAGTAGAGGGGATTACCTTTGAGAAGAATGTTAGGGCTATGTTCTTGCTTATTATCTCCTTGAGTCTTGGGATACCTTCCACACTACCATAAGTACTAATGCTCGTGGTGAAGATGGGTTTAAGCTCAAGGAGGTACCTTGCTTACTAAGGAAGTAAACAAGAAGAATATCGATGTAGCTCGTGCCTCTCATGCACTCACTATTAGAAGTTGTAATGATGGCAAATATAGTAATGTTTGTCGTGATAGAGATGCATAGCAAGGTAGGTCAAAGTTCAGATCTCATGGATAGGGCTACAATAAATCATTTGGTCCCAAATCATCTCTACTTGTCATTATTGTAGGGGGAAATGCTATATTCAGCCATAATTCCATAAAATACACTAGGATAGGCAAGATAGAAGGAAAGGAAAAAGTGCAAGTCAATGCTAAGACTTCAGATGATCATAGCATCACAAATTTTATTGTCAAAAGTCTAAGGAGATAAATGCATTGAAGTACAATTTTGATGAGTACATTTTGGCTGCTTCTTCACTTGATGCTAGTTTATCAATACTGAGTCATCTTTCTCTCAATGTTGGTTGCTCAATTCAGGGCTTTCTTTCATGTGACCCTGCACCGTGCTTGGTTCTATACAAATTGTCCTATGATAGGTTCTATGAGACTAGGATATGATCATATATGTGGCATTTTTGGTATTGGGAACATCTGTTTGCAATTTGCAGCTAGTAGTTCATTTGTATTGCATAATATACGCCATGTGCTGACTTTGACTAAAAACCTTATCTTTGCAAGATAATTAGATGATGTTGGGTATCATGTTTCTTTTGGTGATTATACATGAAAAATCACTCCTAGCAAGCTCATTTTGGCTAGAGGTGCCAAGAGCAGTAGTCTTTATCCCAATTAGTATCTAGCACTACTAATCATGTTTTTGGTTGTGACCGATCTTCCACATGTATCTCTTTGGCATTGTTGTCTTAGGCATATGTCCCTAAAAGAAATAAAATCTTGACTCGTTTACAATATTTTCCCTTGGATATTTCACATTTTAATTCATGTGATCATTGTGTATATGGCAGGCAAACTCGTAATACACATAAAAAGTATGGCGTTATTATATGCATATGGGTGAGCCCGTAGCTCTCATTCATTCAAATGTCTGTGGTCCCCTGCCATGTTAGTCCTTGGGTGGTGCAAAGTATTTTGTTATATTCATTGATGAATATTTGCATAAGGTTTGGGCCTATCCCATAAAGCAAAAGTCAGCAATTTTGCCTACCTTTTAGCACGTTCTTGCTATTATTGAAAACCAATCTAGACGTAGGGTAAAATGCCTATGGCTTGAAATTGAGGGTGAATATGTCTCCAAGGCTTTTGAATAGTTTTGAAATGAGAGGGTATTAAGCATCAATTTACCACCCCTTACATTCCATTTTAAAAAGAGTTTTCTTAGTCAAGCAAGCTTACCACATATATTTTGGACTAGGGTAGTTACTACTTTTGCTCACTTGATTAATGGATCCTCGTGCACTATTCTTGGTGGTAGAATTATAGAGGAGGTATAGTTTGGCAAACCTCCCTCATTTTTCCATTTGTAAGTCTTTGAATTTGAGGCATTCTATTGTATTCCCAAAGAAAAATGTAACAAGTTGGATCCAAAGTCTATCAAATGCATCTTTCTTACATATAGCGATATAGATGAGACTGCCATCTTTGGGATTCGAAGGGTTGGAATGTTATGTGTAGCCATAATGTTGTCTTTCATGAGGGAAAAATGCATAAGCAACGAGAGACAGTGATTGAGGTGCACATGTTTATCTTTTAGGAGGAACCTCATGTTCCTATATAGCCAACTCTAGTTAGACAACCTACAATAGTTGCTGCTGCTATAGGTGCTGATGAGATAAAGTAGTCCAAGACATGCCTATAGTGCAAGATCATGGAGTTGGACAGAGAGGACATGGTGTACATACCCTTATCTATTCTTGAGATGCTCTACTAGAGCCTCACATCCTCCTCATTGTTATGAGCCCTCTATGCATTATATCATGGTGGTGAATTCTAGTAAGCCCCTTACTTATGAGGAGGCTATACACAAAGGTGATAGTTACTCTTGGGAGAGGACCATGGAATTTGAGTTCGATTCACTGCATAAGAATCATACATGGGATTTTTTTCCATTGCCTAATGGAAAATATGCATTGCTATACAAGTGGATGTATAAGTTAAAGAGTGCCCCTGATTTCCCTAAGCTAGCATACAAGACATATTTGGTTACTAAGGGTTTTGAGTAGGAAAAGGAAGTATGCTTAGTCAAGCAGGCTTACTAGATGGATGTTAAGATGGCTTTCTTACATGGAGATCTGCATGAGGATATCTATATGCAATAGCTTACTAAAGGCTTTGTGAAAAAGAGCAAGGAATACTAGTGTGCAAGTTGAGGAAGAGTCTTTATGGACTTAAAGAGGCACCTACAAAATGGAATCACAAGTCTGATACCTTTATGCATTCCCATTGTTATTCCTGCAATGATATGGATTTGTATCTTTACACAAAAATGGCGCGTGATGATAGCCTTATCATTTTGCTACTATATGGTAATGATATGAAGATTGCTAGAAGTGCTCATGCTAATCTAGATGCTTTGAAGACTTAGCTCAAGAAGAGCTTTAAGGTGAAGGACATGGGGCATGCCTCTCACATACTTGGTATGCGCATTATGCATAATATCTATAGGGGGCTGCTCTACTTGTTCCAGAAGGAGTACACTCATAAACTACTTGAGCGGTTCCATATGCGATGTGGTAAGCCAATTGGCACCTCTCTACCTTCTCATGTGAAGGTTAGTTAGATCGATTGTCCCCATCCAGATGATGAGAGGGTCGAGATGGCCAAGATCCCGTATGTATCCGTAGTGGGAAACTTTATATATGCCATGAAAGCCACTAGACTTGACATGGCATTTGCAATGGGAGTTGTGGTTCATTATATAGCGACACCTAGCATGCAACATTGGGACACCATGAAGGGGGTATCATGAGATACCTTAAGGGCATTGCAAGAATGTGCTTGTATAATGGCGGCCAGGACACTAGAGTCATTGGTTACACCGACTCTAATTATGCAACACATTCAAATAGTAGGAAGCCCACTTGTAGCTATGTCTTCACCTTTGTTAGAGGTGGTATTTCTTGGTTTTCTAGGGTACCAAAAAACATTTCCTTGCCATTGTAGCCTCCACTAAGGCTTGCATAAGGAGGCCCTATGGAGCCACTTGGTTGCAAACCTTGATATCACAAATATGACTCCTACATTGCATTCGAACTCTATGAGTGCCATCCAATTGACACATTAATTGGCCTTTCATGCAAGGACCAAGCATATTGACGTCTGTTACCACTTTATCAAAGTTATGGTTGTTGAGGAAAAGTAGATAGAGCTTATCAAGAACTCTATAGATGAGAATCCTACAGATCTACTCACTAAAAGTCCCCCAGTGGAACATTATGCTTTCCTTAGAAAGTTGGATGGGTGTAGGATGAGATAGCATCTATTCCTCATCCAATTATACTTATATGTACACTTTGTACTTTGTCACCTTTTTTTTCTTTTCTCCATAAGCACATTCACCTTTAAGTGGGAAGTTGTTAGGGGTTAAAGGTTGCATGTGCCTAGCCACCTATATTCACTTTGTACTTTGTTGGGGGTTCAAGGCCACCTATGCTTAGCCACCCACATTTACTCTATACTTAGTGCCTACACACTTTACTTTGCAAGTGGTGGTCACCCATCATTATGAATTTGTTCTTTATTTTTTCTATGGAAATAGAATAAGGGAAGGTAGGTCACAATGTGCCTAGTGGCCCACATTCACTCTATACTTTGTTGGGGATTAAAGGTCACATGTTCCTAGTCACCCATATTCACTTTGTACTTATTAGTGCCCACACACTTGCACTCTATAGGTGGCAGTCGCCTATCACCATCACTTTATTTTTTATTCTTTATTCCTCTTATGATAGAAGAATAAGGGAAGGCAAGTTACACATTGTGACTATTGAAGTTCCCATATAAGGGCTTGCTCTCTTCTTGCTCCAACCTCCATAGCTCTAGCTTCTTGCTTCTACTTGTTCTCTCATTCTTACTTAGCCATTCCACCTTTCATTTTTCCCAAGTTCAAGGCTCCCTCTTCTCTACACCCAAATCATATTGTGTACCTAAGCCATATTCCCCCTCTCATAATCTACCTAGCATCCAATAGTCTTGAAGCATCCTATCATTACACAAAAGATCACACCTCCACGGAACAAGATTCACCCTTCCTAGTCAAAATCTCATGGAACTTATCCACTCCTCCCACCTTTGTTCTCATTCTCATCACCTTGCTAGGTCTGGATTCAAGAATGCTTGATTTTCAAGACCAACAAAGGCCAAAAGGAACAAGATGAGTGACACAATAGTAGAGCTTGTGCATTTGTGGTGACCTTGGAACAATAGAGTGCAAGAGCAAGACAAGAAGTAGCACGTGCAAGTGACATCCCTCTTGTACCAAGTCAAGCTCATATGCCCTTCGTTATGCTTGCAATGTATCTTAATACATTGGATAATAATTTTTATTATGTTTACTAACAATAATGCATGTGAACACAACTGGAGTTTGAGCATCTTATGTTGTTTCACAATTTTGATAAAAGTGGAATCTAAAGTTGATACCAAGGAGGGAATTTCCAAAAGGAGTATCTCATCCTGTGATGGGATCTAATCCAAGTGTTGCATAATATATTATACATTACTTAGCATAAGTTTTGTACAAATAATAATAGTATTAATATTTACTTTGAATGTTAGGACCGGTATTAGATGTGAGAAGTCTCATTATATGGATTAGATGTTAGCTAGGAGGTGACAAGGGTGTCAAAGGTGCTCTAGCTATAAATCCCTTGGGTGTCTAGGATTATTCTAACACCCTGTGATCTTGGAATGATTCTCCCAAAAGGTCATGATGCTAGCTAAGGGTCAATTGGTGGTAACTCACCTTTCGTGTGAGATCCTATGCATGCATTGTTGATTTGATGTAATATGACAAGATTACCAAGCTTGGAAAAAAAGCATTGTTTTCTGAAAGAATTGTCTTCAATTGTTTTCATGTTTGTGACTAAGTTACATGAATGGACATTTTTCTTAACGGATTAATTAAGGAATCTATTTTATGTGTCAAAGTAAATGTGGTAAGTAATTAGATGACTAAGAAAACTTGTCACAAAAGGGAAGTGGGAGGATGGATCCCTAATAGATTTATCTTGGGGTAGGGTGCTCTCCATTAGCTGAGAGGTTTAATCAAAAGTGATAGATTATGACATTTTAGGAAGGGTTGAATGCTGACCATCATAGAAAATTATCTTAGATCCCAACCTTGTGTCATTTTAGGGGGCCAATGTGTGACTTATGGCCAAAGGTGTCAATATGTTAGCTCTCCCTCATTCCTCGCCCTATTTGAACCAAGTGCAACTTGCTTTAGTTTGGATTGACTTGCACAAGCAGTTTCCCATAACCGATGCTAGATCAATACTAGGTAACCTTAGAAATTATTTGGGAAGCTTCCTCTATGATGTTGACTCAAATGACCCTAGGCAATAAATTCTAGATATTTCAAGGGAGTTCCAAATGGCATCACCTCCACCTATCTCTTAATGTACTACCAAAGCCATATTGTCGAGAGTTTCTTAAATGGGTGCATCACAAAAACTATCCATAGGCTAGAAGCAAAACTAGCCAAGATAGCCCATGATAGAAATCTAGCCAATGAGAGAACACTAATGGTAGAAAAACTAATGCAAATTCAATAAAAGAGTTTTCCATGAAGCCTCACTAAAATTACTAGTCCAAACCAAAAAGTCTAAGTGGAGAAGCTCTAAACGAAGCTCTAGATTGCTAGAGAATCCATCAAACAAACATAGGATCAACACTGCCCTTATAGGAGTACATGTTTGCCAAAGGAGAATACATTTAGCAATTGATGGATGATGGGTGCTCTGGAATATCAAGAGAATGGTATTTATTCATCAAGAAGAATCGCTAATATTGCCACCACCAATGGATTTTTAGGACTACAAAGTAGAGAAGCATTGGAATGAACTCCTATATAAGACATAGCCAAAACAAGTCAACAAGAAGAAGCAACTCCATCAAACTCAAAGGCAAACACAAGGCGAAAGAGAAAGGAGAGAATTGAAGGAAAAAATAAAGGAGAGTAAAAGCTCCATTTGTAATATAAAAGTAGTCACATGTACTACATATAGATTGTCCTCAAGTTGGATATGTTCAGTGACCCTTTCCCCACTTATCACTCAGGGTCTTCAAGGAAAAGACGATCCAAGAATAGAATTGCACAAATAATTTCACAATAATTGGGTCCTTATGTGGACATACATAGGAAGCTATGACATACCTAGTGTTAGACCCAACTCCCAATCACACAACCACTCACCTACCCACTCACACAATTAGGGCTAGACCCATAGAAGCACAAACCCTTCCTGGAAGGTACTCATTGCCTTGAAGCAACATCAAGCTCCATCATAACTCTCATCTAGCTCAGCCTCTCTTCCTCCACCATTCCACTCAAGTTTTAGGTATTATACTAAGTCCATGGGACTAGCACTCATTGGTGAGGGGGTAATGTTGATGCTTTCCAAGTTTGAAATTTTTAAAAATGAAAAAGAGTGATCCTCATTTAATAATAATAATATAAAGTTCATGTGCAACCCAAGACATCAAGAAGTGAAGAAACAACAAAAAGCAACTCTAACTAGTATCAAATGCTGCAAGACAAAGTAGCAAATCAAGTTTAATGCCTAAGTAACCCAAATTTTAATTGAAATATCATTCTCAATTGCCAATAGCCTCACTCTTGTGCAATATGTAATTTGAAATTACACACTTGTTTTAAAAAATCACCATGTGCATACTTCTCAGTGGTACTAGAATTAGACTCATCGAACGGATTAATAATTTCTAATTGTATTGAATTTTGAGTCCAATACTGGGTGCTTGATAGAGAGTGGGCCTACCCATATGTAAAAATTCCCCCCTCATATTTAAGGTGGAAAGGTTAATGGAACAGAACATCCTAGTGTATGCAAATTAATTGTATTCTATCTCTTTTGTTCCATCCATCCATTTTTGTGCACCATCTAAGCAGTCTACTAGAGAAGTGAGCATAATGCCATGGGAAGCAATACTATTTGGAATCGATAGAAGCTTTGAGGCCCATCAATGAGCTTCTAGACTACACCTCATGAGTTCCATAGTCTTTGTCTAATTCTTTTCATGGATTTTGGTAGCTAAGCTCAATCCTCGTAGAGATGAAATCATGGTTAGGCTAGAATAGTGAGAACATCAGAGACGAGGGTACTTGTGCAATGAGAGATCACAAAGCATCAATGATTCGAGAGTGCACAAAGCAATATGCATCAATCTGTCTAAGTCCATGGATTTTAGCCTACACTTTTCCTTTTTTTTTTGCACAAAAAGCTAAGAAACACAAATCTGTAAATACATGCATAAGGTGCTCACTCATGCATTGGGGAGATTGTAACCATTATCTAAAAAAGCTAAGAAACTCAAATCCATAAATACATACATAGAGGTGCTTACTTATGCATTGGAGGAGATTGTAGCCATTGTCTTGTCATGTATATTTGCCTCTATTTCCCTCTTCCTCTCTTCTTTATTTCAATGTTTCATTAGTTAAGTGTTTATTGTATAGTGAAAAGAATAACAAAGAAAGGTGTAAGATTTTGAGAAAAAGGAAAAGTCAAAGATTAATCAAATCAAAAGTCAAATGTTAACCAAAGCAATCCAATGAGTAAAAGAAGACAAGTCAACATATTAGGAGAAGGGACTAAGGCCAATTTGCAGATAAAAGGAGTATCAAACATGAAGCTTGTATGTCTTTTTGCAAATTAATAAGATGCGACACATGAACAAGAAATCACTAGGGGGAAGAGTCTTTAATCCAAACAATCAATGGCCATTAAACATTATTTATTTTAATTTTATTGAATCAAAAGAGAAATGCTCACTCCTGTGCAAATTGTAACATCTTGTAGAGTCACATTTTATACTTTTCTTTTCTTGATTAACAACATTTATAATTAAACATATATACTTTCTACATATGTATATGTTGTCCTTTGTTGCCTAAGCATTAGGAAGATGCTAAGGTGCCTCTGAACATCCTAAGACTTGCAACTCATTGTGTACTTGCCAATTTATCATAATTTCACACAATTCTTTCCATCATTCCCACAATGTCTTCACTTGTTTTTCACTATGGTTTCCTAAAAATCATCTCTGGCTTCTTTTGAACCTTCCAAGTAGATATCTTCTAAAACATCTCTTATTTTCCTTGACACTATTGGATGTTTCCTTAGGTGAACTTCACCCCCATGAAAACCCATCTTTGAGAGTAACGCCTCACATTTATCAATGCATTGATCTGACAAAGATATTGCCTTAATTGCATATGCATAATCAAGAAGCAACTTGAGAAGCTTGTCAATTATTCCGATCTCTGTATGTAAAGTACAAACATGAACATTCCCAAGAGAATTGGAAAAAAAGTGATCCTTTATGTCTCTATTTTAAAATTTAGTCAAATCTACATACTCTCGTTGGGACTCTTCTTGCTAGTTGCAAACTACTCCAATCTTTAGACCCCATACTTTCCGTGCTATAAATACAAGGATATTTTGCATTATCCCTGTTGTGCACACATTTCAGAGTCTTTACATCAACTTTCATATACCATTCTACACTGAGACTGCCAACCCCATTAACTAACAATATTTCTCCAATACTTTGAGAGTGAATAATATCAAGATTAGTTGTGTAGGATAAGAACCATTTTAGGTTTGATGATTAATACCTGAGCTGCATAATCACCAAATCTCCATCTCGAACTAAATCTTATTTTCATAAGGTATTGCTCCTGAACATACTGTCAAAATACACTTAGAATTTGTTGATTCATAATGGAGCTAGTGATTGAGATTGTAAGGGATTAGGCAAACCAAATACCCTTTATTCTCGTACATCTAAGGTTTTGAACCTTAGTTCAAAGGAGCATGATTCCCACAATATCACGCATGTCTACTATTTCATCTAGTTTTATCATGCACCCTAAGTCATTTGCCAACTCTTTGAGAGTTGAGCCTCCAAAATCTACAGTTGGCAATATCAAGATTTCTCTCAATGTTATTTTAATGGTTTCTTTGAGAAGCTTAAATTTCTCCTAATTTTGTCAATACTAGTGCCTAAAATTTGAGAGACACCTATCTTTGCAAGATCGAGTGTCCTCTTTTTTGCCCCACCGTTTTCAAACAACTCAAATCATTTTTTTAAAGGTCTATTCCTCTCTCTCAATCCTATAAGAACTTCCTTTAAACGTACTAATCTCTCTCAATGATGATTGGTAATGTCTAAAATCCCAAACTTGTTTATAAGCTCAAAAAATTATTGTGCTATTAAAAAAGCTTCTTTCATGTCATGCATCTATGTTTTATGTGCCTAAGATGCAAAAGATAATCTCATATGGTATTCAATCATACCATAAAGACCATCTCCAACATATCTCATCACGTCATAGATATCAAAAAGTGGAGGTTTACTAGTAAAAGGATCCTTCAAATAAATATTTTCATCTATACCAACCCCCATGGCAAAGTTGGAGCACAAACCTAACTTACAACATTGCTTGATTTGAATGAGCACACATTGGGATATATTGTATAACTAAGTGTACACACACACAAGGGCACACATCCATGCAAAATGTACCCATGCCTTTATAGTATGCAAATTTTGTGTGCTTCCAAGTTTACAGAATGAAATTGTCACATGTATGAGAAGCTTGGCTTCACTCATCTTCAAAATGTCTTGCGTTCTCAACAAAAGTAGAGACTATAAGTTTGCTTGCGATACCTTTTCTTTTGTTAAACAATGTCTCTCTCTCTCTCTCTCTCTCTCTTGGAACTCTCTCACGACATTGTAACCTTTTCTTTTAGACTGCTCAAGTATCCAAGACTCCATGCCATGAATTGGTTGACCTTGGGCTTTACCAAACATGCACAGCATCTCCTGCCTAAAGGTGAGGTGGAATATGGAATGAAGATCAAGACAAATGCCGCACTATCAAAGCATGCCAAGATGTGACAGAATGTTGACCTCAAATGGGCCGTCAATGGTCATAAGGTAAGCAAATCCTTTCAGCCTACTTTCTCAGTATAACTAGACAAATACAACCACCCATCAATAAGTAACCAGTACCCATCTTTCAACACATTTCAACAATCACACTTGCATGGGGCAGAACTATTACATTGACAGCATAAAACGAACCATGCTGCTTTTTTGTTACATTTTTGGAGCAATCACATTGGTGGAACCAAAAGTAAAACCCTACTCCCAAGGAAAATTTTGTTACTTGGCAGATTCTATATCATTTTCACACATTCTTTAGTTAACATGGAAGCCAGCAGCAGCTTCTTATGGACCGTACGATAAACCAATGAGTTCCAATCCTTGAGATTAAACATCGAACATATACTGATCATTGTAGGGCTTTCCTATGAGGCAGTAGCCTGGCTGCATATCAAGAGACCTTTGGGAAAAAACTGCACTTAAATTCCCTTCTAGTTCCTCACTGTTGCCAATATGGCTGGAAGATAAAGCTTTCATCCAATCACACTCTAGATAAAAATGCCCAGTTGGCCATTCCATGACCATTACAAATTACATAAGTTTACAAAAATAGATCTTCAAAAGACCTGGTTTCTAAGCACAATTCCCTAGGTGGTATCCAGTCTGAACATTTTTTAGCTGTTTGAAGAATATACACATCTCTGTAGTTTCCATTGCTTGGAAGTTTCTTCATGATTTCAGGAGCAAGATGCACCAGCTCCCCTGTAGGATACCAAAACTTCCAGTAAATGGAAAACCATCATAGTTGGCAAACCCTTGCTAGTGGTTCATGATCTACAAGACTTGATAACTGTCTACAGATAATTGAGATCTTCCAGTATATTTGAGGTTGCCACCTCCATTCGAGGGAAGAACGGATACAACCTGTTGAATGTTACATAAACACGGTTCAGCACAAACAAAAAGTACAACATTGAAAACTGGATGTTGATGCATGGAAGACTTCAAACAGATTCAGTTTCAGTTGTTACAGCAAACGGACCTTTATGCTGCAGAATATTTTTGTTGCAGAAAATTTCACATCAATAGGGAAAAAAGATGAAGGATCTGCAGCTGGCACTACAAATTCCATTGACCCACTGAAGATAAAAGAAAGAGTGAATAGTTAAGACATCTAAGCAACTAAGACACTCTCTTAAAATTAACATCATTAAGGCCCTCAAGGAGCACTTTCTGAAAAGATATCTGCATGATCCACCTTCTGTTTGTATCATCTATCAGAACCATTGACCACTCCAAAACTGATTTCCTTGAATCATACCTGCAATAGAAAGACCATAGTATGAACCAATGGACCCCAAACTATGTAGTTGCAAAAGTAACCTTCTTATTACTACATACCTCCAATCTCCATCAACCTGATTAACAACTGGTGGATCGCGAAGTGCTGGCAATGGTATACTTATAGTAACATTTTGAAGCTCAAAAACTTTTGAAGCTTCATACTCTATATTAACATAGGACTCTCTTCCAGAGATCGATGGCCAACAATTGACTGGACTTGCAGTGTAACAGTGTAGATGTCAGCCAGGCAAAAGGAAAAATCTAAGCACTTCCATAGCATTTTCAGCCAAAATCCCGAAGTTCACACAAGCATACTGCAAACACAGACAGGAACCATTAAATTGCTATGGGAAAATGCTTACTGCTTAATGGTACCAGCGCTTCTTGTCTGCTTTGTAGTCGCCATTTAAGAATGCCAGAGGGAGTACCAGTCTGGAAAGATTTTGTGGAATCTCTGAGGCTGAGAATGTTCTCTCTTGAAAACAACTCTTTGTCAATGACAGGATGTGTCTTGAACTGGAAGTCTTTGTTGGGACCAGTCTCAATCTAAACACAGAAATAAATTTCCTTCAGCTAAATGACCCACTCAGCCAAATAATAACTGGACCTGGCATGCAGCCTTCTGTATCATATGAGTAGTACCTGAACGCGTAATTGAGAATCCTCTTTGTTTAGGATTGTCAAAGACATTGTTCCTCGAACTTCAAAGTTTTCAAGCCCACCGTCCCTTTTCAAGACAACCACCAAGTTTTCCTCGAGGTCTATACTGATGGGATCACTGGGTGGCAAAGCTGACTTTGCAGGACCTACAGTAGGTTGGGCATCCTCTATAATGACTTCACCCTCAGCTTTAAGGGACTCCAAAAACATGTTGGTCTTCTGGCTCTTGCCTAACTGCATTCCAAGGCCCTTTGATGGTGTTGGGAGGACAGAACCCCTGGCTGCAGAAGTCCCAAAGATTCCTCAAGCAAGCTCTTTAAGAAAAGGCCCACATTTAATCTCACACTTTTAAAAGCCACCCTATCAAAACAGATAAGATCAATGTTGACGAACAACCTTTTGGTTTAAAAGCATCTGAGTCAAGAGAAGATCCAAAAATTGAGTTGCTCCCAAAGCCACCACTTCCAGATGAACTCAAGTCACTAAACCCATTTGAATCATATCTCATCGGCCCTCCTGACATTGCAGAGGATATAAAGTTGCTCTTTTCAGACTTTTGTTTCTCTAGCTGCACAATGTTCATTGATGCACAGAAGCAGAAATGTTGATTAAACTTCAAAACACTTGCATGAAAACACAAATTGCTCAACCTTAGAAACAAGGCAGAAACGATTCAATACCTTGTTTCTGTCAATTTCATTGGCCTTACGCTTCATAATGTCCTTTGTTTCATTGATTTTACTCTGCACAATCATATTATGCAGTTTTTCCTCGTGACTCTCCATCTCAATGTACTGTTTCACATCTCCAACAGTCACGTTCTCTTTGTGGCCCAATGAGATGACTTCATCGAAAGCAAAAATCAGCTCAAAAGCTGTCTTGCCTATCCCTTCTTCATCCAAACCAGGGCAATAATCAGGCACCTGCAGCTTGTTTAGGAAGAAACAGGAGACCAGTGGCTGCAAAACAATTAGTTGCGTGCTGCACGAGTGCATCAGCATCTCTGATATGGCGGAAGACAGGCTTCTGCTGCTGCACAACATCCAAACCATAACAAAAAAAGCCTACAGAGATCAAACGAAGGATACTATTTTTGAGAGCAATCTCAATGTTTCTATATCTTCCAAAATGTTGCTCTGCTTGTTAGTAACCAGTAGAAGGTACAGCTGCTCCATGGGTTGATAGACATAGCGGACATTCTCCGTTTCAACATACGTATGCTGCTTGCCAGTTCCCACAAGCTTAGGGAATGCTGCCAGCAGGCCTTCGATGCGTATCCGTGTCACGTCCATAAATTGGCGGGACACAAGGGCTGCACGATCCAATGTGACGCACAATCACAAGAAGGAGGTTTTTTAAAAGACCAGTAAACCCTAGGAGTGTTGATCATTGATTGCATTAAGCCAAGCTCGCACACAAATTTTGCAGAATGAGATAGACAGTTGAATGAAGTCAGACAAAGCTTTCTGCCAAGAGATCGAACAAAAAAAACAGTAAAAACGAAGACAGGCATATCGCAGCACACCTTTGCCCGACTTGGTGATGATGGAGGCCGCCAAGACGACCTGCAAGTGATGGCGATACACCTCAGAATCTCAGAAACAAGGCAAAAAATAAAGGTAGCCGAAAGAAGCATACCATTGCTGCTGCTTCTGCTGCCGAGGGGAAAAAAAAGTCCGTGCGATATTTTGTAGGCTGCAATGCAAAAGAAACCAGTTCTCTGTCTATCTATGGCCGTGAGTCGACACGAGGCGGTCCATCAGAGTTCGATCGGGATGATGGAGGGAGGGGAAGCCGGAAATCGAAGCTCTGGAATCTGCCTCTTGGCTATGGCGGATGGACAGTGGACGCGCGCGCCCGCACGCACGCACACACACATGCGCAAATGCTCTCCAAGGTAAGAATTCTTGGATGTGTGTGTGCGTGTGTGTGTGTGCTAACTAAGCCTAGGCTCAGCTATGTTTGTATGCGTGTTTGGATGAGAGTTTACGTGTGTGGGTTTACTCGGGTAAACGGGCGAATAGGTGTGGGTTTACGAAGGTGCGTGTACGAGAGTTTGTGTGTGTGTGTGGGGGGGGGGGGAGGGGGGAGTTTGTGCGTGTGGATTTACTAGGGCAAAAGGGGGCCAATAGGTTACCATAAAAAACGGATCACCTAAAGCTTGTCAAAGCTATCAATTGAGATTTTGATGATTACATTGATGGCCCTACAAGGAGATCATCTCACCCAAAAAAAATCACTGCATCGTGTGACGGCAAATTTAACATGGAAGAATTGGAAAGCCACATAACACGCATGAAATACACTCATAGATGCATACCGTTAAGCTTTGAGATATGTAATACTTATTGGCCCTTCATAGTTTTGTTTTCGAAGACCATCACCTTATCGGCCCCCATATCCTAATTAAGCCAAGGCTAAGCTCTTTGTGTGTGCACACGTGTGTGTAAGAGTGTGTGAATGTCGGCTTACTCACTAAGCCTATGCTAAACTATGTTCAAGATATGACATATTATTCACCATGCGATTAGCCCTTCCGTCCTGTAATATTTCCGCAACGAAATATTAATGACCCTAGACCCCGCTCATCCCGCGCAAGAGCAATTTCGAGTGATCTCCTGCAACAAAAAAACTTTGGGCTAAGTGCTCCCTCCGCATGCATCAACAAACACCAACCCCTCGTCATGTGTAGGAAGCCGTGGCTTGAAAACCACAAGCCACTGTAGGCCTCCACGGGAACATCCCTTCATGGGACAAAGAGATAATGAATTTGTGCAAAAAAAAAATTATTAAACCCCCTCCCCTTCAACCGTTGCATGGCGGGGAGAGGGAGTATGAGTATGTGTGGAGTAGGAAAGCATGGGGAGGGGCAGCATGCCACCCGCCACTTGTGTGGCTACCCCCCCCCCCCCCCTTTCACACTATATATGAACCCCCCCTCCCCAAGCTTGAGGGGGGGATTGATCGTGCTGTTGCTGCCCGTCACCCTGTGGATTGTGCTGCCCGCCATCCGACTACTGTTGACCGCCGCCGTCCGACTACTATTGGCCGCCGCCGTTCTGGCCACGCCGTCAGGCCGCGCCTCCACCTTCATCATCATCATCGTCGTCGTCCTCATCGTCATCTTCACCTCCATCGTCATCATCTCCCCAATCATCACTCTCTCTCCACGTCATCTGCCTCTGGACAGAAGCTTGGAAGCTTTTATTGGAAGCTTCTATTAAAGCTTCCATAAGCCTTATTCACCCGTGCCTTCCCGGGTTCCTTAAAACCGTGACTGCAAGACCCAAATTCCTGCGCGGAAGAGGAGAATCTCGGGCAGTAGTACCCTCGAAGTGCGTAAGGGAGCCAAGGAAGATTCGCTGCATCGAAGTCTACCGCATCAATGGCTCCTAAGCAAAAGGTGAGAGGAGCACACGCAGGAGCTTCCACCCCGAGTACGCGAGTAGACATATTCTTAATGCCCAGGTTCCGATAATATTCCCGCAAGAAAAGGATGCACTAGGCATGTTTAATTCTCGTAGGCCAGATTAAATACATTGGGAAATTTATTTGCTCGCCTGATTTACAAAATTTAGTTGCATGTCAAATATTTGCAATTGCTTGCACTTCCGTGGTTAAGGGTAGTTGGAATTCTGAACGTATGATGCCCAAGTAAAAAGACGAAATTGTGCAAAGGCATCTTTGTTGCATCGCGCATAGGACAGGGCTTATAACACATAATGCTTAGTTGTGACTCGTGTATAAGATAATCGTAGACGCCCATTAAATGATGTCCGAATAGTTGCAATGCATGGAAAGGATTTATGAACCTTGCAAATTGCATGCGATGGTTGTTACATTCTAGGTTGGGCTAAGTGATAAAGGACGGATTAAATCAATAATGGACTCGTGGCATTCGCTCATGCATGGAGTTCTTTTATCAAAGTTTGAATGCATCTTCATTAAAAATATTATAGCTTTGATTTCGTTGCATTAAACATAGGGTTTATAAGAATAGTTCTGAATGTAAATCAACGTCGCATAAGGCAAGGAAAAGAAGAGATCACTATAGATCCTATAGTTGCAAAAATGTCTATGGTCTTGAATTTTGCATATTCGCATGGAATGATGCATCTCACCTATCTTGCAGTTATTTACATCTTTTAGGGAAAGTATTTGCATCTCTAAGGAAAGATCACCTCTTGTTGTAAGACAATTAGATCAATTAGGTAAATCACTTGTAATTGTGTAACTCACATGGGATTCATAAAGGCGTAATTAGTTAGTACGACGAATACCTCAATGTGCTAGATAGGGTAGCTATGTTAAAATTCTGCCTAGTATCACACTTAGGATGCAACCTAATATTTCCGATCTCAAAGGTCCTACCCACATTCATGGAATGTTAGGGTTAGCTAAACGCCCATGCAAGAATGATCTAGGGTTCTCACCCTAAGGGCCAATTGACCAAATACTAGACTTGCATATGAATTTAGGAACCCTAGGGCCAAAGCGATATCAGCCTAGTAGGGTTAAGGTTGGGTTGGGTCAAGAGGACTCCCAAGCCCTTATCTTGATCAAAGGTATTCTTGATCAAGAAAGATCGTACGAAGAAAGATATAATCCCACAAGTCAGATACTAACACAAGCTGCAACGCCGTACGATATTGTGTCTAAATCACAAAATAGTATTGCCACTCCTTAGACCAAGTTTGGCAAGTTCTAAGTACAAGTCTAACTTTTCTAGAGGATGAGTAGTCATCCTGCTTCATCACTCTTCCTTGGACTTATCTGCCAAGCTAGGGGAGTTACGAATTTGCCAAGAGAGCAGTTGCCCAACCAAGTTAGGGCGACGAGGTTGCCCAGGATTTATTGACCTTAATATAAGGAAATCTAAGGTATTGACAATTTGGGTCAACAGGGTATAAACCCTAACCCAAGGAAAGAGGGTAAACAAGCAACTCAGCTTACGAAACCCTTGGGATCTTGCCAAGTCACGATTGATCTAGGATCGAATGCTGGAAGCATTCGGGGAGAAGAAACTACACCTTAGCAGTTGGCCGTACAAATGACCACTGGAATGTTCTTGATTGTACATATAGGTGCACTATTTGTACTTCTTTGCTCAAGGAACTAATTCAGGAAAAATAACTAATGCTTCAGGTTGAAATCCTGGAGGAAGAGGTAGTCCCAGTTACCTCCGATTGTCTGCCTGACCCTATCCAAGGGGGTTGTTAGCTGCACCGGGTACGTGGACCGAACCCGCCACGAGAGGTCTCTCTGTGGGTGCTACTTGGAGCAGGAGGACGCTTGGGTGCCAGGGGAGGCTCTGGCCGTAAATCCCTTGCCTCCGGATCCTACACAAGAGGCCAATGTGACTTGAGATTGGATCTCGAGGCCCGCATACTAGTCAACGGGGCGGAACTTGGAATAGCGATCTCTGAGGATTGCTGGTATAGCCTTCGGGCATATTATATGATGTATTCCAAAGACTGATAAGTAAAGATCAAATGTTGAAAAGGAACTTGCTTGACATTGTTTTTCTATGTCAATGCCTAAGTTACGTGAAGGAACTAGTGATTAATTGGTTAATTAAAGAAGCTGTTTTTGCTTGTCAAACTAAATGTGGTAGGTAATTAGATAACTAAAGCAACCCGAGAAAAGTGCGGTGGATGTGACTCTGGGTTCGTCCTACGGAAGGGTGGTCTCGGTTGGCCGAGAACTTTTCTCAAATGATTTGACAGCGAGGTAACAATGGCCTAGAATCTAGAATGCTAGAGTCCCGATTTATACTATTTTAGGGGAACGGAATGGGACTATGCCTTACGGGCAAAGAAATAACTAAAGCAACCCGAGGAAAGTGCGGTGGATGTGACTCTGGGTCTGTCCTACAGAAGGGTGGTCTTGGTTGGACGTGAACTTTTCTCAAATGATTTGACAGCGAGGTAACAATGGCCTAGAATCTAGAGTGTTAGAGTCTCGATTTATACTGTTTTAGGGGAAAGGAATGAGACTATGCCTTACGGGCAGAGAGGTCGAGCTTCGCATCCCTCTCATTTTCCATTATCCTTGAACCAAGTGCAGTATAAATCCGCTTTTACCCTGACGTTTTTGTGCAAAGTAGTTCGTCTGGGTCAACTCTAGTTACCTCCCAGGAACTTGACCATTAAGGAAACCCTGATTCAGGTCGGTCTTAAGTGGGAACGGTTGGAATGCTTCCGCTTCGTGGCAGACTCGGGAAGACCTAGATTGCAAACCCCGTGACATTCCTTGGGAGTGCCAGGTGGCGCTTTATGGACTCTCTTCCCGATGGGCTGCTAGGACGTGTCCTACAAGCGGACAGGGGAACACGTTATATTTGGTATTAGAGCGAACCAACGGGATCTAATATTTACAAGAAAACTTAATGAGGGAAAGTAGAGCAATGTTGCCGTTAAGAACATTTCCTTACTTACCTATGGATGCTGGCCTGCAGAGTCACGAAGCATGGAACAAATTCTTGGTGTTCCAGGTCATGTTTATGACTGCAGTGCATGCTTCAGATTATCGGCGGAGGCTAGGCATGATGAATATGTTGAGATATCGAGCTCCACTCGTGATATGCCAGGGTGACCGTTGTGCATTTATGTCACCGACTTGTTAGTTGCAGATGCGGTTGGTACACCGCCCATGAATAATAGCTAGATGACAGCTATCCTTATCTACTC
This sequence comes from Lygodium microphyllum, assembly GCF_053477565.2. Taxonomy (NCBI): domain Eukaryota; kingdom Viridiplantae; phylum Streptophyta; class Polypodiopsida; order Schizaeales; family Lygodiaceae; genus Lygodium; species Lygodium microphyllum. The sequence goes on from NC_141153.1 coordinate 104,925,533, forward strand.
TAGTTCGTGGCTTAGTTAGTATGCCACCTTAGTTAGTTGAGTTTGGTTTGAGACCCATATATAGGGTTCTTCTATTTCTATGTACTAGAGTTCTTTTGGCTTACACAACTAAGAAGAGGAAAACTATTTTCAGCCTCTACTTGTGTGTGTATTCCCCCATTGTGCAAGCAAGAAAGCTACAAGTGAGACTCCTTCCTTCTCTGCCACAATCTTGGCATGGTATCAGAGCCTTGTTCGTGGTAAGGAGCTCAAGAAAGCAGACCAAGAGATTGGGAGTTACAAAATCATCCTTATTGCCTGTTGATGCAAAATCGTCACTAGGAAGTGACTGTGTGGTCAAGTACCACTTTCGTCAGTTTTGCAAATTTGCCCTTGTGAGACTGAAGCTGTGTTTTTTGCAATGACAAAATTTTTTGCAGTGTTTTGTAATGGCGTCTGATTCTCTTTCACAGATTGTCACTGAAAAACTTGACAAGAACAACTTCCAAGCATGGAAGTTTAGAATGACGAATTTCCTTATGGGAAAATGATATTGGGAATTTGTTGCAGGAAATGAAGAAGAACCAGTTCTTCCTGATGTTCCCAATCAACAGCAAATGTAGGCATTTAAAGCATGGCATGAGAGAGCCAGAAAAGTTATGTGCTGGCTGTCTATCAGTATTTCAGACTCTATGATTGTGCATATTCAAGATGCAAGTACACCAAAGGAGGCATGGGATACTCTGTCAAAAATGTATAGCACAAATACGCAAGCCAGGAAAATGCAACTCAAGCAAGAGTTGCACAATGTGCAAAGAGAAAGTATGAGCATCAATGACTACCGCATGAAGGTGAAGAAGATCGCAGATGCACTTGCTTCCATTGGGTCGCCAGTGGAAGATGATGATTTAGTTTCCATGACCTTGAATGGTCTAGGAAAGGATTATGCACAGTTCCGAACATCCATTTCTGTTCGTGAAAGATTTCCTGATTTTGAGGAGTTGATTGCTCTTCTAATTTTTGAGGAGCAGAGAAATGGTAGTGCATCTTCTTCAGGAGGAACTTCAAAAGAAGCTGTCTTCTACTCAACTGCTGGAAGAGGTAGAGGCAGAGATAGAGGAGGCCGATCTGGAGGCCGTGGTAGAAATCAGAATATACAGCAAACTCAAGAAAACCAGTCCTATGGAGGAGTACGTGGTAACTCTAGAGGCAAGGGGAGCCAAAGAGGTCGTGGTGGATGGCAAAGAGGCCAAAATGCAAACAGTAATGTTGAATGCTACTACTGTGGTAAAATGGGTTATATGGCTAAAGACTGCTATAAAAAGCAGAATGACATCATGAATGGAAAACTGCAACAAGGGAATTATGCATCTTCTAGTAGACAGGGTGATGACAAAAATGAGCATTTGTTTATGTTGCAGCATATGAACAATTCTGTGACAAGTGTAGAAGAAAGCAACGATGTATGGTATGTTGACTCAGGTGCATCAAACCACATGACAGGTCATGCAGAATGGATGGAGAATGCAAGGAAAATGGAAAAACCAGGATTTGTGGAGACTAGTGATGATACTGCACATCCTATTGAGCAGATTGGAAAATTTTCTTTGTCTATGCAGGATGGGAAAAAGAAATACATGTCCGATGTATTTCATGTCCCGAATATCACCAAGAATCTTGTTTCTGTTGGTCAAATGGTTGAGCAGGGCTTGCAGGTTAGATTTAATCCTCATGGATGCTTTGTTGAGGATATGAAAAATAAAGGTCGCTTGATAGCAAAAGGAAAGAAGAAGGGTAGAATGTTTACGTTGGATGCAGACATGCCCGAATTGAGTCAATGTTTGCACATGGGACCGGTGTAGTTGCAGATATTGATATCTGGCATAAACGCATTGGTCATGTTAAAGTACAGCAACTTAAATCAATGCAGGCCCAAAATATTGTTGCAGGATTGCCTAAATTCAAGGTTGCAGAAATGCATAAGGTATGTGAAGCCTGTCAATTTGGAAAACAGGCAAGGAAACCATTTCCTAGACATGTTCAAGAGAGTAAGAAGCCATTGGAATTAATCCACTCTGATGTGTGGACCACTAAACCTGCATCTCTTGGAGGCTGTCATTATTTTGTCACTTTTATTGATGACTATAGCAGAAAAGTTTGGGTGTATTTCATGAAAAAGAAAAGTGAAGTTTTTGGGCATTTCAAAACTCTTAAAGCTATGGTTGAAAAAGAAACAGGCCTGCAAATAAAATGCCTAAGGTCAGATGGAGGGGGAGAGTACCTCTCAAATGAGTTTGCAAGGTTCCTGCAGGAGCATGGCATAAAGTAGCAATATTCATGCAGTCATACCCCACAACAAAATGAAATTGCAGAAAGGAAAAACAGGCATATTGGAGAGGTATCTCGTGCCATGCTCTATGAAAAAGACTTGCTAGATTTTTACTGGGCTGAAGCAGTTGCTACAGCAGACTACATAATGAACAGGAATCCCACTGCAGCAATACATGGGATGACTCCAGAGGAGAGGTATACTGGTAGGAAACCGGATATTTCTCATTTCAAATTTTTTGGTTGCATTGCCTATGTTCATGTGCCAGATGAGTTGAGATCCAAGTTGGATCCAAAAGCTGAGAAGTGCTTCTTTATTGGTTACTCTCTGCAGCAAAAAGGGTATAGATGCTATAACCCTTCTACTCGTAAGTTTACAGTGAGCAGAGATGTTGTTTTTGATGAGATGAGTAGCTGGTATAAACCAGTAAATGTGATTGATGATGTAGATGCACAAAATGGTAATGCTGCACAGAATTCACAGCAGCAGTCACAAAATATTAGTGGACCTGGAGCGTCCCCTAGCAGTGGTTCACATTCGTCGCCATGGACAGGCAGATTGAGATCAGGAGAATCTTCTCAAAGCAATGCAGATTCTAGTGGTATTCAGGTATCACGAAAAGGAAAAGAGAAGGTAGATCAGCCCATGTTTGATGTGAATGCAGGTCACTCTTATGTGGATGGTGAATCCAGTGGCTCAGAACAGAGCACTGATGATGAGTTGGGTATTCCTTCTATTGTTACACCTGGAGTAAGGAAGACCAGGGATGTTTTTAGAGCACCTGGGAGTGAAGCTACTTTGCACAGGTCTACCAGAGTTAGGTATCCTGTGGATAGGCTGAAATATGATGGATTTACAGCCATTCACTATGCATATATGGTCAAAGTGATACAGGAACCAGAACCCACTTCTTTTGAGCAAGGCATGGGAAAAGAAAAATGGGAGAAAGCCATGGATGAAGAAATGGATGCCTTGGAAGCAAATGCTACATGGGAATTGGTACCTTTGCCTAAAGATAAGAATGCAATTGGTTGTAAGTGGGTTTATAAGGTGAAAGACAATGCAGATGGTTCTATGAACAGATACAAGGCAAGATTAGTAGTCAAGGGGTATGCACAAACATATGGCATTGATTATGAAGAAACATTCGGATGGCAACCGTAAGAGCAGTCATTGCTATGGCTGCATCAAAGGGATGGTCTTTACATCAGATGGATGTAAAGAATGCCTTCTTGCATGGTGATTTGCATGAAGAGGTCTATATGGAGCAGCCACCAGGTTATGTGCATGTTGTTCATCCTGAGTTTGTTTGCAGGTTGAAGAAAGCCTTGTATGGCTTGAAGCAAGCACCTAGAGCATGGTCTGACAAGATAGGACAGTATCTTGTCACTATTGGCTTTCAGATTTCCAAGGCAGATTTCTCACTTTATGTGAGAAAAACAGAGAAAGGTATTATGCTACTTGTCATTTATGTTGATGATTTGATTATGACAGGTGACAGTGATGAAGATATCATTCATGTGAAAATGCTATTGAAGCAAAAGTTTGAGATGAAGGATTTGGGAGAGCTGCGTTATTTCTTGGGCATTGAGGTGATTAGATCACCAAGTGGGATACGGCTCTTGCAGAGGCAGTATGGATTGGATATGCTGTCCAAATATGGGATGACAGGTTGTAAGCCTATTTCAGTTCCTTTGGAGCAGAATGTGAAGCTGAGCGCAGATGCAGGTGAGCTTGTGGAAGACCCTACTATGTACAGACGCATAGTAGGAAGTTTGATTTATATGACTATTACCAGGCCAGATTTGAGCTATGCTGTTGGATTGGTAAGTCAGTTTATGCAGGCTCCAAGGAAACCACATTTGGATGCGGCTAGACGCATACTCAGGTATGTGAAGTCCACATTGCAGTATGGACTATTTTATGAGACTGGGGTTCAGATACAGCTGCATGGATACACTGATGCTGATTGGGTTGGTAGTATTTCTGATAGACGATCTACCAGTGGATATGTGTTCTCTTTTGGGAGTGCTGCAGTCACTTGGAGCAGCAAGAAACAACCTACAGTTGCCTTGTCGAGCACAGAGGCTGAGTACAGGGGTGTAGCAATGGTTGCATGTGAGGTAGCTTGGTTGCATAAGCTACTTTATGATATGCATCAGCCTACAGATGGGCCAGTTGTCATTTATTGTGATAACATGAGTAGTATACACTTGGCAAATAACCCAATCTATCATGCTAGAACAAAGCACATTGAGGTGCATTATCACTATGTGCGGGAGAGGGTTTTACTAGGTCTTATTGATCTAGTTTATATCAGCACAGAGGATCAGGTAGCTGACATATTCATGAAGGCATTGGGTGCAGAGAAGCTGCGCAAGTTCAGAGACCTGCTTGGTGTGTAGGAATTGGGATTGAGATCGAGGGGGAGTATTGAGATATCGAGCTCCACTCGTGATATGCCAGGGTGACCGTTGTGCATTTATGTCACCGACTTGTCAGTTGCAGATGCGGTTGGTACACCGCCCATGATAGCTAGATGATAGGTATCCTTATCTACTCTAGTTCGTGGCTCAGTTAGTATGCCACCTTAGTTAGTTGAGTTTGGTTTGAGACCCATATATAGGGTTCTTCTATTTCTATGTACTAGAGTTCTTTTGGCTTACACAACTAAGAAGAGGAAAACTGTTTTCAGCCTCCACCTGTGTGTGTATTCCCCCATTGTGCAAGCAAGAAAGCTACAAGTGAGACTCCTTCCTTCTCTCCCACAATCTTGACAGAATATTCTAGACCATATCTACAATCCTTCACCCCTGTACGTGGAACGAAGATGGACGGGTGAATCAGGAATTTATTATATAGCTATCCACCGACTTGCGTACCTTCAGACCAACTTGAAGAGAGTCAAGTGGATGGAGGATTTAAAGATCGTGAAGCTGTACATCTTTGTCGAGGCTCACGGAAACGCAACCCTACATGTCGGCGGTCGAAAGGTCAAGCAGAACAAGTATGTATACGACGAAGTGACTCGAATAATCCTTGCCGACAGAATCAAGATGTTGGGACATCATAAGAAGAACGGGTATCAAAGAAAGGGATACCCCAAGATTCCTATGACCTATCGATTCCTGAAAATTCATGACCCCACTCCATATTATTACTCAGTTCCCGTGGCCAAATGTAACACAATCTTATTTTCCCCAAATTAATGTATCAGCTTGTTCTACTTTCCCAAAATAAATGTACTCGAAAGGGCTATGCCCACATGAATGAATAAGATTTTTATCATTGTCTGTCATGGCTATAAGTGTTGGTAAAGGAGTTAAGTGATTAGGTCACTTGGCTAAGCGCAACCTCAAGTACAGATTCCTAGTCCGACCCCTGCACTAAGTATGGTTGTAATTCAAGAGAAGAAGTTTCTTCTCAAACAAATCAAGCCACCTGAATTCAATGGCAAGGGAAGGACCTTCCAAACTGACGTCGAGGTCTGGATCGAATCCATAGAGGATTACTTCGAAGCAGCAGAGACTGCACCCACTAACCAAGCGATGCTCACCAAACTTGGAAGCAATGGTGCAGAGACCAAGGGGTCTCGGAAGGGACAGTTACTTGGGAGAAGCTTAAAAGAGTTGTGCGAGGGAGATATCTACCACCTGCCTATCGCACACAGAAGATGAACGAGTTCTATGAACTGAAGCAGCTTGGTTTATCCCTTGATGCATACTATTCAAAGTTCGTCTCTCTCTTAAAGTATGCACCACAGATGGATATGACACAACAGGTGTCAAAGTTTTATGCTGGGTTAAATCCACCCATTAACACCCGCTTGGAATCAATGCGCCCAACAGACCTACAGAATGCGCTTATTCGAGCTGCACCCATAATACAGGAGGTGCAAACGAATCCAATGAATAACATGACTTGGTCTTATAAGGATCATAACAAGGGAATGTATAAGTCTTAGGCTAAGAGAGTGCAGGGCCAAAACCAGGGACAAAGGAAGAAAGCTAGGGTAAACTCTGTCAACAATTTCGTTCCTACACAAGGTAATGGCCGCAATCTCCGTTGCTTCCATTGCAACGAGCCTGGATACTTTAAAAGGCAGTGTCCCAAGCTTAGCCGAGGACAACGTCAAGGGCCATTCCAAGGAGCCGCCCATGGCCAAGGAGACACCGTCAGGGCCAGAGGGAGAACCTCCACTGTTGCCAACAAGGAGCTGAGTGATGAAGAAGATCCAACCATGGAAGCAGACATTGAGAGGGCAACGGTTCATGCTGCTCTTCACAAGAAAGGCCCAAATCGCCAATTCTCGGTGATTCAAACTCCTTCGGATTATCAAGGTAAAAGCTTCAAAACCTTGATTGATTGTGGCAGTACACATTTCTTTATTTCACCAATCTGTGCAAGAAGATTAGGAATAACCACAAAAGATGCACCTACCTTACTTGTGGAATTAGCAAATGGTCGAGAGGTCTCTTGTACCAGGCAAACTGCTAAGGTGAAATTCCTAATGGGTGGAAAGTCGACTTCGGTCAGATTCAGAGTAATGAACCTAGGTGTCCACAAATGTTTGCTTGGTATGGATTGGCTAATACCTAATAACGCCCACATTCATTGTGGAAAGGGCCAAGTCTCCTTCCCAAATTCTAAAGGGGAACTAGTCACAACTCAAGGAGAGGTTGGTAAGCCAAAAATTCAGCTGGCAAAAGCAACACAAATAATAAAAGGAGTTAGGAAGGGGCTACCTGTCTATTTGATTAAGCTGAATAAGCTAGATCAGAATCAGGAATCTAGGGAAGAACCTTCATGGTTAAAGGAATACGCAGACGTATTTCCTGAAGAGCTGACAGAACTTCCTCCTCAAAGGAAAGTCGATCACGAAATCAAGCTAGCGCCAGGAGCTGCACCAATCGCAAAGAGACCATATAGGATGTCCATCCCGGAAGCGATTGAGCTAAAGGAGCAACTCAAGCAACTGTTGAACCAAGGCTACATCCATCCTAGCAGTTCCGTGTGGGGAGCTCCAGTGCTGTTCCAGAGGAAGAAAGATGGAATGCTTCGGCTATGCATTGACTACAGAGGGTTGAATCGATCGACCATTAAAAACAAATTCCCCATTCCAAGAATAGATGAACTTCTTGACCGTCTCCAAGGTGTGAAGATCTTCTCTAAGATAGATCTTAGGTCTGGATATTATCATATAAGGATCAAGGAAGAAGATATCCCAAAGACTGCATTCAGCACAAGGTATGGACACTTTGAATTCCTAGTTATATCATTCGGGCTGACAAATGCTCCTGCTACCTTTAACATGCTAATGCAGGATATCTTTATGCCCTATCTTGATGACTTCGTACTTGTCTTTTTTGACGATACCCTAGTCTACTCTAAGTAGGAAAAAGATCATGAACCTCAGCTTCGCATTGTCCTTGAAACAATGAGGGCATGCAAGCTTTATGCCAAGAAGAAGAAGTGTGCATTCTTTAAGCGACATATTGAATATCTAGGATTCATTGTATCAGCGGAAGGAATTTCAGTAGATTCGGCCAAGGTCAAAGACGTTCTAGAATGGACAACACCAACTTCTGTCAAAGAAATACATAGTTTTCTTGGATTGACAGGATGATACAGGGTCTTTATCAAAAACTATGCTTTGATTGCAGCGCCTCGATTGATCTACTAAAGAAGCAAGTATAAATTGTATGGTCACCTGCTAAATAGACCAGCTTTGACAAACTAAAGCAAAGCTTGGTATCAGCACTGTAACGTGTCCACTAGGATCATCCAGGACACGTCTTAGCAGTCCATCGGAAAGGATGTCTAGAAAACTCCGCCCGGCACTCCCATGGAATGTTACGGGTTTTGCAATCTAGGTCTTCCCGTGTCTGCCCCGAAGCGGAAGTATCCTGGCCGTTCCCACTTAGGATCGACCTGAATTTGGGTTTTCTTGTTTGGTCATTAGCTAGCAGCAACTAGCGTCAGACCCGAGCGAATTACTTTACGCAGAAACGCCAAGTCCGAAGCGGATTCACGCTGCACTTGGTTCAACGAGAATGGGAAACGAGAGGGATGCAAGGCTCAACCTCTCTGCCATAAGGCATAGTTCCATTCCGTTCCCCTAAAACAGCGTAAATCAGGTAAGACGTAACTCTAGGTTATTGCTCTCATTATTCGCTTTGGTAATGATGATCATCCCGCTGTTCTTCGAGATTTTTGAGAAAAGTTCCCGGCTAACCGGGACCACCCATCCGTGGGACGGACCCATGGTCCATCCTCCGCACTTTCCTCGGTTTGTTTTAGTTATGTAATTATCTAACACATTAATTTGACATATAACAATCAGCTTCTTTAATTAACCCTGTTAGGCACTGGTTCCTTCACGTAATTTTATCACGTGACATAGAAAAACAATATCAAACAACTTCTTTATTAGCATTTCATCATTTTATCTTTGAAATACAAGGAGTTCCGCCCGTAGGCTTGTCCATAAACTGCCCGAAGGCTATCCAGTAATCCGCTAGGGATCACTATTCCAAGCTTCTGCCCGTAGACTAGTATGCGGGCCTCGAGATCCAATCCCGAGTCACGTTAGTCTCTTGTGCAGGACCCGGAAGGCGAGGGATTTACGGCCAGAGCCCCCCCTGGCACCCAAGCGTCCTCCTGCTCCAAGTAGAGCTCAACGGAAAGACCTCTCGCGGCGGGTTCGGTCCACGTTCCCGGCGCGGTCAACAACCCCCTTGGTTAGGGTCAGGCAGGCAGTCGGGGGTAACTGAAGCTTTTAACTTGGCAATTTTTCCCAATAAGGGTGATGTAACAGGATGACTACTCATCCTCTTGCAAGTTAAACTTGCGCAAGAACTTACCAACCTTATTTCAAGAAATGGCAAAACTCTCTTGTGAACAAACAACAAGTCTATGCAACGTTGCAACTTATTGCACAAGTGTCGCATCTATTCCGTGGGATCATTTCACCCATTGAACGGCGTTTTCTGGTCACGGAATTATCTCCAGACGAGAAGCAGGGTTTAGGGTATCTTCTTACCCAATCCATTCCTAATTACACTAGTCCGACAACGTTCGGTCCTAGAAATTCCAATTCAGTTCGTGTTTCATCATTTGAACGAGTGATCCTTAGGGTAGAAACCTTAGATCGTTTTATGCATGAGCATCCAATTGTCCCTACATTCCATGAATGTGGGTAGGATCTTTGGTTCAAGGGTTCGTCCTGGTAACAAGTGCTTGGAACTAGGTCAAGTCCTTAACGTGCTAAACCCTAGTTAGCACTTGGGTTATGTATCGATTTAGCCATCCTATGCGAATCCCTTGCGGGTTAGGCGATTTAGATAATTCGATCTACTTGTCTTGCGACAAGGACGAACCATCCCTAGAGATGTTAACTTGATCTTAAAGGAGAAAGCTAGTTGTAACATCTCACCATTCGCCTAAACACGTGATTCATTGCTTCTACGTACCCCTAAATTCGCACTAACCCTATCTTATCTGGTTAAGATCAAAACACATGTTAAATTGCGGCATAACTTCCATTGATCCTACTAGGACTTGCATTCAAGAATCATGCCACAATTCTTTTTCTAAGCTTTTAAGATTTCATGCTTCAATAAACCATGCAGCCTTTCCCTAAATACAACTCTTGATGAATGAAATTTTCATATGACAAATGTGCAACATGCACTCCTTTCCTGACTACAACGTAGTGAAATTCATGCCAAAAAAACAAGAGTTGACCTATTCCAATTTACAATTACATGCCACACACAAATTCCTAGAATCATTTCCGCGCTCTTCTATTTCCTACGGGGTTAAGGACTTTCCCTAATGAATCATTCAATGAAGATTTGTCAAAAAAAAAATGCGACGTGCAATTAATCTTTCCATGCCTAGTCAAAGGTGCACTTTAATAATCTCAACCTTATAATGCTAGGCAATAGGTGTTCTAGGCCGTCACTTTGACATGCACGATAAGGCAATATACTATTAAGGACGTTAAATGGATAGACAATTTCTTTATATGGAGAATACCAATGACCCAATTTCATGTCATGAACTAATTCTAATCATTGTTCGAATAGTCGATCTATTTCCAGTTGCATTTAACTTCACTAGGTGATTTTAAGCATGCATAGGTGCTTCCTAATTCATGAAGTTATCGTGATTAATGCAATGCTTTTGCGTGGAATCAAAATTTAAAGTAAAAACCTGGACTTGTGGGCTCGGGAAGATATCCACATGAACATTAGGAGAAGAACCTTTTGTGGTTGCGCCTTGTGACTTTTTTTTAGAGCCCATCGCGAATTCGATCTTCGGTTAGCCTTCATGGATTTCGAACTTCTTGCCTTGGCTTGTAGTCTTATGATCTTGGCCCGTCTCCCTTTTATGCGAAAATCCCCTTTGAATTACGGATCCATGAAGAAGTACCGGCTTGCAAGATTTGGCTTACGGAAGGCTTGAGGGTTTGAGCTTGGACCTTTTTGTGGGAGAGGAGGGAGTTCACAAAAAGGGATCTTGTGAATGGCCTTGGGGCAATGGAGACTTTGAGAGTTCTTCCTCTTCTTATCTTAAAATCCCGAGGCTAGAGATGGGCTTGTGGGTGATCGGTGGGAAGGGCTTGTAGCTCCCTCGCCTTCAAAGCCCCGGAAAGGAGTATTAGGGAACTATTGGGAAGAGCTTATAGGCTTCCACTTCGAAGCTTAAGGAGGAAAAAAGGTTTGGGCTCTCGGGGGGTTCCAAAAGGAAAGGGCCTTTAAAAATCTTGGGTTATAACAGACTTTATAGGGTCTCCACAAGTAGGGCCTTTAAAAGAACACCGAGGGTCAAAAGGCTTGTGGGAGTTACAATGGAAAAGGGGTTTAAAAGGAACCCGAGGGGGTAATATGGACTTGTGTGGGGAATCCACGAGAAGGGGGAACTTCATAGGGACTTGGGTGGGGAATTCACGGGAAGGGTAAAATAGACTTGGGAGAACCCCATGGGAAGGGGTTCTTAAATTCTGCAGGGGGTATATAAAACCCACAAGAGAAGGCTTAAGGAACCCCACAGGAATGGGGGCTTCCTAAGGGGACTTAAGAAGCTTCTCAAGAAGCTTCTGAGAAGCTTCTGTGGTCCACCTTCCCACACGTGGAGGAAAAGGAAGGCGATCGAATTGGGCTGCAGTGACGTTCGACTCCTGGCAAGTGGCTTCTCGATCAGTCCCTCGAGCACAGGCGGCGGAATTGAAGCAGCAACTTGGCGGCTCTACTCTCCCTCTCAAATGGCAGCGTCCCGACTCTCTAAGCTTCCTCCTCTCTCTCCATGATAGCCTCAGCAACCCTTCTCTCTCACGACGACCTCCCTCACGGTCCTCACTACAGCGTGATCCCTCTCAATGGCTTCCTTCCTTGGCGTGGGCAGCGTTACGCTCCGCCCCCCCTTCCTCCTGTGCTTGCCATAGCCCTGAATTTTATAGCCAGAGGGAGAGGTACCTCCCTCCCTCCACGCGGCCTGATGCATGAGCATCAAGCCTTCCATGAGCTCCAGTTGGATGCTAAGTCATAGCACCTCCCCTTTCTCTCCTCCAGCACGATCGTTGGCTGGATTTAAAAAAAATTGCCATAAATCCACAATTTCATCTTGATTTCTTTCCAAGAGGGGGTTCACACGAGCATAAACGAGTTTCCTTGACTTTGCTCTTGTTCATGCCAATGGAGATTGTACAATTTCGCTGTCCAAATATTCAATGCCGGCATTCCCTTGCAGGAGTATCATATGGGCTGGAAATATTTACAACGGAAATATTACAAGCACCCATCCTGAAACTTCCAGATCTTAGTAAGAAGTTTGAAGTGATAAATGATGCTAGCGACTTGCCTTAGGATATGTGCTCATGCAAGAAGGTCATCCCGTAGCATACTCTTCAAGGAAACTGAAGAGCCATGAAAGTAATTATGCTACCCACGATCTGGAGCTGTTGGCTGCCATCCATGCTCTCAAACTTTGGAGACACTACTTGCTGGGTAACAAATTCGCTCTAGTGACGGACCACAAGAGTCTTAAATGGATTTTCATCCAGAATGAGCTCAATATGAGGCAACGTCGATGGATTGAAGTACTAGAAGAATATGACTTTGAAATCAAATACCGGCCTGGAAAGGAGAATGTAGTTGTCGATGCACTCAGCCATTGCAAGGCATTTCTGAATTCTCTGATTTTGCAAGATTCATCAACAACAAGATCTCTAGCCACAAAGGTATCCATGCCAAACAACCCAATTCTTGAGCTAGCTAGAGAAGAGGCATGCCATGACCCAACCTATCAGAAAATGCTAAGGGAGATCCCCATCAAAGATCAAGACCCGAAGCTACAAACGAAGTATCAAGAATTCTCTATCAATGATGGACTTGTCTACTTTAGGACAAGATTATGTATCCCGACAAGCCAATCACTTAAGCAGAAGATACTTTGGGAAGCCCATGACTCCCCTTTCTCAGGACATCCTGGCTATGCCAAGACCCTTAATGCAGTCAGGAAGAGCTATTATTGGGATAGGCTCAAAGGTGACATTCTCAAGTATGTCACGGAATGCTTGTCTTGTCAACGCATTAAGGTCGAACATGTCAAAATGCCAGGGAAATTGCAACCACTTGACATTCCCCAAATGAAATGGGAACTCATTAGTATGGACTTTGTTGTGGCCTCCCCCAAGTTCAAGGAGGATACAACTCCATTATGGTAATAGTAGATATGCTCACCAAGGTTGCACATCTTATCCTTGTTAAGACAAACTATAAAGCCTCAAACATCGCAAGGTTATTCATCAAGGAGATTTTCAAACTACATGGATTACCCAGAAGAATCATTAGTGATCGTGGCTCTCTCTTCACATCACACTTCTGGAGGGCTATCTTCGAGGCCATTGGGACTGAACTCTGTTTCAGTACAACTTATCATCCCCAAACTAATGGTCAAACATAACGAGTCAACCAAGTCATTGAAGATATGCTTAGGGCACACTGCTGTGGTGAACCCAAAAAGTGGATTCAATATTTATCACTGGTTGAGTTTGCCTACAATGCTTCCTACCAACAAAGCATTCAGATGACCCCTTTTCAAGCATTGTATGGGCACGATTGTCATAGTCCTTTGAGCTTTTCGGATCCAACCTTGAGGGTTGAAGCTTCAAAGCAGATGCTGGAAGACATGGATGACCAAATCAAGTCAATAAGATAGGACATCCAAGCCGCCAAGGACAGACATAAGGCTTACGCGGACCTGAGATGTCAAGATAGATCCTTCGTTGAAGGTGATATGGTCTTCATTCGCGTATGCCTAAAGAAGAATTCCCTATCCTTGGGTGAATGCAAAAAGCTAAGTCCAAGGTATTGTGGACCCTACAAGATTCTCAAGTGCCTAGGGCGTAATGCTTACAGACTTCAACTCCCTAAAAACCTAAAAGTTCATAATGTATTCCATATCAGCCTATTGAAAAAGTATGTGCCTAACCCTAGTCACGTGCTTGATGATCAACAAGTTGTAATGCCAAGCCAAGGAGTCCTTGAGCTACAACCTGACAGGATCTTAGATGTTAGGGAGAGGCATTTGAGATCCAGGACCTTGAGAGATCAAAGCTCTTATTAAGTTGAGCCTTAAGAGCATCTAGCTCCTCATGAGTTGTCCCTGCTAAAAGCATGTCATCCACATAGAGTACCAAAATTAGTAAAGAACCGTCATGGGCTTTCTTCGTGTACAAGCACGTATCTATAGCAATATGGTTGTAGCCTTGTGATTGCATGAATGCATCAAACTTATGGTACCATTCCCTAGGTGCCTACTTCAAGCCATATAGACTCTTCTTTAGCTTGCACACTAGGTGTTTCCTGCTAGGGTCTGCAAAGCCCTTACGTTGCTCCATGTAAATCTCATCATGCAAGTCCCCATGTAAAAAAGCCGTCTTGACATCCATCTGGTACAAGTCCAGGTCAACCTGTGCAACCAAGGCCAAGAATAAGTATAGGGTGGTCATCTTGACCATAGGAGAAAAGACTTCATCAAAGTCAATACCATGCTCTTGCTTAAAGCCCTTAGCAACCAATCGAGCCTTGTATGCCGGATTGGGGTGTCCAGGGGTACTTTTCATCTTGTACACCCACTTGCATGGCAAAGCCTTCTTACCCTGAGGTAAGGAAACCAAATCCCAAGTCAGATTCTTATGCAATGAGTCAAGCTCACACTGCATAGCTCTCTCCCAAGAGTGACAATCACCCTTGTGCATAGCCTCATCATAAGTGAGTGGCTCTCCTGCATTTGTAACCAGTACATAATCTATAGAGGGCGCAAAATGGTCGGGAGGTCGTCTATCTCTAGTAGAATGCCTCAACCCAGGCTCTACTGCGTGACCGACATCCTATCGAATATTAGCATGTCTAACATCTGGGCCATGAGCATCAGGTGATGTTGCACGTTGTCTAGCTAGTCGTGGAGCGGGCTGAACGGGAGCAGGTGGCTCCTCCTGAAAGATAACTTTGCGTACTTCAACCACTTTCTCAGGCTGCATATGCATTTTGTCCTCATGAAAGATGACATCATGACTGCGGATCACTTTCCGCACCTGTGGATCCCATAGACGGGAACCCATCTCTCCTGCATCTCCATAGCCAATGAAAATGCATTTGGCACTTTTAGGATCCAGCTTATTACATTTTTCCTTGGGCACATGGCAGAATGCCTCACATCCAAAGACACACAAATGATCATAAGAGGGGGGACTTGCCTGCCCATACCTCCTCTGCAACCTGAAAGTCAATGCCACTGCTAGGTGACCTGTTAATGAGATGCATTGTAGTAGTAATTGCCTCAGCCCAAAAGTGCTATGGTAAGCCAGCCTGGCTAAGCATGCTATGGACCCTTTCCTGAATGGTCCTATTCATGTGTTCAGCCATACCATTCTAGGGTGGGGATTAAGGGGCGGTCAACTGACGCTTAATACCTTGCTCATCATAGAACTGCTCAAAAGCACGTGATATATACTCACCCCAATTATTTGACCTTAGGCATTTTAGCCTTTTCCCAGACTGGTTCTCTACTAATGCAAGCCAATGTTGAAATGTGTCTAAGTCATTGGATTTTCTCTTTATGGGATATGCCCAAATCTTACTGAGTAATCATCTATGAAAGTAACAAAATAATTTTCCCCACCCAGTGACTGACAGGGCATGGACCCACATACATCTGAGCGCACAAGAGCCAAGGGCTCACCCATGTGTTTCTTACCAGATTTTTAATGCATATTTCTAGTCTTCCTGCCATACAAACAATGATCACAAGAATCAAAATGCAAAGAGTAAAAAGGCGAAAGATTCCTTTAAGGGACATATGCCCCAAACGAGCATGCCAGAGGGATACATGGGGGATAGAATCCACAGACAAAACATGATCCAATGTAGCTCCATATACAAGTAAGGGATAGAGGTTGCCAGACTTGGCACCTCTTGCAAGCACAAGCCTGCCATGAGTAATCTTCCATGCAAAGTCTCCAAAAGACGCAAAATACCCTGCATCTCAAGCTATCAAGCTGACATAAGGCTGCGAGTCAATGCAGGTACATGGCGTACATAATGCAAAACAAAAGAACTGCCAAAAGGAAACTGAAGTGCCTAACATCTCCAATGCCCACAATGTCAAGAGATCTGTCATCACCAAGACACACAGAACCAGAGATGGTACGATAGATATGAAACCAATCTCTACAGAGTGTCACATGAAATGACGCACCTGAATCCAAAAGCCAACACTACCCATACATAGAATGTATCTTAGAAGCCTGTAAGGCATCGCATGAAGAAGCTGTAAGTATGTAATCTTCATCTAAATCAGTGGCGTGCATGACATTAACCTCTTCTATCTTCACACTGGACTTTGCAGGTACAATACTGCGCTCAGAAGACTTTTCCTGCACTTTCTCTTTTCCCTTTTTCTTGTGCTCATCATCGCGCATCTTATGGCACTGCGGCCTAATATGTCCTGCTTTCCCACAGTAATGACAAGTAAGATCGGACTTTCGTCCACGGGACTTACTGCGACCACGTGACTTGGACCTGGACTTCTGAGAGCCCCTGCCCTTATGATCATTATCATGCCTGCCATGTTTGCCACCTCTAACAATCAATGCATGTGAAGAGCGGGAAGCATCATTGTTTCTCTTGTTGATTTTCTCAATTAATAAAGCGCTCTCAACAACTTTGATTTTCAACCCATCAAGCTTGTTCGTGCATATGGTAGTAAGTAAGACACCCCATGATTCAAGCAAGAAGGTGCCAAGCAGAAACAATGAGTGCAAGTTGCCTTTGAACTCAATACCATGTGACAACGGATTCTTCATGATAGCATGAAATTGACTGAAATGAGATTATACGGATGTCCCCTCCTTCATGCAAAGATCCATTAACTGCTTCAGCCAATACATCTATGACGCAGGACTCTGCCGCGCATAAAGCTCCTGAATCTTCTCCCATAAATCCCATGCACTCTGATTCTCATCTTCAACAACATTATGATGGACCTCTTCTGAGAGTAACAAGATAATGATAGACTTGCATAGCTCATCAACTTCCATCTAGACATCATTTATATCCTCAGGTTTAACATCCTTGAAACACAAGGGTTGAATCTACAACTTTTGCACCAAAATTTGCCATATTTGGGACTTCTAATACCCATAGTTGGTACCATCCAACTTGGCAATGTTAAAGAGAGCTGTGTCTTTCAGATGACCAGCTATATTGTCCCAAATCAAAGCAAAAAAGAAAAATTGCAGGTTGCTGTAATTAGCAAAAAATGCACTAAAACAACTGCTAAAACTGACTAAAAGAGTGAATATCACCAAGATAACCACCTGTCCACCTAAGATGACCAAGATAACATCAAACAGTAAGCATTACTCTTATAGAAGTGCTCAAAATCTGTAGATTTCAGCTTGCTAGAATAAATGATAGCAGTATGTAAAATTGGCCCAAAGTGAAACAATCATTGATACATATGTCATTGCAACTTCTAGGTAGCAAGATACATCCAACATTGAGTGTCAAGGGGAAAGAAGGTACCAAGAACTGTCAAACAAATAACCTGTCAAGCAAGAGATATCTCATAGGTCTAGAAGTCATGCATGTAATGGGGCTCAGGGTAAGAGAAGAGACCAAGTACAAGCACAACTGATAGAGCAAGAAGCTCAATGCATAACCATCCAAGATGCATACAAAACTGACAAACCTGTGACAGAGATAGGTGCCTACCCCAATAGGTGTATCAAATCAGCCCACTACTAACAGACTAACTACAGACATAAAGCTCTCAAGAGAGCAAATATATGTAACTGTTCCACAAGCTCAAGCTCAAGTGTAAGTAAGACTCTACGTACATCCGAATATACCAAGAGGCTCCCACTGGAAGTAAATTCAGATGCAAATAGAGCAAGCAATGCTCTAATACATCGAATACACAGCATCAGATATGCCAAATCCCAGTAGGGTACATCTGGAGCATAAATCCCAAGCTATCTTAGACCTGTAAAGCATAAGCCTAAAAGCATGCAAAGAGCATGTAACTAACAACCAAATGTAATGCCCAATAGGTCCAAAATGCTCAAATACATCTGACGACAAAGCTCCAAGTGACTGTCAAGCATAGGCAAACCAAGTGGCATCCATATCTGACCAAAGCATAAATGCAAGAAGCCTAAATGTCAAGCAGGGACAATAGGCATAAACCGATCCAAAGAATGCCAACTAAAGCCAAATGCTAATGAATGACGACCAAGGGGGAGCCTAATCCAAGATCAAAAGCATTCCGAACCAAAAAGAAGCATTTGACAATCTCCAAATACATCGATATGATCATCCAAATCTCCGATAAGCACCCCGGATCCAAGAATCAATGCATCCACCACGTAAATGAGCTTCAGCCCACTATATTACAACAGCATATTTACTGTTAAATGAAGCTCAATCAGTGCCCAAATCTGCTCCAAATCAAAGGGGCAATGCCAAGAAGCATCAAACAGTAAATGCCAAGTGCTGCCCTATTTTGACAATCCTAGGACTGTGTATACAGCAATGGCTGAAGGGGGAAGCATTCGAATTGATCTCACCGGGAGCCAAGAACTAATGCCGGGGAGTCCAAAAATTATCGGGGAAGGTTGCCAAGAGTGCCGGAAAGCCAAGGAAGAAGCAGGAAGTGCCAGGAGGAGATCAGCCCAGCCCCCTAAAAATGTGTCGCATTTTGCACTGGCTATTCTTGGGGGTTGGTGGGTCTTCAACAGTGCTTTGGAGCACTTGGCAATGTTGAGGGGGACTCCGATGTAGCCTTGGAAGGTGCCAATGGAAGGCCGGAAGCTCGGGGAGGAGGCGGGAGATCAAAACATACCTACAAATGAAGATGCCATGGCTGCCATTGAAGCTCGGGTTGAAGCTCTTCAAATCGGGGCTAAAGAGAATGTCGGGCAAGCTCCAATGCCTTTTCTCTAATACCAGTTGAAAGGGAAGTGGAACCCAGGAGGAAGAAGCTTGGCGATGAGAGCTATGGTGGATGGAGAGCAAGAGCAAGAGAGAGAGTGAAACCTCAAAGTGGGAACTCTAACAACCACAATGTGTGGACAGGCCTTCCTTTATTCAAATTGTCACTAAAAGAATAAAGAATAAGTGATTGTGATGGGCGCCCGCCACCTGCAGTGTATAGTGGCGGGTATTGTTATTGTAGTAATACATGGGCGGCTAGGCGGAGACGCCTTTACCCCCAACACAAGGTACGAGTGGCCACTATCACAAAAATTGAAGATGAAGATGAGGAAGCCATAGTTGTTGAGATATCGAGCTCCACTCATGATATGCCAGGGTGACCGTTGTGCATTTATGTCACTGACGTGTCAGTTGCAGATGCGGTTGGTACACCGTCCATGAATAATAGCTACATGACAGCTATCCTTATCTACTCTAGTTCGTGGCTCAGTTAGTATGCCACCTTAGTTAGTTGAGTTTGGTTTGAGACCCATATATAGGGTTCTTCTATTTCTTTGTATGTGACTTCCTTTTGGCTTACACAACTAAGAAGAGAAAAACTGTTTTCAGCCTCCACCTTTGTGTGTATTCCCCCATTGTGCAAGCAAGAAAGGTACAAGTGAGACTCCTTCCTTCTCTCCCACAATCTTGACATCATATCAGAGCCTTGTTCGTGGTAAGGAGCTCAAGAAAGCAAGCCAAGCTTGCGGTGTTCTGGTAAGAGGAGCAGTGTTGCTTTCATTTTCTGTTTTGGGAGCAGATCTCTGCAGGTAACATAGCCGAAAATTGCAAAAGTGCATTGTCTCAGGTTGAGACGCCCTTCGTGGTGAAGCAAGAGGGCAGTATATGCTATGGGATCTGGCTTTAGCCCTCGGGGAGTCTGTTTTTTTGATTTGAGGCCAATTTGGGGCCTGTTTTGGAGGCGGAAGTTTTCTGCACGCACTCAGGAAAAGGCCCTGTTTTATGCTGTGCGACCACTGTTCTACAGGTCGGCGAAAAGTTACTGTAGAAATTGCATCGTATGCTTGTGCGCAGAGACATTGGGAGTTACAGAATCATCCTTGTTGCTTGTTGATGCAAAATCGTCACTAGGAAGTGACTGTGTGGTTAAATACCACTTTCGTCAGTTTTGCAGATTTGCCCTTGTGAGGCTGAAGCTGTGTTCTCTGCAGTGAAAGAATTTTTTGCAGTATTCTGTAATGGCGTCAGATTCTCTTTCACAGATTGTAACTGAAAAGCTTGACAAGAACAACTTCCAAGCATGGAAGTTTAGAATGACGAATTTCCTTATGGGAAAAGGATATTGGGAATTTGTTGCAGGAAATGAAGAAGAATCAGTTCTTCCTGATGTTCCCAATCAACAGCAAATGCAGGCATTCAAAGCATGGCATGAGAGAGCTAGGAAAGTTATGTACTGGCTGTCTATCAGTATTTCAGACTCTATGATTGTGCATATTCAGGATGTAAGTACGCCAAAGGAGGCATGGGATACTTTGTCAAAAATGTATAGCACAAATACGCAAGCCAGGAAAATGCAGCTCAAGCAAGAGTTGCATAATGTGCAAAGAGTAAGTATGAGCATCAATGTTTACCACATGAAGGTGAAGAAGATTGCGGATGCACTTGCTTCCATTGGGTCGCCAGTGGAAGATGATGATTTAGTTTCTGTGACCTTGAATGGTCTAGGAAAGGATTATGCACAGTTCTGAACATCCATTTCCGTCCATGAAAGATTTCCTGATTTTGAGGAGTTGATTGCTCTTCTAATTTCTGAGGAGCAGAGAAATGGTGGTGCATCCTCTTCAGGAGGAACTTCAAAAGAAGCTGTCTTCTACTCAACTGCTGGAAGAGGTAGAGGCAGAGGTAGAGGAGGCCGATTTGGAGGCCGTGGTAGAAATCAGAATATGCAGCAAACTCAAGAAAACCAGTCCTATGGAGGAGGACGTGGTAACTCTAGAGGCAGGGGGAGCCAAAGAGGTCGTGGTGGATGGCAAAGAGGCCAAAATGCAAACAGTAATGTTGAATGCTACTACTGTGGTAAAATGGGTCATATGGCTAAAGACTGCTATAAAAAGCAGAATGACATCATGAATGGAAAACTGCAACAAGGGAATTATGCATCTTCTAGTAGGCAGGGTGATGACAGAAATGAGCATTTATTTATGGTGCAGCACATGAACAATTCTGTGACAAGTGCAGAAGAAAGCAATGATGTATGGTATGTTGACTCAGGTGCATCAAACCACATGACAGGTCATGCAGAATGGATGGAGGATGCAAGGAAAATGGAAAAACCAGGATTTGTGGAGACTAGTGATGATACTGCACATCCTATTGTGCAGATTGGAAAAATTCATTTGTCTATGCAGGATGGAAAAAAGAAATACCTGTCTGATGTATTTCATGTCCCAAATATCACCAAGAATCTGGTTTCTGTTGGTCAAATGGTTGAGCAGGGCTTGCAGGTCAGATTTAATCCTCATGGATGCTTTGTTGAGGATATGAAAAATAAAGGTCGCTTGATAGCGAAAGCAAAGAAGAAGGGCAGAATGTTTACATTGGATGCAGACATGTCTGAATTGAGTGCACCAATGTTTGCACATGGAACCGGTGTAGTTGCAGATATTGATATCTGGCATAAACGCATTGGTCATGTTAATGTACAACGACTTAAATCAATGCAGGCCCAAAATATTGTTGCAGGATTGCCTAAATTCAAGGTTGCAGAAATGCATAAGGTATGTGAAGCCTGCCAATTTGGAAAACAGGCAAGGAAGCCATTTCCTAGACATGTTCAAGAGAGTAAAAAGCCATTGGAATTAATCCACTCTCATGTGTGGACTACTAAAGCTGCATCTCTTGGAGGCTGTCATTATTTTGTCACTTTTATTGATGACTATAACAGAAAAGTTTGGGTGTATTTCATGAAAAAGAAAAGTGAAGTTTTTGGGCATTTCAAAACTCTTAAAGCTATGGTTGAAAAAGAAACAGGTCTGCAAATAAAATGCCTAAGGTCAGATGGAGGGGGAGAGTACCTCTCAAATGAGTTTGCAAGGTTCCTGCAGGAGCATGCCATAAAGCAGCAATATTCATGCAGTCATACCCCACAACAAAATGGAATTGTAGAAAGGAAAAACAGGCATATTGGAGAGGTATCTCGCGCCATGCTCAATGAAAAAGACTTGCCAGATTTTTATTGGGCTGAGGCAGTTGCTACAACAGTCTACATAATGAATAGGACTCCCACTACAGCAATACATGGGATGACTCCAGAGGAGAGGTATACTGGTAGGAAACCAGATATTTCTCATTTGAAGATTTTTGGTTGCATTGCCTATGTTCATGTGCCAGATGAGTTGAGATCCAAGTTGGATCCAAAAGCTGAGAAGTGCATCTTTATTGGTTACTCTCTGCAGCAGAAAGGGTATAGATGCTATAACCCTTCTATTCGTAAGTTTACAGTGAGCAGAGATGTTGTTTTTGATGATATGAGTACCTGGTATAAACCAATAAATGTGATTGATGATGTAGATGCACAAAATGGTAATGCTGCAAAGAATTCACAGCAGCAGTTACAAAATATTAGTGGACCTGGAGCGTCCCCTAGGAGTGGTTCACATTCTTCGCCATGGATAGGCAGATTGAGATCAGGAGAATCTTCTCAAAGCAATGCAGATAGTGGTATGCAGGTATCACGAAAAGGAAAAGAGAAGGTAGATCAGCCCATGTTTGATGTGAATGCAGGTCACTCTTATGTGGATGGTGAATCCAGTGGCTTAGAACAGAGCATTGATGATGAGTTGGGTATTCCTTCTATTGTTACACCTGGAGTAAGGAAGACCAGGGATGTTTTGAGAGCACGTGGGAGTGAATCTACTTTGCGCAGGTCTACGAGAGCTAGGTATCCTGTGGATAGGCTGAAATATGATGGATTTACAGCCATTCACTATGCATATATGATCAAAGTGATACAGGAACCAGAACCCACTTCTTTTGAGCAAGCCATGGGAAAAGAAAAATGGGAGAAAGCCATGGATGAAGAAATGGATGCCTTGGAAGCTACCTTTGCCTAAAGGTAAGAATGCAATTGGCTGTAAATGGGTTTATAAGGTGAAGCACAATGCAGATGGTTCTGTGAACAGATACAAGGCAAGATTAGTAGTCAAGGGGTATGCACAAACATATGGCATTGACTATGAAGAAACATTCAGTCCGGTTGCAAGGATGGCAACCGTAAGAGCAGTCATTGCTATGGCTGCATCAAAGGGATGGTCTTTACATCAGATGGATGTAAAGAATGCCTTCTTGCATGGTGATTTGCAAGAAGAGGACTATATGGAGCAGCCACCAGGTTATGTGCATGCTGTTCGTCTTGAGTTTGTTTGCAGGTTGAAGAAAGCCTTGTATGGCTTGAAGCAAGCACCTAGAGCATGGTCTGACAAGATAGGACAGTATCTTGTCACTATTGGCTTTCAGATTTCCAAGGTAGATTTCTCACTTTATGTGAGAAAAACAGAGAAATGTATTATGCTACTTGTCATTTATGTTGATGATTTGATTATGACAGGTGACAGTGATGAAGATATCCTTCATGTGAAAATGGTATTGAAGCAGAAGTTTGAGATGAAGGATTTGGGAGAGCTGCGTTATTTCTTGGGCATTGAGGTGATTAGATCACCAAGTGGGATACAGCTCTTGCAGAGGCAGTATGGATTGGACATGCTGTCCAAATATGGGATGACAGGCAGTAAGCCTATTTCAATTCCTTTGGAGCAGAATGTGAAGCTGAGCGCAGATGCAGGTGAGCTTCTGGAAGACCCTACTATGTACAGACGCATAGTAGGAAGCTTGATTTACATGACTATTACCAGGCCACATTTGAGCTATGCTGTTGGATTGGTAAGTCAATTTATGCAGGCTCCAAGGAAACCACATTTGGATGCGGCTAGACGCATACTCAGGTATGTGAACTCCACATTGTAGTATGGACTATTTTATGAGACTGGGGTTCAGATACAGCTGCATGGATACACTGATGCTGATTGGGCTGGTAGTATTTCTGATAGACGATCTACTAGTGGATATGTGTTCTCTTTTGGGAGTGCTGCAGTTACTTGGAGTAGCAAGAAACAGCCTACAGTTGCCTTGTCGAGCGCAGAGGCCGAGTACAGGGGTGCAGCAATGGCTGCATATGAGGTAGCTTGGTTGCATAAGCTACTTTATGATATGCATCAGCCTACAGATGGGCCAGTTGTCATTTATTGTGACAACATGAGTAGTATACACTTGGCAAATAACCCAGTCTATCATGCTAGAACAAAGCACATTGAAGTGCATTATCACTATGTGCGAGAGAGGGTTTTACTAGGTCTTATTGATCTAGTTTATGTCAGCACAGAGGATCAGGTAGCTGACATATTCACGAAGGCATTGGGCGCAGAGAAGCTGCGCAAGTTCAGAGACCTGCTTGGTGTGCAGGAATTGGGATTGAGCTCGAGGGGGAGTGTTGAGATATCGAGCTCCACTCATGATATGCTAGGGTGACCGTTGTGCATTTATGTCACCGACGTGTCAGTTGCAGATGCGGTTGGTACACCGTCCATGAATAATAGCTACATGACAGCTATCCTTATCTACTCTAGTTTGTGGCTCAGTTAGTATGCCACCTTAGTTAGTTGAGTTTGGTTTGAGACCCATATATAGGGTTCTTCTATTTCTTTGTATGTGACTTCCTTTTGGCTTACACAACTAAGAAGAGAAAAACTGTTTTCAGCCTCCACCTTTGTGTGTATTCCCCCATTGTGCAAGCAAGAAAGCTACAAGTGAGACTCCTTCCTTCTCTCCCACAATCTTGACAATAGCTCTGCTGGCCTATACCTGCAAGTGACTGTCCTTGCCCAACAAACACATACATTTGATGGATTGATCGATGAGGGTGCTGATTTTAATATCTTAACTCAGATCATTGGATTCAAATTGGCAAACCACAATTATAGTCCACTAATGCCAAACTCAACCCATATGGGGGCCGATCATATGCACTTTTGGGAAAGTGCAAGATTGCAGTTTCTATCAAATCTAAAATCGTACCAATGATCTTTTATGTGTTGCCAGATACACCCGGTATGGAATCGCTATTAGGACGTACATTCAAGAAGCATGCATTGTGCAATGTCGACTGCCAGTCACAATGCATTCACCTAACCATCGGCAACATATGTATAGTTACGGTTTCCAACAAGGGCTGCGTGTGACTCCATCAGAGGCCGCCAAGCCACAGGTAGAGAAACCCACCATAAAGCCTAAGGAGGGGGGATGTGATGTGTCACAATTTTCCAACCCTCAATGCCAACAAACCACAAAAACTAGAGGTAAGGCTCAGGAACCACTGCTCAAATGGATGCCTAAGCACAAAGACCCACCTCTTAGAAGCAGGCACACATGACCTTGCAATGGTAGAAACTCACAGCCAAGAGCTGGGAGGCCATAGAAAAGTTGATACAGGCAAAGACAAATGGTCAAGCTGTGATGGGTTTCCAAAACCTCGTTTCAAGCGTAGGCCTATTACGAGGGCAATGCCTAGATATGGGTGCCTAAAGCCAAAACTGTCAAGGGCACTACTCAAGTGCCACCCTCAAACTCATCCACGTGGGATCGAACATTAGTTAAGGAAGCAATACCCTAAGAGACCCTAATACCTAAGCCTACAGAGCCTAGAGCTACTAAACCTATAGAGCCTAAGACCAGTGAGCCACTCGTGCTACATCAAGTCTATTGACCAAAAATGTAGCCGACTTCCATTGACTCAACCACCCCCAAGGAGCCTAGTGACCCAGCTACTTCTCAACCAGAGCATAGTACATCCTCTAAGCCGCAAGCCCAACCCATGGTCCTTGAGGATGCCAGTACTCCTAAGGACCCACCTGAGGGTTGGTCTCACTAGAAGCTCTATTTTCTAGCTCGTCTTGAACCTACTACCTGGTGCCAACAAGTCTTAAGCCATCCTACAAATGATGATCGATCCTCACATTGGCTAAAGACCTAGCTGAAAACACATGAGATGACTTAGTCACTTGCATCAAGCGCTTAGATGCCACTTTCACCCTACTTGCTAAAAGTTATGAGCACTTAAACCTGGGTCTACTTGATCCATTCTTAGTGTCGGATGTGTGCTCCATGCTATGCACTTGGGAGGAATATGAATTCATGAGACGGTAAAAACCCCCATGGTCGTGGAGGAATTGATTGCCAATGCCAAGATATCTCAAGTCCAAGCCCTTAAAAAATGGTTGATCACCTATTATAGCAAGAGCAGAGTTATTGCCATGAGTCAAACTCTGCAAGCTAGCCGATAATAACTCATCCTTCTTACACAAGTGGTATGCTCTCTAACTCCAGTGGAAACAAGAAAGTTGCCAAATCATGACCAATGCTGAGCAGCAACATGCCATTAAGACCTCCAAGTATGATCCCACTTACGTAGCTCCTGCATCTTTTAGGGTATTGGCCATCACTCATAATCAGTCATTGGAAGATCATGTCACGAGCCACCCTTACCTAGATCGAGTCCTTACTGAAGAAGAGCTACACATTGCTAGTAGCAGGATCGACTTCGGTGACTTCCTCACGGATGTTCTCACCTACATCACTCAAGTAGGCATTTGTACTTTCGACATGGACCACTATGCTAATTTGGAATACAATCCAAACCTCTATGCTTGGCTCATGCGAAAGTAAAACACCAAGAGCACATGCTGAATGCCCTTAACCTCTCAAACCTTAATCCTAGGAGGGATTCTTCTCAATCCCAAAGGGGAGGGGGTAAGGTGAATCAAAGAGGTAAGGTGAATGAAAGGTGAATCAAACATGTAAGGTGAATGACAGGTGAATCAAAAAGGTAAGGTGAATGAACATGCAAGGAAAAAGCTTGAATCAATGTCAAAAAGCGGAAAAGAGTGGATGAAAATCAACCTTGTCATTGAGGAAAAAAAGGTAATTAATTTTTTGGAAGGAATGGACTGCTTGAAGGAAAAATTCTCTTTTCATTTAAGCATTTTATTCTTTTTATAAGAGCATAATCAATTCTTGTGTACCTTTTGGTAAGAAATCATCTTTTAGGGACACTAATGGTGAACTATGCTATCATGGTAGGAACTCAAAATGGTAGCACAACATGATTGGGTCCATCATCTCCCATTCATAGAAGAAGAAAGGGAAAGGTACCACATCTCTGTTGAGAACTGCACCTATAGCCAGTTGAAGTTCAGGACTATCCACAACATTAGAGAAGTTGTGGCCAAGGAGGAGGCTGCCAAAAGAGTTGTGGAACAGTGTAATCTTGCTCAATATGTCAAGAAATTTGGGTAGAAGACCACAACCACACTAAATGTGTAGAGTTTTTGAGAACCTACAATCTTGATAGTGAATGTGGCTTTGTGTGACAGTTGGAAGAGGAGAAGGAGCCAAGTAAGTACAAGTCCAGCTCAATAAGGCCTTGGTGGAGAAGGAAATAGGGTTGGAACCCAAGGTGGAAAGGAGATAAAAAAGGGATGTCTATGCCATGTGAATATGAAAAAGGACCAGGTTCTGACAAATGATGGCATAAACATCCAAGACATCAGTGTCAATCTCATCCAATGAATGGGTTTATGATGACAAATGTGCCCACGTTGGAGAGCATGGCAACCCGTTCATTGGATGAGATTGACTAGAATGGGTATGTGAGGAAGACGATGTACCAATCAGCCAAGGCACTAGCCTTAGGGAGTAGACCTGATGGTGGGGAATCCCTGGCGTCAAAGGTGGGAGCTGAAAGGAAGAAACCATCATCGAAAGCCTCGTTCATTGGATACAGTGGTGTAGTGACTACTCTTATCCAAGAGGTAGTGAAAGAGGCATAGAATGAAGAAGGAGAAGGAGTCAATGAAACACCGGATAGGTTTCCTTCCCACCATGAAGAAGAGCAATCCAGTGAAAGAATATTAAGTGACGAAGAGGAGGAAAAGGAAACACAATCTAGTCTTGGAAGGGCTAAGAAAACAAAGAAAAAGACCGCACAAGCGAATCAAGAAGAAGAAAGCAGGAAAAAGGAGAAGGCCAACTTAGAAAAGGCTAAGAAAAAATCTAAGAGAGCAAAGGAAGAAAGAAAAAAGAAGGCAAAAGAGGAGTCAAAGAGGTTAAAAGAAGAATCAAAGAGAACCAAATAGGAGAGAAGGAGGAAGGTAGCTCAAAAAGAGGGAGAATTAAGAAGGAAGGAAGAAGAGGACATTGCGCTAGCAATGCACATGTTAATAGAACAACAGTGCAGATAGGACAAGATGGGTGCAATGAGCCCACCATGAAATGAAGGGCCAAGCTCAAGCGCCCAAGCTTCGGAGATCACACCGCCTCCGGTAAAAGAAGGCAAGGGCAAGGGCCTAATGGATCCCATCCCTACTCCCCTAGTGACCACCACCACCCCTATAACCACAACCACCCAAGGCTCCACCCCTAAAATTGATGCTAGCAACATCTAGGCCTAGGTGAAATTCTTGGTAAATAAGGAAATGGCCCAAGGGGTAGGTGAAGGAACCCCTGATTGAAGCTAAATGATTGGCTGCTATAGATGTGGAGTCCAGATAGGACCCAAAAAGGCAAAAAATAGAAGCATCTACGACCACGACTCCCACCACACTGCCGTTGTCTGTAAATTACGATGAAAATGTATAGGAGCTCCTATCACAGTTGGAAAGGGCCAAAGAAAAAAAAGAAAGTCACAGTTGTGGAGCTGGAGGCCGAAAAGGAGGCCATGGCAACCTTCTAGCTGGAGAAGACACTCTGAGTGGCAAGCTACCACAAAGAGATAAGCGAGCTAAAAGAGCGAATCGAAGCTAAGAAGGAAAGAAGCAGAAGAAGAAAATTGGGAAGCAAGGCTGACTGAGAAGAAACAGAACCTTGTAAGGATACAACAAAAATAGAACCTTGTAAGGATACAACAACATATCGATGAGTTGGTGAAGTTGTATGAAGAGCTGTAAGGAGATATGAAAAATGTCCTGGATGCCACAGAGGAGCTAGAGGCACCAAGAGAAGAGAGGGCACGAATATATCAAGAAGAAATAGACAACTTAAAGAAGGGGACTACCCTAGAATTGGAAGAATAGGAGAGACTCGAAAGGGAAGTCCAATGCTTGAAGAAAGAGAAAGAAGAAGCCATCGAAGAAGAAACCTAAGGGCTGCAGGAAGAGCTAGAGAACCTAGAGTGGGAGGTGGAAGAGATAAAAACCATGGCTGAATTTGAAAGAGAGTGTCATGAAGGCAATAAGTCCACACGCAGAAGAACGAAGTTCTGTCTAAAAGGTTGTCAGAAGTTTCCATGCAACTCTCAGTGTGGCACAACAAGCCCAGAAGATAGCCGAGGAGCAGCTGAACCGTTGGAACAAGGAAAAAATACACATGCTAGAAGTATGGGATGAACAATAGCAGGTGGTAATGATGCTTTCTCAAAGCATGGAAAAGGACAAGGAAGAATTGGAAGAGAGAGCCAAACGGTGGGAAGAGCACAACTTTGAATGGGTGTGGGGACTTGCCGAGCGCTTGGCCATAGCAGAATGCAAGCAGCTATTGGCAAAGACCAGAACTGAAGCTGCAGTAGAAGCAAGTTTGGATGCACAACGGTAAGCCTTCTTAAGCACAATGCTCCACATAACACAAGTGGACATTAAGGATTCTGTGGAGAGGTTGAGAAGGAAGTTAGAGATGACCACTAGAGCCCTGAAGTACGGCTTGCATGAGCGTGCTGTTCCAGCTGGCACCCGCCTAACATCAAAATAACAATGCTAGTATTTGAGACCGGCCTCTCCACCACCAATGAGTTGAAGGAGCTAGGTTTTGAAAAGCAGGAGTAGCCACATTCAACCTCAGCTCTGATCTCACAAGAGCAACCACTAGAGGAAGGGCTGGACTTCAAAAACAGGAACTAGAAGAAAAACAACATGCCAAAGAGCTTAGCACACCACTATCAGATGCACCTTAGGAAGATCCAAAAGGCAGCCAAGTACCGGAGCGCATTATTGCAGCTAAGAGAAGAAGACGGGAATTGGTGGAGCAAGTGCAGTAGAGAGCTAGAGCACAACCCTAATAGTTTCTTGGAGAGTCCACACCACAACATGAGGATTTCTATCCTGTCAATGGCCCCAATAATTGAGTATTTGGGAGCAAGGAGAACTCCAAACCTAGCCCTTTGAGCTGTCATTTCTCTACCCATGGGCCCTGGACCGAGTCCTACCATTGGAAGTAGTGGACAACATAATTCAAATGGCCAACAACTTGAAAAATCAATCGGTCAAGGAGTGGAGCATAGTTATCACTCGATGGAGGTGGGAGGTCTCAGACTACTGGCAAGACAAGGTGTATCAGATTCCTTAGACAGTCCAAGGTTATGAAGCACAACCCAAGTGGTGGAGAAGGATTTGGGATACAAACCTTGATGCATGGATGAAGTTTTGCAGCACACTCCCTGAAGAAAGGAATGATCCTATCTACATGCCCTACCCTGGCAGGCACGGAGTGGATTACAATAGGGAGGAGCTAGGTATGACTTTCCCAAAATCTACAATGCCAATGTAGAGAATCAAGAGGAGTGCCTAACCTTCAAGACATGAGACATCTTTCCATTAATCATGCACTTCCTCAAGGATTTCTCATCCTGTCCAGACTCCACTTTCATCAAAACTTGTAATTATCTTACGACTATTAGGTTTCTACTAAAGCAAAAGCTAGCTGCCGAGGAAGCCCACCTCCTTCTGCTCTTTTTTAATCTCAATTAGAATAGATAGTTGTGCCATGGCCTAGCTAATGATGATGGATGCTTTGTTACTCTCTTTCAGTATGAAGGTACTCGAAGACATGGACGATAGTCGATTTATGAGGTGTGGGTATCCCTTTTTTTCAACCACACCTCTAAACTTCTGGGCCAAAAGCTATATGGAAAGCTATGCCTTTTTGAGCAAATCCCTTAGGCCACCCTATAATGCATCATCAGAAGAGGATCGACATATAGCCTAAGAGCACCCCTGTATCTATGATGGTAATTGTGTTTATATATATATATATATATATATATATAGAAGAAAAAAATAGAGAAAATAAAAGAAAAAGAAAATAAAAGAAAAGAAAGAAAAAAGAAAAAAAAGGAAAGACTCAGTCCATGAAATCATGTGAGTGCCGCAATCACTGCACCTAGGCTTTTTTACCTAGCCCCATCCCCCACTTCTGGAACTGTCTCCCTAAGCTGCACAAGCACTAGCACATACAACGATGCACAAACTGGGTTCTCAATTATGGCACGACACCACAGGCTTGCCTGAGGTTCCGATGACCCAACTCCCAGTTCCACTTCTGGCACCTGCACCATGCACTACACGAAGAGGTAGATACACCTCTTAGGAAGCGCACAACTTTGTCTTGTAGGTTCAGATTGTGTTGTATCAACCTCAGAGGGAAGGGGGAGGGACCCATCCAACACCATATTCAATTTCCAGGACAGATCTGCCCACTCGCCATTCTCCAAGGGGGATCCGTCCAACACCATCATCAATTTCAAAGATAGATCCGCCCATCCGCCATTATCCAAGAGGGATCCGCCCAATACCATCTTTAATTTCAAAGGGCAGATCCATTCAACACCATCCTTAGCAAGGGCTTGCATACAAACTCAAAAATCCATCGACTACACCCACCCCACTTTCCAGCTACTATCCATTCGTGCCATGGGACTGGCACTTGGCTAGGAGGGGGTAATGTTAACCTCAGCACAAGAAAAAGAAAAAAAATTGGAAAAGTGCAAGTTGGGAGCCGAAAGAGGTGGCCGAGAAGGAAATCAGTCACAATGGAAGAAGCAGGAAGGGAAATGACTAAAAGCACAAGGGTGGCCTCAAAAGCTGAGTCAAAGGCAAAAGCACGGTAGAAAGGAAGCTAGGAAGATAGGAGGACAATAGGAAAGAGGGCCTAGGCCACGACCAACCCCAAAAGGGATTAGGGTTTTGTATATAAATACAAAAAGTGAATGAGAAGCTCATTCTTTGGTATGTGGCAAAAAGCAATCTCTTCTTCTTCTCTTCTTCTCTCCTTCTTGCTTGCTTGTGTGTGCTTGAGGGAGGGAGTGTGAGAGTGTGAGGGATTGAGGGGAAGAAGTTCTCCATCATCTTCTCTCTTCTTCTCTTCTCTTGTCTCGCACGTGGCTATGGAGGATGGAGCTTGAAGGTGGAGGCGTAAGGATGCCTAAGCTCACATCACAAATTGTGGAGCTATTGGGTTGCTTGAGGGAGGAGGCTACTCATTCGGGCATCAAGGTAAGCTCACTACACCCCCATAGGATCAAAGGTGATTCAACTAGGTGAGAGATAGCCATTTGTGCTCGCTTAAAATGCTTGAAAGAATAAGCAGTCCGTGGGTATTGGTAGTTGAGAGTGAGCTCCCACTACACCTTGATTCCATACTCAAAAACATTTGTAAAGAAGACCATCCTGCCCTAATCAATAGAGTTGAATAGCGATCATATGATAGGGTCAGGTCTTGATCAAAAGATGGGTGAGATGTTCCTTTTCAATAGGTCTTCTTGGTAGTTCATTTTCTAATATGTAGATGACAATTTTTGTCCAATGAGGTGTGAAATCTACCTTATGAAGAGTTGACATTCTTGTTGAATATGGAACAAGTGGGTGTCAAGGTGATCATCATCAACCCCAACTACTTTCTCTCCACCAGTGACACAAGAGATGTGGTCAATAATAAAATGTTGCTTTTCCTTACATATGACCATATAAAAATTGAATTCTAGTAGAAGTAGAAGCCATCTAGCAATGCAACCTATGGTGCAGGGCTTGTTGACCAAATAATAGGGATAGGCAAAGGTACACATACAATCATATGTATCTGAATATATATTTACAAATACTTGGATACATACTTGGTTTTGGAAAATTCACCAGTTCATTCCTCCATATCAATTTTTTCTTTTAATCATTAATATAGGGGGAAACAGAGGAAGGGGACAAATATACACCGATAAGCAATGCCTAATGGTCTATGAAAAATGTGAATGGGGTAGACAAGTAGTGTCAAAACTTCTTGATGGTGTATATCATCGCTAATCCTTCCCATTCTATTGTGGAATAATAATTTCAACTCTATAAGCTAGTGAAGGTCAAAATGATTGTCCAATCCGAGGCTTGTAAAATGGGTGCAGTCATGTCAGATTTTTCAAAGCTTCATACAAAAAGCCTAGAATTCCTTTGTCCATTCCCAAACTTGAGATCTATTATCATCTTGATCTTGGCTATATCTATTGCAATGCCATTCCTAGATACCACATGGTCTAAAATGATGCCATTTTCAACCTAGAAGCGACACTTTAAGGGATTAAGAGGTAGGTGGTACTATTAACATCACTTGAAGAGAAATCAAAGATTCTCAACGTATTTCTCCTAGCTAGAGTGGACATATATATCATCCACAAACAAATACTTTGAGCCAACATCTTAGTATGTCCTTGATAATAGTACACATAAGTCTATGGAAGGTAGCCATTGCATTCATCAAACCAAAAGGCATGACAATGTAGACAAATACCCCCCATTCAATGGTGAAGGTGATCTTAGATCAATCATCTATATGCACTTGTACCTAATTGTAGCATGAGAAGCCATCCAAGAGGCTATAAGCTTCTTTATCTATCATGCATTTGATCATGTGGTCTATGTAAGGTAATGCATAGTAGTCTCTTTTGGCTATAGCATTTAGTTTCTTGTAGTTAATGCATGTACTTGGATTTTTAAATTCTTATTGAGTACCATAATGATGGGAGACACCCAGTCCATATGCTCAACCTCATAAATAAATCCTACTTTTTGCAATTTCTTCAGCTCTTCTTGCATGTGGTGTGCATAGTGAGGATTCATAGGATAGGATTGTTGTTTAGTGGGCTTGTGTTTAGTTTCAAAGAAATGGTATGTGTCAGTAGAGGTTGGGAAGACTAATGGCTTCCAAAATAATCTTTGATGGTAGTTCTTTCTATGATGCTTCCACCCATTCCTTCACTATATCTATTGTGGACAATTGTTGCTAAGGGTTAGGATATTTGCCTATGATGTAGCAGCTTTCTCTATTTGTAGTGTGATTGGTGTGCTTTCTACACTCAATATAGGAGTTATGCCCTGCTGAGTGGTTAAGCCTTCAATTTTCAACTTGATTTTAGCATGGTTTCACCTCTTCTTATTAGCATTATTCTTGCCTATTGTTGACACACTTACCATGGTTGATTGTTCAATGTTTTTTCTAGCCTCTTTGTTTTGCACTCTAGCGACATTGTTGAGGGGAATGGGGAGGAGATATTTGTCCCTGTTCATCTCAATAGTTAAGAGACTCAATGGCACCACGGGTACAATTACCTTGCTACTACGGGCTTTCCATCTTGGGATAAACATGATACATATGGGCGATTCCATAGTTAGGGCTCCATTGGCCTGCTTCATTCTCTTAAGGTTGTTCATGCCTTTATGGGCAATAAGAGAACATGTGTCCCATTGTCCGCATTTCCAACCAGCTATCATTTCCCTAGTCTAGATCATTTCTCATCCTCTTTCTCATCCCAACATCATAATAGGTGCCCATGCCTATAATCCATCAAGATAGGATGACCCTCTTCATTGTTGTAGTTAGTAGAGAATATGATTAATATACTCCTCATCCTCTACCAGTCCCTCAACATAATGGATGGGTCTTTCACTTGGGGGATGAGTAATGATTGGGTTTGGTAGTCTAGGAATTTCCAATAGACCGATTTTAGCTCCTTGTCCCATTTGTCTTTACTCTTGGAGAAGCTAGTAAGGCTAGAGGCTACATCTACCTTAGATAGTTGAAACCTTAGTTATATTAGGGATAATCAAAGTTGGGATTAGGTGCTGGTGGGAGTCCTCACAAAGGCCTACAATAGATGGATTCACACCCAAAGCATCTTCAATTAGTGCATATGTGTGATGGCCTCAAACACTTTGAAGGGAGGTGGTCTTTACCGCAATGAATACACTACATATTATGATGGTACGTACATTTAGGATAGCTCTAGGATCTCTACCATTTTTAAAAGATCTTACTATTGTTTTTTTACATTTTCCATACGGTATCAAGTGTCATTCACTTCAGTCTTGCGATACTTAGTTGAGGTCTTAATGCTTACCTACAACTTTCTTGCCTTTGCTTCTTGCTCGATGCACGTCATCAATGCGGATTACTTCATCAAGCACATTTGAGTTACCTGCCATGGTTTTGTAGATCTTTTTATCATGGATTCCCTTGATGAATGCTTTGGTCATAGCCCTGGCGCATTGGATATTTCAACAAATATATGCATTTAAATAGGTTTCTTACTTTGAAGACTCATCTCTCATGCTCTCATCCTCATGCTACTCAATATTCATTAAGCGGACGATGAGGTTATCATCATAGCTAGCCTCTACCAAGTGTGGGATAAAGAGATATTTGAGCAAGATGAACAAGGATTTCTCAATGGCATCCCAACAATCCAAAGGCTGGAAACTTTTCATGTCACTTGCGAGATTATTCACCTCACAAAATTTCTCAAACTATTCAATAGTTGTAAAGCTCATCCCCGTCTCAATATTTATCTAGATATTTTGCTACCAATGTGATTCTAGCTTGGTCTTTACTTCCAAGTGTATTTTCCATTCCTGTCACAAGAGGATTTGAGATATGTACATTCTTACATATAGCATGCTAGTGTTGTCAAACTTACATTGCTACACTAAATTTGATAGAAAATATTGTGAGGATCTTGTTGCTCCTATATTTGATAACATTCTTGAATGCTATCCATTTACGCTTGCATGGTTGCAAGTTACTTTTTAGTGTTATTGTTGATGTCAAACAACTAGTATTGGTCCCTTGCCCTTAGGCTTTCTTTAGTTTTTGTCCGATAGCTTTAGGGATGATGGTCAAAATATCAAAGTTAATTGCCTATTGGAAGCTATTAACAGTGGCATGGAAATCTTCCAATGCTTCACCTAATGTTTCAACTCTCTCCATTATTCTTAGTACAATCCTTATGGTCTTTCAATTGACTAGTTGAAGTTCATGGTTGATTAGGTTAGGAATATGTATTTTCTATGTCAAGAGAGCAGCTATGACTAGGGTCTCGATCGATCATGTCCACTACACATGCACATGCATCTATGTCATGGTTGTAAGACCTAGGCCTTTGACTATTGGTTCAAACTTCAAAGTTTGCATTGTTTTGCTATCTTACTGATTTGAATTTGGAAGAAATTTTATGGAATATTTTAGTTGTATTATGCATGCAAATAGGCTTTCTAAACACTTTATGGTGGGTGTGTTTTAAAATTCACAATGTTACTTGTTAGTCTGGTTTTCCCGAACTTGAGTTCCATAGTTTCAATTATTGTTTAAAGCGTGTTCCCTATTTGTGTTGTCTTGCCCTTTTTAGTTGCGTGGTGTTTATTTATATTTTCTTTTAGATCATGTTATCTAGCTAATGGATTTATTTGGTTTCTTGGTTGAATGGGTATGCATGCATGAGGTGTGGTGGTCTAACGACCTTTTCCTACAATGTGTGCCTTATGTGTACAGTGAACAGGAAAGTGCATTGAATTAAATAAGCGCACTGAACTTTAACTTGGTCTAATATATGCAATTGTGTGAAATGCAAAGATTAAGGACATGTGTGTGCTCGTGGAATGCATGTACGGTGATGTGAACAATGTATGTGTGTGGATGGTTAGTTGTGTGTACACACACGTGTACCAAATCCATGTGTATTATGCACATGTGCACTATGTACATGTGCACATGTGCTAGATGAACCTAGGTGATTGCACACAATATTTTACTTGTGATTATGTCCTAGGGTTTCCTAGGTTGGTCTGGGGTGAGGTGTAATAAGTGCACGAATCTAGGTATGATGTGCTATGCATGTGCATTGTGTGTTGTATACTATGTGGCAATCCATGTGCATGTGTGTACCATGCAATGTGCACTCTACATTGAGGTGATGAGTTAGTGAATTGGGATGTGTGGCTGGGTAAGTGCACAGAGGTGATGGGTTAGTGTATTGGATGTGTGTATGGGTGCCAAAAGATGGATATGCACTAGGTGGGTTGGGTATGCAGTGTATGTATATCCATGTGCATGTGTGCATTGTGCACGGTGCACGTGCACCAAGGAAGTCATTGAACATCCCTTGAAATCATGCTACTCTTGCAACATGCTATGGTTTCAAGATTCGAACTCTTAACCATCAATAGGTGCTCTCCTCAAATATGGATAAAAGACATCTCCAGGGAAAACCTCATGACTTGGTGGTTAGTGTGGCAATAATAACAAGAATTAAAATAATTAGATGGATATATACCAAACGTATCCCACCGTGCACCATCATGCATAGTGCACCATGCATTGTGTAGTATGCATTTATATGTGCACTAGTGCACAATATAGTGTATTGTGCTGGTCCATGTGCAAAGTATCCCAAGGGTGGTGCATATTAACCTATATGTAATGCAATTGAATTAATACCAATGTATGGGTGGGTGTCTGTGCATTATGCACCATGCACTGTGCACTATGCACGTGTACACTAAGTGGTGTGTGGGGTGTTGGAAGCTTGCAGTGCGAGGTGAAGAAATGCACAATGTGTATATTAGGTGAGGGTGATGGATGTAAGTGGGAGTGGTTGATGGGTATGTACACTATGCACTTGTATGTATGTGTACACCATGCATGTTGCATCATGGACTAAACAACCATATGCACTAATCCGTGCACTAGAGTATTATGTGGTACATTAGTGGAACATTAAGCTGCACAACAGTGGAATGTGGATTGATTAGTGACGTTGTTGTAAGCAAGGAACTATTGCAATAGGTTTCTTTCGTGTAGTGGGTGTATATGCCACAAGTGAATAAGCATGCATCCGTTTTTTGTGCACTGGGTTGATATTGTGCTAGTGTACGTGTACGTGTGCACCATGCACCATGAAATGTGCACCATGTACTATGGATAATCTAGATACAACTAGGTAAGTTCACTAAAGGTTACTTGTGCATGGATGCACTAATCCATGTGTGCATTAGTACATGCATAACAGTATGCATGCACTATGCATATTTTGCATCAATGGATGCACTAGTAGATTGTGTAGTGCACTGGTGGATGATGGGATAGTGAATGTAACAATGGGCTTGTGTTATGGGTGTAGGGAATAGGTAGTGAATTGCATGCACATGGATATGCGAGGATACAATGCACTAGGTGGTGTACACCATGGTAGGTTTGGTATTGTGTGTGTGTTGGAATGGAATTTGTGTGCAAGTGACTAAGCGTGGGGTTCTAGGATAGTACATAGGGCACTACAAGGTGCATCGTTCTCTCGTTCTCCTATCCATCCAACCCTTCCTTGTGAACATGGCACATACTATGCCATGAGACAAAGAGAAGAGAAGACACAATAAGCATATTGGTGAATATGTGCAAGGTTGTGTTGTGCACGTACATGCACTCAATAAATTGATTATAATGCATGATAAGACTTAATGTTCTTAGTGAATTCGGTGTTGTTTCCTGCGTGGTTGCTTATATGGTGGGTGGCGTGCACTATGTACATATGCATGTGTTCTAGTGGAAATGTGCACTATATGCACTAAAGTGAACTCACAAACGTTAAGAAACTTAATGCACCATACTATCCCAACAACCTTAATCAATTCATCCAGGAATTTAAAACAAATGTGATAATCACTCTCAGATACAAATCGGCCACTTGCTTCTATTAAATCCTTTTCTCTCTACCCCCCCTTGCAAATAGGGTGGGGTGTCAAAGGCAGCCTTGCCACACTTTCTTTCTCTTCAAAGTAGTCAGAGCCCCATCCGAGCAGATGCAACTAAACTTAATAAAGTACTCTGCCAAAACCTTCAATAAATTCCTGTTTGTTATCCAATAGCTAATTTGAGCTTCTTCTTTGGCTCTACTTGTGGCAACTCCACTCCTCCTACTAGATTCCTCTCTTTGCAATGGGTGTTTCCCTCTCTCAATTGTTTCTCCTCGTGTCAAAAAGTGTTGTGAGTATGGTGGATTGGCAAGAAAAAAGCAAAGGTGGCTACATGGAAGATGTGTTGCAAAAGACGACAAAGAGAAGGAGGGGACAAGAAAAAAGCACAGGTGGCTACACAAGAGAAGTAAGGGGTAGCAGGGAGGTTAGAGAATTGAAGACAAGGCTATGTAGCCATGAAGAATAGCAAGCAATAGGGTACAGACTTCCTCCTTCCTAATGATGAAGAGAGATGTTGATGATGAAGCTTCAGGTATCCCTTTTGCTGCAGTTGTAGGTGGAGTTGATGATGATTACTTTGATAGATATGGGAATCTGTTTATGTGTACAGTAGGTGCTTGTTTCAGGCAACGTAGAGCGTCAAACCAGCATGATGGAGGAATAGGCCACAATGCCTCCTGTTGTTGTTAATGTGCAGCAGAAGATGAAGATGAAGAGGGCAGACAATATGGACAACATGTGCAGTTTTTTGACATCTGGATAGCAGCCTATGAATCAGGCGCCCTCAATCGTGATAGTGATGATGATCATGATAGTGCTTTTGGTTGGTGAAGAGGGTAGTAAGCTTGCTAGTGCTTTTGATTGTGAAGAAGATGATGATTGCTTCCTTGTAGGGGATCGAGATAAACATGGCTGGGATGGTGGGCAGCAAAGGTAGCCAGGAATAGTGGACTATTTAGGATAGCAGTGTCACGGAGATCAGGCGCACTTGATCTTGATGGACATGATGATGATCAAGTTGATGCAAGAGATTAGTTTGGTATTGCTGTCGATGCAGAAGATGGTGGAGATGGCTCTCAAGCAGAGTCGTGAACAGGGCAGCCTGTTCTGTGGCAGCATGGGCAATCGGGATGGCAGCGCAGAGTACAGTAAGGCATGATAATAAATTTGATGATGGTGATGGTATTGTCGATGCTCCTCCTACTTGAAGCGTTGTTGGAGATGGTGATTATGATTGCCTTAATAGTGTTTACCACTCATTTAACTCATTCCTTATTAATCTAATAGCATAGATATTAATTTTTTCTATCATGGAATGTAAGACCACACTACTACCCACGTTTCAGACTATGCAAGCAAGTACACCATCCTATTCTATGGTTTTAATGTGCTAGAGAGCATCATCGATGTGTTTGTAGTCCCAACAACAGAACCAAATTGTCATGCTCTATGAGCTAGATGTTGGGACCATTGGACAGGCTCTTATTATTTTAAGAGTTTGATGCACACAATCTACAACTACCTCTCACCTAGCCTACTCACATGACCGATCCATAGGAGATGGGAGGACTCACTCACCTATACTCACCATCTTTGTTATAGTCCATGTATTGATTCACCTCAATCTCCAAATGTGCACACCTTCTCCTTCAAAGTTGCTTCCATATCGCCATGATGGAGAGGAGATACCTACAATGAGCTCTAGGAGAAGAAGGCAGTTCCTTGCTCCACATCTCTCACTATCTTGCACTCTACACTCACGCACTCTTGCTCATATAGGCACTCTACACCATGATGGGATGGAGGAGAGAATATAGTATGCAAAAGAGTTTCGCATTCCATATCCCTCACTCTCTCAACTCTCTCACATTCCATATCCCTCACTCTCTCACAAGCTCTCAACTCACTCTCCTACACTCTTACTCTCAAGGAAATAATTGAAGAAATCAAGAAGATAAAGTTCACACAGACATGAATAGTCATTTCCATTAGTTCTCATTCTTTTTATATATGAAACTTAGGCTTAGGGTTTCCCCATGTCCCTTGGGCATCTTAGCCCTTTTTTGGCCTTTTTGACTAGTCATGGATCCTAATCAACCTTTTTAAACCTTAGTCTTAACTAAAAATTGATTGATACAAATGATAACTTCAAGTGCCAGCTGATTAGTACAATTTGCATGGATAGGAGCCTAGCTCTCAACAAAGTAATAACATGAATGATAACTTCAAGTGCCAGTTGATTAGTACAATTTGCATGGATAGGAGCCTAGCTCTCAACAAAGTAATAACATAATTTTTTTCAAAACCATTTATTTTTCAAAAATATGTAGGCCCCTTTTCTCTTTGCAGTTAATTGTACCATAGCACAAAAGGCAAACATTTAGAGATATTTGGATGCAGTGTTCAAATTTTGGAATAAACAAGCATTGACATACTCTGATCACAATACCTTTTAAATAACACTTAAAGAATTTAAGAAGTCAAGCTTAGATAGACAAACATATGACCCACTATATGGTAATAAAAGCCTTGGTACAAACAACTAACTATATTGTATCATGAATTTTGCATAGAATTATAGTGTTATGTATGCTTCAACACATCATCTACACTCATAATCCATGGCTTGCAAAAGAATATGGTAGTTTCCCACTATTGTCAAACCCAAGGGTTGGAGAAAACACATTACTAAGCATGATCATGCTAGTTCAAACATATATGATATAGTGGAGGGCAAGAGAGAGCTAAGAGCCGAGAAGAATCACATCAATAGAGTTACAGGAATCTTATCTATAGAATGGAGAGGAGTGCATAGCCCAAAACACCTTTCATCCACTAAGCATTGGGACATGTAAACAGAAGTAAAGAGAAGAGCTACTTTGGCAACAATCTAATGCATGATCTAACTAGAGAGAAGTAGTGACAAAGGAAAGAAAGACGTGAAAATTTTTTAGTAAGACATGAATTGTACACAAACTAGAGAGACATATTACTATTTAAAAAACAAAACCAATACATTATTATTTAATATACAACAATATGGGTAAAAGCAAGGTTTGGTGGTATTAAAAAAAGGCCAATTTGAGTTCCACCTTCTTGGTACATATACTAAGAGTCGTTTGGAATTTTGGAGGGAATCCCTTGGGGAAAAATGAACTTTAATATGCAAGTGAAAGTGTTCTTTGCATGCACTACTATTCTTTAGGCCAGAATAAATGTGGGACCACCTCGTATGAAAGAGGTGTTGTCTCATTACTAGGTGGAGTGAGTCAACAATTGATGTGGTGATATGGAGTTAGTCAACAATTCAAGGAGAGGTTCACAATAGGAGGTATTCTATCTGCAGACTTTGTTATGGTGGTTCTAAAAAGTGGCTTGTACTAGTAGTGTTTTTAGGGTTTAGGGTACTTCTTGGTACATATCATTTGGTATTGCTTGTTGGTGGGTTGTAGCACTGGTTCATAGACAATTTTGGTCCTTTTGAGGGTTTGGTAATGTAGACAGTTTTGGTATGGAGGAAAATTTTGGATTTACTTGTAGTTTTGGTAGTTTTAAAGTGTTGCTAGCTTTGATAAATTGGATTCTTATGATTATTTTGGTAGTATTTATGATTTTTCAATCTTGTTTATTCTCAAAGTGTTGGTGACTTTGGTTGCTATGGTAGTTCTATTAGTTATAAAAGTCCTTATGGTTGTGATAGTTTTAGTAGTTCTAGTACTTTTGGTACTTATATAATACTTTTGATAGTTCTGGTAATTTTGGTATTATTAGCTAACATTATTTGTTTATTTTTTAGTGCTTTTACTAAGATGTTTGTTACCATTTGGCACTTTCTAATGTTTTAGAACTCTTTGTGTGGTTTGATATTTTTGGTACTTCTTAGTACTATCTAGTACTCTTTGCTAGTTTTGGTACTCCTTGATATTCTTTGGTGCTTTTGGTATTGTTTTAAAACTCTTTGTGCTATTTGATATTTTTGATACTTCTTGATACTCTCCAATACTCTTTGCAAGTTTTTGGTGCTATTCAATATTCTTTGGTGTTTTTGGTATTGTTCTGGCATTTCTTTTGTTAGGTTCTTTTAGTACTTTTTGGTACTTCTTGGCTTATGGTATTTATTGATGGTTCTTTCACTTCATTTGTACTAATTTGTAGGTATGAAACTTTGGGTGCTTTTGGTATTATTGGGTATTTCTTTGTACTGCCAATTGTATGTTTGGTTTAGGGTTTCTATTTAGTACTAATTGGTCGTATTTGAATTCCTTTGGTACTATTGGGTACTTTTTGGTACTTATTTCTACTTCCTTTACTTTGTTAAATTAATGCTAGGGTACTTTTGGTACTTTGGATATTGAATTTTGTTAGTTGGTCTATGGTACTTTTGGTACTTTCTAATATTTGAAGCTTTTTAGTACTTTTGGTACTATCTAGCTTATGGTGTTTGTTGTTACTTCTTATGGTATGGTCTGACTAGTAGATATGGAGCTTGAGATGTTAAGAGTTTATATGTCAATTCTTTGATGTGCTTTTGCAAAAAAAAAAAACTATGAAAAGTTTCAGACTAAGTGCATAGAAGGTGAGCTCCAGTTAAATTTTGTCAACAAGCTCATTGCAAATGTGAAGAATGGAAATATATTCACCTTGTTGCCAAGGCCTCATATTGTGGATGTTGAGGATATCATCCATGTCTTTGGTTTTGTGCTACTTGTGGGGAGGCTTTGGAGTCCTCTTATGTTATCAATAACTTCATGCTTTCCTATGACATTAGTACCATCCTTTATGCTTTATTGTTCTTTTGCAAACGAGCAACACTTATCTTAAGTGTCAATACCATGGATAAGAAAGGGAGTAAGCTAGGGTTTGCAGGTTTGGACAATGTAGTGGATACCTCAAACATTCTACTTGATCTAAAGGACATGTCAAAGTGTTGAGAAAGAGATGCTAAGACTGATATGTAGGGCACAATAGGAAAGAAAGAAAATTTGGGAGAGACAATCCCTAAGACCATAGAGTTGGATGGAAAGTTACTGAGTGTAGGTGATAAGGATGAGGAAGCCACTGTTAATGATGAGGCTAATGTTGCTGATTCCAAGGCGATTGATACAAAGGCTATTGCTGCCAAGGTTTCCAATGAGTGTGCTACTAATGCAAAGCCTAGTGATTCCAGGGCTTGTGATATTAAGGTTGCTGATGAGAAGGGGGTGTACACAGAGAACATGAAGGAAGGAGAGGATGATGTAAAGCATGGATATAGAAAGAAGGTTGGCAGAAAGGGAGATAAACCCAAGAAGGCATGGAGCATGGTAGATGCCAATAAGGGGGAGACTACTGCGGGGTATGATGTTGAGACCATAAGTGCAGAGGGAGACACGTCTATGGGGGATATGGCTTTTGGGGTGGACATAGATGCAGGTAACTACATTAATTCAGCCACTTTATCAGAGATTTTTTGTGCCAAAGTAAAGAAGTGCCTCGTAGCTTGTGGTCAAAAGATGCATGCTTATAAGATCTAGCTATTGTGATAGCACTTTGTACTTTGTGCTATGC
Source organism: Lygodium microphyllum (assembly GCF_053477565.2). Lineage (NCBI taxonomy): Eukaryota > Viridiplantae > Streptophyta > Polypodiopsida > Schizaeales > Lygodiaceae > Lygodium > Lygodium microphyllum. Next base: position 104,969,770 of record NC_141153.1, read on the forward strand.
TTTATATGAATCAATAGCACTTTCTTTTGGTTTTTTCATTGGCTTCTATCTTTAGTGTGTTGTATCATAATTCATATTCTCCTACTTATAAGGTTCAACTAAGGGATTTCGATACCAGGTCTATACTTTCAATTCGATAGTGTGTCGTATCATTTGGATATTGCTTAGTACCAACCTTGGTATTGTGGTTTTTCTATAGTTCAACTAGGACTGTCTATTGCTATTTGAAATATTATTTTTAACTTATGTGTCTTTTGTCTCTCATTTAGGGTTGGGTATTGTAGCAAGGTAATCCTAGTGGCTAAACGAGAAACCCTAGGACACACCAATCTTCAAGGATGTGTAGGCTAGTTCTAATCGTCTTGTAATGCTTGACATCAAGAGTGTGTTGTTAAAGGGTCATAAAAAAGATCCAAAAAATGTTTGGGAGTTGCCATTCATAGATAGGGTCAAACCCCAAGGTGTGCAAGTATCTCAATGGGCCTACTGTGTTATAAGACCCGATGCGGAAGAGTTTATCCTACAATTAAGGAAGACGATACACGTGATGTAATGGTATACTGCACAAAGAATAATCTATGCAAGATCATGAATGTATACTTTTCTTGATGACGACTGATGAAAATGAGAGGGCTATTTCTAGGTATTCTTATACTTAGCTTTTAATAATGGATTGTGTGCATGTATTTTACTATAGACTAACATCTTACTTTACATTTACAAACATGTTTTCCTAGAATGATTATGAGGTTTGGACTAAGAGTCTCCAACGGGTGCAAAATATAAAAGCAAAGTATAGTAACAAGCTTATTTTTCTAGAGTTGCTAAAGAAAGTATGGGAGAAGCACCCCCAATTCAATATTGCCAATACAATTCTCATCGATGATTCTAGATACAAATCATTGGAGAACAACTATGAGTTGCACCTTTGTATAAGATCATATGAGCCCATGTCTTATGACCTGGTTAAACCCTTCCACCTTATGGATGTCATCTACTCATGGTTGTATGGCTAGATAGAAGATTATTTCCTAGTTGCTTGCTCTCAAAGGAACCCCTTGTTGATATAGAGGATGACATCTCCTCAATTGTGGTTGATAATTTCATATAGCTGGAGGGGTATCCCTACAAACCTTGACATCCAATGAGCAATGTAGCTAGAGTTCTATACCCTTAGCAATATATAGATTAATGCAATTTCACCTATAGTTTTTTGGTTACTTTGCCTATGGTATACACTGGTATATGTGTACTATGTACTTTTTGGTTATTATCTTATTTTACTTTACCCAATTTTTGTAGTATGTGGTATTAATATTGGTATTATGTCAATAAGAGGGGCTATATATGAATCTCATACTATGCTGAATTTATGTACCTATTCCTATGTTTTGGGTCCATTGACAACTATAGAATATATACTATTATGTACCAAATTTGGTACTACATAAAATAACCTATGTAAATGGTAACTTAAATGTTGAGCATCTATACCTCTATCCATTTTGGTACTATGATCTACCAAAGTTAGTATTGCAGTATAGAGATTTTGGTAGTGTCATACAACTTGTATATATCCTAAGTGCAATGCTTAGTATTTGTATCTCTATCCTAGGTTATGGTTTAGTAACTATTTAGGAATACTAATTGCAAAAACATTGGTACTATTGTGTACCAATTTAGGTATTGTTTGTATCAAATTTGGTACTGTATAAAGAAGCATGTACAAATGTTAGCTAGTGTGTTGGACAACCATACTTCTATCCAATTTGGTACTATTATATACCAAATTTTGTTGTAGTAATGTATAGAATATGTCCAATTTGGTAATATTATATTTCAAATTTAGTTCTAAATTTTGAACTATGGTTCAAGGACACTGTTCAAACCAAATTTGGTATTGAACATATATTTAGTACTATGGTTTAGGATCATTGTTTTGTACCAAAATTGGTACTGTAGTAAACAATATTTAAAAAGTGTAGTCTTACTTGTGAAAGAGGAAGCCAAAACAACACTAAAATACATGAAGTGTGTAAAGTAAGATTCTATTTGGAAGTACATATTTGGCCACTTGTAAGTATGGTAGATGGGGTCAAGGCTATTATGCTTGCATTTTGGTCACTTCCATCATCATATGGCATACTGTTGTATATGTTCTCATATACCATAGTGGGTAATATAAATTGGTTATGGATTCTAGGGATAGCCTCCATGGAGAAGTGTATGGCTTTGACAAGATGGGAGTAGATAATCACCAAATGGATTTGATCTAATAGGGTACATGTGTCAACTTTGCCTTCAACCTAGCCATAGTATAAGCCCTCAAATAAATTTCCCACCTTTGATGATTTTGTTATACTAAAGGTCCTTCTGTGCTCTTTTTGTCTAATACATTTTTTTGTGCATTTTAGAAGATAGAAGCCCTTGTTTGGCTCAACTACCTCGATTGCAAAGGTATCCCCAGTGGTTGGTGGACAACATGAAGCATAAAACTTCAAGGTCTCCTTCATAAATTTCCATGTTATAATCATGACTCATTGGCATAGCAAACATATATCCATTGTCCTCCACATCTTCTTTGTTGTAATCACTGTCTACTTCTACCATCTCTATTAATGGCACAATGGAGACATATTTTCATTCTTCTATGTGTTCTCTATTCTTGCATCTCCTCAACTACCCATTCACACATGGATCACAAAAGCATGAGAGCATTCAAAAGTGCACAGCACATGGGTTGTTCATTGAGTATCCATCAACACAATGGAGTGGATAAGAGCATGTAATGCATTGAAAATCCATAGTAGATTGTGTTGCACATTATCCTTTAAAACCAACTAGAAAAATCTCTGAGTACTACACCTATGTACTTCTCTTTTGGGATAAAACGTCACATTAAGAAAATTAATAACATCAGCTACATAGTTCATAGGACAACCATCTAGTTTTAGCTCCTCAATCATGAGTGAGGGTTCTCTTTATGATAGCACCCACACCATCATGCCCTCCTTTTCCATGTCTTGAGATGGAGCAGTTTTGCATCATGTGCAAGCTTGTCAACAAAGCTGATAGTACCTTGCCATGAAATAGAAAGATCTACATGCCTTAAATTGAGAAGTAGTGTCATCTCCCCATACCCAATGATCTCACAGATGATGCCCTTGTTGTTTCAGCAACTTTTCATGAAACATAAAACAATTTTGAACAAACAATGTACCATGGACCTTATCATCTAATATGTATAATGTAGTGTCTTCTCAATAGCACATACTCAGCTTCTCACATAAGAGACGTGCACCAATATGGTTACTTGGGTTGACCATCAATCAACACATGGATTGAATCTCTTTTTTCATTTTAAATGAATAATTTGTTTTACAAAATCAACAATAGACATGACAACATCGCTAGGAAACATAAGCAAGCAATCTTTGAACTATTGGGCTTGCCACCTAAATACAAAGTTATGCTTGATGAAGCTTTTGAGATGATATTAAAAGAGACAAATAAAAGTAGCACTTTGTATTCTTTCCATAACTAGATCCTTTCTCTTCTTCTCACTTCTGTTATCACCAACCTATCCAATTCCCACATCCTTAAAGACCTTCACAGTCACCTCCTTACTATCTGTTGCAATCTCCTTTAGACAAAATGACAACTTGCTTACACCACATTCGGGGAAATTTCCAAGCAAGCATTTCTTTGCATAGACTACGATATTTTGTTAGGCAGGCCATGGATGAGAAATACCCGAGTGATAGAGGATTGAGGTAATGGCTTGATATCCTTGGGCAATAGAATGGAAGTTGTTTGAGTAGAGATGGACACTTGGAAACCTCACCAGTTGACCTTGATGCTATCTCTGCAATACTAAAGGGTAACTCACAAGAAAAGTGGGAATGTTGACTTTTAACTAAGTATATTCCTTGCCCTGAGAATGAGTGTGGTTGGATGCATATATTGGCAGCCATCGACTTGCCATTCTTAGACGATGAGGATGACTATAGGCAAAAAGCTATAGTAGTAGCTAGTAAACCTAGTAAACCCAATGGAGTCATAGCTTTTGAGTTACCCAATAATGATGCTACATCATCGGTACCTCTTTGCATGATGGCCAGGAGTTCCATCAGCTAACCAATGCCCATCATCTACCATGTACCAGCTAATAAAATTGAACTCCATGGAATTATTGAATACTTGATGAGAGAGCTTGAAACCCTAGAAGTAGAGGGTATATGCTTTTTCAATGGCAATCACATCAAGAAGTACTACCCTCCATCACAACCACTATACAAGCCTCCAATGATAACACCACCCATGAATGTTAGAGTGGCCACTAACACAAGCATAGAGGATGAGGATGAAGAAATAGTAGCACACCAACCTACTTGTGCATGATGGCAAACATCCAATAGGTACATACCTTTGATGCATTAATCGATGAGGGAGTTGACAATAACATCCTCACATATGATTATTGGACCCTCATTGGTTAATAGTCCTGAGTGCAACTGCTCAGCCTATTTGGGGGGTAGTCCTATCCACTACTAGGGAAGTGTAAAGTAATGGTTTCTATCAAGACTGAGAGCCTCTTGATCATCTTTTATGTATTACCTAACAAAAAAGTTGTTGGCAAGGAATCACTTTTGGGTCGTGCTTTTTCAAGAAACAGGCTCACTTCAATGTTGACTACAACTCTTAATGCGTCCACCTTGCCATAGGCAATGTTACGATCATCACAGCTTTCAGTAAGGGTACTCTGGCTTCACCAAAGCCCACAATGCCACTGGTAGTTAAACCTAGTATCATCCTGAGGAGTGGCGTAGTGAACCCATACAAGCATCTAGTGGGATAGACCCACAACACTTAGAAGCCCCAACCAAAGCTTTAATTTAGATAACCAAGTGGATTCCAAAACATAAATCATAGTCTACCAAGGGTGCATTTGCAAGATTTCATGGCTCTCATATCCCATACACTAGACCTAAAAGAAAAAGCTAGTGTTACATAACTAGGTAAAGAAAAATACCGCGATGGGTGCCAAAATCCCTATTGCGCTTCTATGATGGCAACACCTTGGTGTGGTTGCCTAAATCCAAAAATGGTACACTTGCCCACCCGTCACCACCTTCCAACCAATATAAATGTAACCATGAGCTAGAAGGAGGTAAAAACTAAAGTAAGCAAAAACCCATGAACACTCAATGGGTCTATCACCCAAAAGTCAAACCCACTTTACCAATAGGACTTGCTCTAGTACCTCCAGTGCACCACCCACCACACAACCAATGACCCACACGACCCCTAAACCACAAGCTCCATCATAAGTGACAAATAACAAACACTCCAATGACCAACTCTTAGCGAACTCAACCATAGCTAAGCAATCCAATTGAGTCAAACCCCAACCATTCATAGGCCTTAAGCCATCTTATTAATGCTGATCAATTCTCGAATTGGCATCTAATAGGGCCATGTACATGGGAGATGACTTAGTGATACGTATCAGATGATTGCACTAAGCTTTCACACTATTTGCTATGAATTCTTGGACCTAGGCATGCTTAACGAATAAATAGAAAATTATGTATGCTCTTTGCCTTGTTCTTGGGAAGAATTTCATATTCACAAAAATTCCTACGATTGTAAAAGAGTTGATTGCAAGACTTAAATTTCCCAAGAAAAATGCTTAAACTAACAATTAATCACATTCTTCAAGAAAAGAGAGTACCCAATGAACTTGATGAGCTTAAAAAGCTAGCTATATTTGAATCTAGTTTCTTATGTAAATGGTACTCCCTTCACATCCAATGGGAACAAGAGGGTTATCAAATCATGATCAAAGCAGAGCAAAAATTTGCCATCAAGACCTACAAATATGAGCCCACCTACATGGCCCCACCTTTGTTTAGAAAACTGGCCCCATGACACAAAACAGATCATTAGAAGACAATGTCATGTTGAATCCATACTTAGATAGGATCTTGATAGAAGAAGAACTTCATGTTACTAGCAGAATGAACTCGGGTGATCTCTTGACTGATGTCTTAACCTATATCACACATGTGGGCATTCGGCCACAAGACATGGAGCACCAAGCTACATTTGAGTATAACCCAAACTTGTATGATTAGCTCTTCAAACACTAGAGCCCATGAAGAGTGTCTCAAACACTCTCATCACTTCATTCTCCAATCTTAGGAAGGATTCTCATCATTCCAAGAGGAGAGGAAGTAAGTAAAAAGTGAGTATGAATTGAAATATGATTGAACTCCAAAAAGAAGGATGAATTGAATTTTCAATTAGTGAAAAATTCTTCACGAAGTTCTTACATAGAATGTATGGATTGTTTTATATGAATTTTTTTTTCATTCCTTAGCTTATACATTTCACTATTTGATAACATTTCCTTCTGACTACATTTTTTAAAGCAAAAATCATCCTTCAAAGAGAAATCATTATAAGTTGTTGGGTTATGATAGGAATCCAAATGGCAGGGCTATCGTTTTTCAAGGAAGAATGAAACAAATGTCACGTAACCATAGAGATGCAGGTGTTCAACTAGTTGCAATACCAAAGCATACACAACCTTGAAGAACTCGTAGCAATTGCGATGAGGCAAGTTGTCAAGCACACTGCAATCCAGCCAAGTACTTAGGGAAGGTCGGCCAACAAAAAGATTACAATAGGTGCACAGAAATCTTGAGATCCTTTGATGCCAAGAAGAACAATGGTACAATGACGATCAAACAAGGAGATGTAACTAGGAGCATGGAAGTGGTACTTAACCCAGAGTTGGTTGAGAAGGCTCTAGGGTTGGTGGACAAGCCAAAGAAGAGACCAAAGATAGATGTATACAACTTGATGGGGATGAATAAGCAACACGTGTATATGAATGATGGAAAGAACACATCAGACATCCTTGAGCAGCCTATTGTTAGGTTGCAAGCCAAGATGGTGCATGCTCTCTTTTCAAGCCAAAGGTACAATGCACTCATGAATAGAATAGGGATACCATTGCTCGAGAGCATTGTAGCCCAAGGCACTGGATGAAGTAAAACTAAACTCCTATGTGCAAACAACAATCCATGTGTCAACTAAAGTAGAAACCTTGAGGAAGAAGAAGCTAACATGGAAGAAGCAGAGCAAGCTGCTAAGAAAAGGAAAGCTAATTTCTATACTCAACAACAAGGAACCTCAAGTGAGAGAACAATGACAGAGCAACAGGAGATGCAAGGCTTAGCAGCACCATCCAGGCAAGGGGACATGCAAAGAGTTATGATGAAGATTCTCACAAGGAAAATCAGATCCACCAATGAAGAAGAAAGTAGAGAATTGTATAGGGTTGAAGAAGAGTCAAGGAAGCTTGAAGAGGAACGTAAAAAGAGACAAGAGGAGGAAGCAATATTAAGACTAGAGGAGGAGGAGTAGGTGGCCATTGCCATCAAAAGATCAGTGGAACAACCCTCTCCATCCCAGGAGAGCTAGCCATGATGAGCCTAACACATGAATATGTGCCTAGTACAAGTCTTGTTGTGTAGAGGAGGCTGAACGAAGACTAGTGGTAGAAAGTAAGGGAAAGGTCCCCCATGTATGCAATGCCACCAATCATGGCTATCACAATCACCCCAACACAAGGAGCCACAGAAGTGGTGGTCAATGAAAGTAATGTGATAGCATGAGTGAAATATCTACTAGGAAAAGTGCATGACCTAGCACCAATGACATCAGAAAGGGCCCCAATGGTAGGAGCCAAGAGACCACTAGCACCAGTCGATGTGGAATCTTACCAAGGTTTGAAGGTGCCACAACTTGAGGTGTCCACCACTTTGGTACCATCAATAGTGCACAACACAAGAGTATGATGAGCTAATGAAATAGATCCAAAGCGAGTGTGAGAGAATGCATGAGAAAAGAAAAGTTGTGCTCACTGAGCTAGAAGCAAAAAAGGAGGCTTTTGCAGCCTTTGAACTAGAAAAAACAAGGCAAATGACAATATAAACTAGGGAAGTGACAGCGTTGAAAGAGACCTTGAAGGCAAGGCAAGGTGAAAAAAATTGAAGGACGTGTATGAAGAAAAAGGGAAAGCCACATGGATTTAGAGAAACTATATGCCTAAAACTCCAAGGAAAACAAAAGCTAGAGTTAGAAAACAAGGAGTTGACGAGGCAGAGAGAGGAGTTGAGACAAGAGATGCATGCTACAAAGATGCAAATGATGAAGAGGCCATGAAGAAGATGGTGGAGCTACATAATCAACTCCAAGCAGTACTCCATGAGTAGGGCATCCAAAGGGAATAGGTGGAATGCCAAGGCCAAGACAAAGAAAGGATGCTTGCAATATGGAAGGAGCAAGAGTAAATGGTAACCACTCTCTCACAAGAGCAGAATTAGAGCCTTGGACAAATGAGAGAGAGAGAGTTGAAGGATGGGCAGTAAGGAATGAGGCTAGAATTGAAGATCTAGTAGAGTGCCTAGCGTTATTAGAAAGTGAGCGCATAATGGATGAAGGAAAAGCAGAGATACTAGAGATAGGGATATTGGCACAGTAAGAGGCCTTCTTGAACATAGTGCTGCATGTCATTGAGGCTAAAGGAGAAAAGACAATTGAAGGGCTCAAAATGAGATTAGAACTCACGAGGAGAGCATTGAGATATGGCCTCTATGAAAAGACACTCAAATCCAGCAATAGCCTAAGCTTAGAAGAGCAAAGGGAACATCTAGTCAAGGCAAGATTATCAATACAAGAGCTCGACTTGCTAGATTTTGGGAAACTAGAGCAACAAGCATAGCCCCCCACTCAAGAGCCGGTAGAGCCAAATCTAGAAGAAGGTCCTAATTTTGAGTAGCAAAATGATGAGGAAGAGTAGCCTACTGTGCCAAGCCCACCTCCACAACCTAAATCATAAGCAAAAGTGCATGGTGAAGATCTCGCTGCCCTAGAGAGGATTGTGGAAATGAGGTGCAGAAGAAGAAAGTTGATGGAGCTATCATAGAGGAAGCTTAGTGTCAAGCCTAAGCTAGAAGCCCCTATCCCTCAACGTGAAGGAGAGAGTTGATGGAGCTATCATAGAGGAAGCTTAGTGTCAAGACTAAGCCAATACTGCTAGAAGCCCCTATCCCTCAACATGAAGAATGCTTACCAATCAATTGGGCACGAGAATTGTCCCTATGGGAGCAATATGAAAGCCGCTGCAATCCTTTCACGTTCACCTTCTCCTACCCTCATGATCACTTGATCGAGATCGAGTGCTATCACCAAGGGTGGTGGAGGAGGTGATCAAGCTTTCAATGTGATTGGGCAAAAGGTAGCTAGAGGAGAAGGCAAGGCAACTGATGCTATAGGAGAGAGAACCCACTAGGTACTAGGAAGATAAAGTGATGGATGAGGCTAGAACAGTCAAGGGCTATGAATCTTAGCCAAAATGGATAAGGAACATATGGGATACTAGTATGGATGCATGGAAGGGATAGTTTGACCTACATGCCCTACCCAAGGAGATACGGAGTGGATTTTGATCTGGAGGTGCATGGAAGGTACGATTTTCCTCGAATTTACAATGTTCATGCTGTTGCAACCCCTGAGGAGTGCATGATCTTCACGAAAAAAGATATTTGACCATCTATTGTTGTGCACTTCCTCAAAGAATTTTCTTCATATCCAGATCCATCACTTATCACCACTTGTAACTATCTACATCTCGTTAGGATACTTTTTAAGCAAAAGCCAACATTAGAGGAAGAGCAACTACCACCCCTCTTTTTTATATAAATGTGGGTATAGATAGTTGTGCTATGACTAGGCTCATGATGAGAGCTACCTTTTTACCAGATTTTTGTATAAACCTCTTAGAGGATATGAGCAATGGCTGGTGCACAAGGTGTAACACCTGCTTTTGTCCACTACACCTCTGAAAGGGTTAACTTAAAAAGCTATATGCTAATCAGGTCCTTTCTAAGTAGGTCACGTAAACCTCCACCCACCTCTACCCCTGCACGAAAACAGGATGCAACTTAGTGTCATCCCTTGTAATTTATTTATAATATTTAAAAAAGAAGAAAAAAAGAAGGAAAAAAAGAAATAAAAAAGAAGAAAAAGAAAGAAAGAAAAAGAAGGAGAGAGAGAGAGAAAGAGAAGAAAAAACAAAATTTTCTCATTTGTGATGTATGAGTGCCACCATAGACACTACTTTTAGGGACCATTAAATCCTTAGCCCCTCCCCACTTCACGCACTTAGGGCACATCAAGGGAAAGACACTACTTTTAGGGACCATTAAATCCTTAGCCCCTCCCCACTCCACGCACTTAGGGCACATCAAGGGCAAGACACTATGACAGACATGTCTCCCTATTAATGCATAATACCCTCTTCCATGAAGAACTGGGTCCTCAAGTGTGGAACAACACCTCACCCAACTCCTAGTTCCACCACCACTTGCACAATGCCCTGCATGATGGTAAGGTAGATACACCCCCTAGGTAGTGCACCTACTCTTTCCTTACATGTACATTTTGTAGCCATACAACTAGCCAACAACTGTAGAGGCTCTCTTTGATAAGTCAACATGTCCTTAGCACCAGAAATCTCCAATCATATGTCACAAGCTTATCCTACATGACCGATTTCCCAAAAGCCCCAAGTACCATTTCCTAGACCACTCTCAACTCTCCAACTCATATCATCCAGTGCCATGGGACTAGCACTCGGCCTAGGACAGGGTCATGTTAGCCCTCAAAACGACACAAGGTGCAAAGAAGACTTAAGAAGGAGCATAAAAAGATAGCCCACTGGGAAAAGAAGACTAAGAAGCGTGGAAAATTTTTTATCCCTTTGTAAAAGAGCACCAGGCTCCCTCTTGTGGAAGTTGTAAATAAAAAGGCACATGTAAAGGAGCCATGAGAATAGAAAAGAATAAGAGTAGAGTAGAAAATAGGACCAAGGCCAAGTTGCTAGTCATGGAAATGAGTTGGGTACCTAAGGGGAGAAGGGCATGCATAAAAGTCAAAAAGTGAATGGATAAGCTCATTCTTGGTATGCATGCAAACTAGCTCTCTTCTTGTTCTTGCTCTTGCTTCCTTCTTGTGCATGAGAGAGGGAGAGTGGGAGAGTGTGAGTGGGTGAGAGTGAGGGACCATGGAGAAGCTCTTCTTCTCCTCTCTTCTTCATCTTCATCATCATCTTCTTCTTCTTCTCTTTTCTTGAGCGTGTGACTATGGAGGTTGGAGCTTGGAGCTTGGAAATGGAGCTTGCTTGAGCGGCTCCTTGAATCGCAGAGCCATCGAAGGATTCTAGAAAGAGGACTGCAATGATTGGATTTAATAGTAATCTCACTACATCCTTTTGTGAGAGCATGCATGGCTATGTGAGAGATAGTCATTGCCACTTGCTTGAAACACTTGACTTGATAAGGGGTCCGTAGGGTCTCGGCACTTGCTCTAGTGATAGTGGTGACATACATGTACCTCAATGGAATGCTGTAATACTACGGAAAGACAACTCAATCGATCAATGAATAATTTATTTATGAAGCTATGAGTACTACCACTACCTACCAAAATAAATATTTTTTTTTCATGAATGGTATCTTGGATTTGAAGTGTATTCAGGCTCCTAAAACATGTCCATGCATTTATAGAGATAGAACAAAGTGCAATGGTAGTATATGACTTAATGCCACCCGTATCAAAAGGAATTTATCCACTTGGGTCAAAAGGAAAGCCATCCAAGGATCATAAAACTACTATTGATCAAAATCCTTATAATAGTCTTCCTTTTTAGTATGAATCATAATATTTGAATCTTCAACTTCTTCTTCCAAACACTCAAGGACAATCATGTTATAATACTTTGCCTTTGCATTCTTGTAGGCACATTTTTAAGCATGATAAAATGATATTTTTCTCCACACTTATATCATAACCCTTTCTCCTTGCATTCCTTATTAAAAAGGTCTATGGGGATTAATTTTTGTGCAACTTGAGCTAGAAAATTCGTTGATATGTTTTTGGGTTTCTTATTTTCCACCTTGTGCCAAGAGTTCCTTAACTCATCCCAAGTATCTACAAGATGATTATCCTTCTGCATAGTGTGCCCCCAAGTATATGCAAGTCCTTCTAGATGTAGAGTGCAAATTATATCTTTTGATCATTTGCCCTTGGAATAATGTAAAAATAAGCTTCCAATTAAGCTAAGCTTCCACCTTGTGCCAAGAGTTCCTTAACTCATCCCAAGTATCTACAAGATGATTATCATTCTACATAGAGTGCCCCCAAGTATATGCAAGTCCTTCTAGATGTAGAGTGCAAATTGTATCTTTTGATCATCTGTCCTTGGAATAATGTAAAAATAAGCTTCCAATTAAGCTATCCATTCTTCAATTTCAAATGAGATGAAGATTGACCAGTGTATTTGCGTAACACTATCTTGTCTCTAAGTTTGAGTTCATTGTATGTAGGTTGTCCATTATAGATTTGATCGTTACCAATAAGGCCACGATTGCTTGAGTTATTTCTACTATGAGAGGATTGAGATCTTATTGTAGGAATGAATGGTCTTGGAGGATAAAAATTTATTGCATGAATATTGCTAATATGGTCCTCATTCCTATGAAAAAAACTCTCCTACCTAATAGGTGCTGCTAGGAATCCCTGTTTTTCCAAGAATGCCATGCACATTAACATTCATTGAAATGGCACTCTTTCCACATATTGTTGTGGTATTTCCCTATTTTCTTTCTCTTTAATTTGAATTTTTCTCTCATTTATTTGAAGTTATTTTTCATTTTCTTGTAGTTCTATCCATTTTTCAAACTGTTCTATAAGTCTCTCAATAGAGGACCTGGTCTGGTTCATAGCATTCAATAATTGTTCATGCCTTAAGAAGTGTCTAGTTTCATGGTCACACAAGGTCACATTTAATTGACTAAGCTCCCCACACATTTGAGCATCACCCAAGGGTCTTTGGGTATCGTTCTCCAAGAGGGAATACCTTATTTGAATTGCATGCTTCTTTAGTGTCTTATTTTTACCCTTATGCCTTGTCATTTTAGTGCAGTCTTGCAGTACCTACTATTATTAAATCTGCTATAAATTTTGCTAGAAAACTCCAATTGACAAACTTCTTATTCAAAGCAAAGCTAAATTTTCCTTCTTCAAAGAAAGAACCTAATCCTATAATTTGGTTTGGTAGAGAAAAAGTTCTAGCCGCGAAAACTTGACTGATAGAATTTGTATTGGATATATCCATGTTTGAATAGACTTATGGATGTTCTATGTGCTCAATTTCAATGTTATCAAACCCTGTGAATCAATTCTTGAATTGAAAGTACACTTCATAGCACCAAGGAGCCTGTATATGACTTGTAGGAAGTTCAAACCAACCTACAACAAGTGTATTCTCATTGTAATACTTGTAATAGCATGTATAACTTGTAATGGACCAAGGCCCTATAAATCATTGTAGGAGCTAAGAATGTACTTCAATGATAACTTTGTCTTTAGTCCTCCACAATGTTGTACCTATGTGAGATATAAAATTTCCTTCTTGGCTCCCTACACGGGCTCTAAGTTTGAGGGGTGTGCAAATTTGCTCCTCAAGCTGGGTTGTGCATCCCTTCGAGATCTTAGATATGAGCCAGGGTCACCTCTCTTTTGTCTCGTATCTCACTCATCAGCATCCACCTTTTCCTCATGGGAATTCGAATATGGAAAGAGCATTCTAAGCTAATAAAATAGCATGATATACATGGATTGGAATCAAATCTTTCAACTTTCCATGAAATGAAATGGAGATTAAGATGAAGAGAAAAGTGGGATGGAAAGTAGGGATTTACTGGGGATAGACAATGATTCACTACTACCACTTACCCCATATAATGGATTTTCTTATTTTCTCAATGAGCAAATGCAACCACACTGATCAAGATTATGAGTTATTTTCATGAAAAGCTTATTATGTCATTTGGGTGGGGGGGGGGGGGACCTTCAACAATGCGCCATTTATGAGGCATCTCCCCATACCCAATGATCTCACAGATGATGCCCTTGTTGTTTCAGCAACTTTTCATGAAACATAAAACAATTTTGAACAAACAATGTACCATGGACCTTATCATCTAATATGTATAATGTAGTGTCTTCTCAATAGCACATACTCAGCTTCTCACATAAGAGACGTGCACCAATATGGTTACTTGGGTTGACCATCAATCAACACATGGATTGAATCTCTTTTTTCATTTTAAATGAATAATTTGTTTTACAAAATCAACAATAGACATGACAACATCGCTAGGAAACATAAGCAAGCAATCTTTGAACTATTGGGCTTGCCACCTAAATACAAAGTTATGCTTGATGAAGCTTTTGAGATGATATTAAAAGAGACAAATAAAAGTAGCACTTTGTATTCTTTCCATAACTAGATCCTTTCTCTTCTTCTCACTTCTGTTATCACCAACCTATCCAATTCCCACATCCTTAAAGACCTTCACAGTCACCTCCTTACTATCTGTTGCAATCTCCTTTAGACAAAATGACAACTTGCTTACACCACATTCGGGGAAATTTCCAAGCAAGCATTTCTTTGCATAGACTACGATATTTTGTTAGGCAGGCCATGGATGAGAAATACCCGAGTGATAGAGGATTGAGGTAATGGCTTGATATCCTTGGGCAATAGAATGGAAGTTGTTTGAGTAGAGATGGACACTTGGAAACCTCACCAGTTGACCTTGATGCTATCTCTGCAATACTAAAGGGTAACTCACAAGAAAAGTGGGAATGTTGACTTTTAACTAAGTATATTCCTTGCCCTGAGAATGAGTGTGGTTGGATGCATATATTGGCAGCCATCGACTTGCCATTCTTAGACGATGAGGATGACTATAGGCAAAAAGCTATAGTAGTAGCTAGTAAACCTAGTAAACCCAATGGAGTCATAGCTTTTGAGTTACCCAATAATGATGCTACATCATCGGTACCTCTTTGCATGATGGCCAGGAGTTCCATCAGCTAACCAATGCCCATCATCTACCATGTACCAGCTAATAAAATTGAACTCCATGGAATTATTGAATACTTGATGAGAGAGCTTGAAACCCTAGAAGTAGAGGGTATATGCTTTTTCAATGGCAATCACATCAAGAAGTACTACCCTCCATCACAACCACTATACAAGCCTCCAATGATAACACCACCCATGAATGTTAGAGTGGCCACTAACACAAGCATAGAGGATGAGGATGAAGAAATAGTAGCACACCAACCTACTTGTGCATGATGGCAAACATCCAATAGGTACATACCTTTGATGCATTAATCGATGAGGGAGTTGACAATAACATCCTCACATATGATTATTGGACCCTCATTGGTTAATAGTCCTGAGTGCAACTGCTCAGCCTATTTGGGGGGTAGTCCTATCCACTACTAGGGAAGTGTAAAGTAATGGTTTCTATCAAGACTGAGAGCCTCTTGATCATCTTTTATGTATTACCTAACAAAAAAGTTGTTGGCAAGGAATCACTTTTGGGTCGTGCTTTTTCAAGAAACAGGCTCACTTCAATGTTGACTACAACTCTTAATGCGTCCACCTTGCCATAGGCAATGTTACGATCATCACAGCTTTCAGTAAGGGTACTCTGGCTTCACCAAAGCCCACAATGCCACTGGTAGTTAAACCTAGTATCATCCTGAGGAGTGGCGTAGTGAACCCATACAAGCATCTAGTGGGATAGACCCACAACACTTAGAAGCCCCAACCAAAGCTTTAATTTAGATAACCAAGTGGATTCCAAAACATAAATCATAGTCTACCAAGGGTGCATTAGCAAGATTTCATGGCTCTCATATCCCATACACTAGACCTAAAAGAAAAAGCTAGTGTTACATAACTAGGTAAAGAAAAATACCGCGATGGGTGCCAAAATCCCTATTGCGCTTCTATGATGGCAACACCTTGGTGTGGTTGCCTAAATCCAAAAATGGTACACTTGCCCACCCGTCACCACCTTCCAACCAATATAAATGTAACCATGAGCTAGAAGGAGGTAAAAACTAAAGTAAGCAAAAACCCATGAACACTCAATGGGTCTATCACCCAAAAGTCAAACCCACTTTACCAATAGGACTTGCTCTAGTACCTCCAGTGCACCACCCACCACACAACCAATGACCCACACGACCCCTAAACCACAAGCTCCATCATAAGTGACAAATAACAAACACTCCAATGACCAACTCTTAGCGAACTCAACCATAGCTAAGCAATCCAATTGAGTCAAACCCCAACCATTCATAGGCCTTAAGCCATCTTATTAATGCTGATCAATTCTCGAATTGGCATCTAATAGGGCCATGTACATGGGAGATGACTTAGTGATACGTATCAGATGATTGCACTAAGCTTTCACACTATTTGCTATGAATTCTTGGACCTAGGCATGCTTAACGAATAAATAGAAAATTATGTATGCTCTTTGCCTTGTTCTTGGGAAGAATTTCATATTTACAAAAATTCCTACGATTGTAAAAGAGTTGATTGCAAGACTTAAATTTCCCAAGAAAAATGCTTAAACTAACAATTAATCACATTCTTCAAGAAAAGAGAGTACCCAATGAACTTGATGAGCTTAAAAAGCTAGCTATATTTGAATCTAGTTTCTTATGTAAATGGTACTCCCTTCACATCCAATGGGAACAAGAGGGTTATCAAATCATGATCAAAGCAGAGCAAAAATTTGCCATCAAGACCTACAAATATGAGCCCACCTACATGGCCCCACCTTTGTTTAGAAAACTGGCCCCATGACACAAAACAGATCATTAGAAGACAATGTCATGTTGAATCCATACTTAGATAGGATCTTGATAGAAGAAGAACTTCATGTTACTAGCAGAATGAACTCGGGTGATCTCTTGACTGATGTCTTAACCTATATCACACATGTGGGCATTCGGCCACAAGACATGGAGCACCAAGCTACATTTGAGTATAACCCAAACTTGTATGATTAGCTCTTCAAACACTAGAGCCCATGAAGAGTGTCTCAAACACTCTCATCACTTCATTCTCCAATCTTAGGAAGGATTCTCATCATTCCAAGAGGAGAGGAAGTAAGTAAAAAGTGAGTATGAATTGAAATATGATTGAACTCCAAAAAGAAGGATGAATTGAATTTTCAATTAGTGAAAAATTCTTCACGAAGTTCTTACATAGAATGTATGGATTGTTTTATATGAATTTTTTTTTCATTCCTTAGCTTATACATTTCACTATTTGATAACATTTCCTTCTGACTACATTTTTTAAAGCAAAAATCATCCTTCAAAGAGAAATCATTATAAGTTGTTGGGTTATGATAGGAATCCAAATGGCAGGGCTATCGTTTTTCAAGGAAGAATGAAACAAATGTCACGTAACCATAGAGATGCAGGTGTTCAACTAGTTGCAATACCAAAGCATACACAACCTTGAAGAACTCGTAGCAATTGCGATGAGGCAAGTTGTCAAGCACACTGCAATCCAGCCAAGTACTTAGGGAAGGTCGGCCAACAAAAAGATTACAATAGGTGCATAGAAATCTTGAGATCCTTTGATGCCAAGAAGAACAATGGTACAATGACGATCAAACAAGGAGATGTAACTAGGAGCATGGAAGTGGTACTTAACCCAGAGTTGGTTGAGAAGGCTCTAGGGTTGGTGGACAAGCCAAAGAAGAGACCAAAGATAGATGTATACAACTTGATGGGGATGAATAAGCAACACGTGTATATGAATGATGGAAAGAACACATCAGACATCCTTGAGCAGCCTATTGTTAGGTTGCAAGCCAAGATGGTGCATGCTCTCTTTTCAAGCCAAAGGTACAATGCACTCATGAATAGAATAGGGATACCATTGCTCGAGAGCATTGTAGCCCAAGGCACTGGATGAAGTAAAACTAAACTCCTATGTGCAAACAACAATCCATGTGTCAACTAAAGTAGAAACCTTGAGGAAGAAGAAGCTAACATGGAAGAAGCAGAGCAAGCTGCTAAGAAAAGGAAAGCTAATTTCTATACTCAACAACAAGGAACCTCAAGTGAGAGAACAATGACAGAGCAACAGGAGATGCAAGGCTTAGCAGCACCATCCAGGCAAGGGGACATGCAAAGAGTTATGATGAAGATTCTCACAAGGAAAATCAGATCCACCAATGAAGAAGAAAGTAGAGAATTGTATAGGGTTGAAGAAGAGTCAAGGAAGCTTGAAGAGGAACGTAAAAAGAGACAAGAGGAGGAAGCAATATTAAGACTAGAGGAGGAGGAGTAGGTGGCCATTGCCATCAAAAGATCAGTGGAACAACCCTCTCCATCCCAGGAGAGCTAGCCATGATGAGCCTAACACATGAATATGTGCCTAGTACAAGTCTTGTTGTGTAGAGGAGGCTGAACGAAGACTAGTGGTAGAAAGTAAGGGAAAGGTCCCCCATGTATGCAATGCCACCAATCATGGCTATCACAATCACCCCAACACAAGGAGCCACAGAAGTGGTGGTCAATGAAAGTAATGTGATAGCATGAGTGAAATATCTACTAGGAAAAGTGCATGACCTAGCACCAATGACATCAGAAAGGGCCCCAATGGTAGGAGCCAAGAGACCACTAGCACCAGTCGATGTGGAATCTTACCAAGGTTTGAAGGTGCCACAACTTGAGGTGTCCACCACTTTGGTACCATCAATAGTGCACAACACAAGAGTATGATGAGCTAATGAAATAGATCCAAAGCGAGTGTGAGAGAATGCATGAGAAAAGAAAAGTTGTGCTCACTGAGCTAGAAGCAAAAAAGGAGGCTTTTGCAGCCTTTGAACTAGAAAAAACAAGGCAAATGACAATATAAACTAGGGAAGTGACAGCGTTGAAAGAGACCTTGAAGGCAAGGCAAGGTGAAAAAAATTGAAGGACGTGTATGAAGAAAAAGGGAAAGCCACATGGATTTAGAGAAACTATATGCCTAAAACTCCAAGGAAAACAAAAGCTAGAGTTAGAAAACAAGGAGTTGACGAGGCAGAGAGAGGAGTTGAGACAAGAGATGCATGCTACAAAGATGCAAATGATGAAGAGGCCATGAAGAAGATGGTGGAGCTACATAATCAACTCCAAGCAGTACTCCATGAGTAGGGCATCCAAAGGGAATAGGTGGAATGCCAAGGCCAAGACAAAGAAAGGATGCTTGCAATATGGAAGGAGCAAGAGTAAATGGTAACCACTCTCTCACAAGAGCAGAATTAGAGCCTTGGACAAATGAGAGAGAGAGAGTTGAAGGATGGGCAGTAAGGAATGAGGCTAGAATTGAAGATCTAGTAGAGTGCCTAGCGTTATTAGAAAGTGAGCGCATAATGGATGAAGGAAAAGCAGAGATACTAGAGATAGGGATATTGGCACAGTAAGAGGCCTTCTTGAACATAGTGCTGCATGTCATTGAGGCTAAAGGAGAAAAGACAATTGAAGGGCTCAAAATGAGATTAGAACTCACGAGGAGAGCATTGAGATATGGCCTCTATGAAAAGACACTCAAATCCAGCAATAGCCTAAGCTTAGAAGAGCAAAGGGAACATCTAGTCAAGGCAAGATTATCAATACAAGAGCTCGACTTGCTAGATTTTGGGAAACTAGAGCAACAAGCATAGCCCCCCACTCAAGAGCCGGTAGAGCCAAATCTAGAAGAAGGTCCTAATTTTGAGTAGCAAAATGATGAGGAAGAGTAGCCTACTGTGCCAAGCCCACCTCCACAACCTAAATCATAAGCAAAAGTGCATGGTGAAGATCTCGCTGCCCTAGAGAGGATTGTGGAAATGAGGTGCAGAAGAAGAAAGTTGATGGAGCTATCATAGAGGAAGCTTAGTGTCAAGCCTAAGCTAGAAGCCCCTATCCCTCAACGTGAAGGAGAGAGTTGATGGAGCTATCATAGAGGAAGCTTAGTGTCAAGACTAAGCCAATACTGCTAGAAGCCCCTATCCCTCAACATGAAGAATGCTTACCAATCAATTGGGCACGAGAATTGTCCCTATGGGAGCAATATGAAAGCCGCTGCAATCCTTTCACGTTCACCTTCTCCTACCCTCATGATCACTTGATCGAGATCGAGTGCTATCACCAAGGGTGGTGGAGGAGGTGATCAAGCTTTCAATGTGATTGGGCAAAAGGTAGCTAGAGGAGAAGGCAAGGCAACTGATGCTATAGGAGAGAGAACCCACTAGGTACTAGGAAGATAAAGTGATGGATGAGGCTAGAACAGTCAAGGGCTATGAATCTTAGCCAAAATGGATAAGGAACATATGGGATACTAGTATGGATGCATGGAAGGGATAGTTTGACCTACATGCCCTACCCAAGGAGATACGGAGTGGATTTTGATCTGGAGGTGCATGGAAGGTACGATTTTCCTCGAATTTACAATGTTCATGCTGTTGCAACCCCTGAGGAGTGCATGATCTTCACGAAAAAAGATATTTGACCATCTATTGTTGTGCACTTCCTCAAAGAATTTTCTTCATATCCAGATCCATCACTTATCACCACTTGTAACTATCTACATCTCGTTAGGATACTTTTTAAGCAAAAGCCAACATTAGAGGAAGAGCAACTACCACCCCTCTTTTTTATATAAATGTGGGTATAGATAGTTGTGCTATGACTAGGCTCATGATGAGAGCTACCTTTTTACCAGATTTTTGTATAAACCTCTTAGAGGATATGAGCAATGGCTGGTGCACAAGGTGTAACACCTGCTTTTGTCCACTACACCTCTGAAAGGGTTAACTTAAAAAGCTATATGCTAATCAGGTCCTTTCTAAGTAGGTCACGTAAACCTCCACCCACCTCTACCCCTGCACGAAAACAGGATGCAACTTAGTGTCATCCCTTGTAATTTATTTATAATATTTAAAAAAGAAGAAAAAAAGAAGGAAAAAAAGAAATAAAAAAGAAGAAAAAGAAAGAAAGAAAAAGAAGGAGAGAGAGAGAGAAAGAGAAGAAAAAACAAAATTTTCTCATTTGTGATGTATGAGTGCCACCATAGACACTACTTTTAGGGACCATTAAATCCTTAGCCCCTCCCCACTTCACGCACTTAGGGCACATCAAGGGAAAGACACTACTTTTAGGGACCATTAAATCCTTAGCCCCTCCCCACTCCACGCACTTAGGGCACATCAAGGGCAAGACACTATGACAGACATGTCTCCCTATTAATGCATAATACCCTCTTCCATGAAGAACTGGGTCCTCAAGTGTGGAACAACACCTCACCCAACTCCTAGTTCCACCACCACTTGCACAATGCCCTGCATGATGGTAAGGTAGATACACCCCCTAGGTAGTGCACCTACTCTTTCCTTACATGTACATTTTGTAGCCATACAACTAGCCAACAACTGTAGAGGCTCTCTTTGATAAGTCAACATGTCCTTAGCACCAGAAATCTCCAATCATATGTCACAAGCTTATCCTACATGACCGATTTCCCAAAAGCCCCAAGTACCATTTCCTAGACCACTCTCAACTCTCCAACTCATATCATCCAGTGCCATGGGACTAGCACTCGGCCTAGGACAGGGTCATGTTAGCCCTCAAAACGACACAAGGTGCAAAGAAGACTTAAGAAGGAGCATAAAAAGATAGCCCACTGGGAAAAGAAGACTAAGAAGCGTGGAAAATTTTTTATCCCTTTGTAAAAGAGCACCAGGCTCCCTCTTGTGGAAGTTGTAAATAAAAAGGCACATGTAAAGGAGCCATGAGAATAGAAAAGAATAAGAGTAGAGTAGAAAATAGGACCAAGGCCAAGTTGCTAGTCATGGAAATGAGTTGGGTACCTAAGGGGAGAAGGGCATGCATAAAAGTCAAAAAGTGAATGGATAAGCTCATTCTTGGTATGCATGCAAACTAGCTCTCTTCTTGTTCTTGCTCTTGCTTCCTTCTTGTGCATGAGAGAGGGAGAGTGGGAGAGTGTGAGTGGGTGAGAGTGAGGGACCATGGAGAAGCTCTTCTTCTCCTCTCTTCTTCATCTTCATCATCATCTTCTTCTTCTTCTCTTTTCTTGAGCGTGTGACTATGGAGGTTGGAGCTTGGAGCTTGGAAATGGAGCTTGCTTGAGCGGCTCCTTGAATCGCAGAGCCATCGAAGGATTCTAGAAAGAGGACTGCAATGATTGGATTTAATAGTAATCTCACTACATCCTTTTGTGAGAGCATGCATGGCTATGTGAGAGATAGTCATTGCCACTTGCTTGAAACACTTGACTTGATAAGGGGTCCGTAGGGTCTCGGCACTTGCTCTAGTGATAGTGGTGACATACATGTACCTCAATGGAATGCTGTAATACTACGGAAAGACAACTCAATCGATCAATGAATAATTTATTTATGAAGCTATGAGTACTACCACTACCTACCAAAATAAATATTTTTTTTTCATGAATGGTATCTTGGATTTGAAGTGTATTCAGGCTCCTAAAACATGTCCATGCATTTATAGAGATAGAACAAAGTGCAATGGTAGTATATGACTTAATGCCACCCGTATCAAAAGGAATTTATCCACTTGGGTCAAAAGGAAAGCCATCCAAGGATCATAAAACTACTATTGATCAAAATCCTTATAATAGTCTTCCTTTTTAGTATGAATCATAATATTTGAATCTTCAACTTCTTCTTCCAAACACTCAAGGACAATCATGTTATAATACTTTGCCTTTGCATTCTTGTAGGCACATTTTTAAGCATGATAAAATGATATTTTTCTCCACACTTATATCATAACCCTTTCTCCTTGCATTCCTTATTAAAAAGGTCTATGGGGATTAATTTTTGTGCAACTTGAGCTAGAAAATTCGTTGATATGTTTTTGGGTTTCTTATTTTCCACCTTGTGCCAAGAGTTCCTTAACTCATCCCAAGTATCTACAAGATGATTATCCTTCTGCATAGTGTGCCCCCAAGTATATGCAAGTCCTTCTAGATGTAGAGTGCAAATTATATCTTTTGATCATTTGCCCTTGGAATAATGTAAAAATAAGCTTCCAATTAAGCTAAGCTTCCACCTTGTGCCAAGAGTTCCTTAACTCATCCCAAGTATCTACAAGATGATTATCATTCTACATAGAGTGCCCCCAAGTATATGCAAGTCCTTCTAGATGTAGAGTGCAAATTGTATCTTTTGATCATCTGTCCTTGGAATAATGTAAAAATAAGCTTCCAATTAAGCTATCCATTCTTCAATTTCAAATGAGATGAAGATTGACCAGTGTATTTGCGTAACACTATCTTGTCTCTAAGTTTGAGTTCATTGTATGTAGGTTGTCCATTATAGATTTGATCGTTACCAATAAGGCCACGATTGCTTGAGTTATTTCTACTATGAGAGGATTGAGATCTTATTGTAGGAATGAATGGTCTTGGAGGATAAAAATTTATTGCATGAATATTGCTAATATGGTCCTCATTCCTATGAAAAAAACTCTCCTACCTAATAGGTGCTGCTAGGAATCCCTGTTTTTCCAAGAATGCCATGCACATTAACATTCATTGAAATGGCACTCTTTCCACATATTGTTGTGGTATTTCCCTATTTTCTTTCTCTTTAATTTGAATTTTTCTCTCATTTATTTGAAGTTATTTTTCATTTTCTTGTAGTTCTATCCATTTTTCAAACTGTTCTATAAGTCTCTCAATAGAGGACCTGGTCTGGTTCATAGCATTCAATAATTGTTCATGCCTTAAGAAGTGTCTAGTTTCATGGTCACACAAGGTCACATTTAATTGACTAAGCTCCCCACACATTTGAGCATCACCCAAGGGTCTTTGGGTATCGTTCTCCAAGAGGGAATACCTTATTTGAATTGCATGCTTCTTTAGTGTCTTATTTTTACCCTTATGCCTTGTCATTTTAGTGCAGTCTTGCAGTACCTACTATTATTAAATCTGCTATAAATTTTGCTAGAAAACTCCAATTGACAAACTTCTTATTCAAAGCAAAGCTAAATTTTCCTTCTTCAAAGAAAGAACCTAATCCTATAATTTGGTTTGGTAGAGAAAAAGTTCTAGCCGCGAAAACTTGACTGATAGAATTTGTATTGGATATATCCATGTTTGAATAGACTTATGGATGTTCTATGTGCTCAATTTCAATGTTATCAAACCCTGTGAATCAATTCTTGAATTGAAAGTACACTTCATAGCACCAAGGAGCCTGTATATGACTTGTAGGAAGTTCAAACCAACCTACAACAAGTGTATTCTCATTGTAATACTTGTAATAGCATGTATAACTTGTAATGGACCAAGGCCCTATAAATCATTGTAGGAGCTAAGAATGTACTTCAATGATAACTTTGTCTTTAGTCCTCCACAATGTTGTACCTATGTGAGATATAAAATTTCCTTCTTGGCTCCCTACACGGGCTCTAAGTTTGAGGGGTGTGCAAATTTGCTCCTCAAGCTGGGTTGTGCATCCCTTCGAGATCTTAGATATGAGCCAGGGTCACCTCTCTTTTGTCTCGTATCTCACTCATCAGCATCCACCTTTTCCTCATGGGAATTCGAATATGGAAAGAGCATTCTAAGCTAATAAAATAGCATGATATACATGGATTGGAATCAAATCTTTCAACTTTCCATGAAATGAAATGGAGATTAAGATGAAGAGAAAAGTGGGATGGAAAGTAGGGATTTACTGGGGATAGACAATGATTCACTACTACCACTTACCCCATATAATGGATTTTCTTATTTTCTCAATGAGCAAATGCAACCACACTGATCAAGATTATGAGTTATTTTCATGAAAAGCTTATTATGTCATTTGGGTGGGGGGGGGACCTTCAACAATGCGCCATTTATGAGGCATCTTAGCCTTTTTTTTGCATGAATTAATGGTATCCATCAATATCTCCCACTCTAGTTCCGAGTAAGGCCTTTGATCATGTATTCATCTTGCAAAATTTTAAGTTTATGCTAGTCCACTTGGCTACATGCATACAAACCTGAAGAATCAAAGCTTGTGGTGCAACTTCTATGGTAAGATAGCAAACATACCATATAACTAAAAAGTAACCTAGTTTGGTATAGAAGACTTGTTGTTGACTAGGACATAGTCTACAATTAGTAAGTAGCCAATTAACAAGAATGTGCCATATCAAGGGACATAACTTCATCATCAACATGGAAAGAAGTTCAACTAAGTTCTTCTATGCATTTCCCTTATCCTTCAAATTTTTTTCATCATCTTTATGGTACCAACCATCTTATTACAAGACCCCTTTCCAAAATCTAGTCATGTTCTACTATCTTTGTAATCAAATTGTAAGATGTTATAGTTATGACCCTCCTTTTTGTAGATTTTGGAATGAGATGTTCCAATGCTCTACCATACATATGCTATGGAAATCATGTATTTTACGCACTTTGGTCACAACACAATACCCTCCAATTGTGCACACGGCCTCTCCCCTTAGACACAAGAAGTCCATTAAAGCCCATGTGAAAGGGGGATTGAGAGGGTTAAATCCTAATAAAAATAATAACCGTTAAAAACTTTAATAAGCTTAAAGAGTTCCTAATCGTCGTCTTCATCTCATTAACTACCATTTGTGTGAACCGCCATTCAATTGGTGAAAAATATGACCAGTGTAAACATTTGGATCAAAAAGAGGAGAAGATGTTGATATGAACTATGGGGAACTCCAAAAAAACTCAAATTGGAGAAGATCATGAGACCATGCAATCAGCCACAAGCTTCCATCACAAGAAAAAAACAAGAGTGAGGGAAAAGATAGGGCTTAAGCATTTGATAAGGCCATATAATGCGTCTTGAAAGAAAACTACAATGCATATGGATTGATTCTTTTTGGGAGGACAATGCCACTTTAAGAGTAATACATACATATTACACGCACGCACACACGCACGCACCCACACGCATGCACGCACGCACCCGCACGCACGCACCCGCACGCACCCGCACACACGCACGCACGCACGCACGTGCGCGCGCGCGCGCGCACACACACACACACACACACACACATCAAAGGGCAAAGAGTTATTGAAGCATGCCTTGATCCAAGCCCTACCTCGATCCTTCGTCAAATATACCCCTCCCATGACTCCATTCTACATTAATTCCCATTGAAATTCTATCACTCTCACTTATTCATTATTGAGGCTCATCATCCCCTATTTCAAATTCCCCCTATCAAGCCCCATCATCTATTTTCTACCCCTACCCTATTCGTTATTAAATCTAAGGAAATTTGACTATCTTGAAGTAGTTGGAAGTTGCCTTTAAGTATTGCGCCGAATTCACCTGGACCCTAGCTCTCTATCCTATTTTACATTGTATTCCATTTTGAATCCACCCTTCCCAAATCCAAAAGCCTCATTTCAAACCTATATCCCTATCCTGAATAAATTGTTAAAGCTACACCCCTTGCACAACCCTTCTTAACCTTAACCAAAGTCCCACTTCAAATATCGTATGAGTTTGGAAGCATTACAAAGGGATCGAGAAAGGAGCTAAGCAAGGAGCATGCATAGAATAATTTGTGTGTTTGAGATGGCTCCTAAAAGAAGAAATGTTGGAACCAAAAATGAGATCTCCCAAGCAAACGAGGCCCTCTACTTGCACTGGTCCAAGTTCAAGTTCCCCTCATAGCATTTAATTTGTGTTCTTTATTATAAAGTAGACAAAGTGAAAAATACTAGTTAAAACATTGAAATAAGGGTTGGGTACTTGATTATGAGGTCTTATGAGAAAACCCTTAAAGTAGTGAAATGAAAATATAGGTTGCCTTGGAGAGAAATTCTCGAAAGGAGCATTTCTCTCCATTGATGGAACCTAGGCCGTAATGAGAGCATCCATTTAACTGTTGGATTTATGAGTAATAACTGAGAAGTAATTTATAGATAATCTAGTGGGATACTCATTACTATAAGATTGAGATATTGAACATTGGAATTAAAACTCAAAATGTCATGTAAGGAATGCTGGTACAAACATGACATGATACAAGCCTTTACACAAATTATTCCATAATAAAATCCCTTTTAAGAATGCTCAAGAAACTTAGATCCTACCTTCATTAGACTAAGATTAAGTTGGGAATTATATTGGACAAGTCTCTTTGCTTAGAGATAGAATACTTATTAGATAGATGTTACCTTCTTCATGAAATCCAAGAAGGGTTTGGTTATTGATACATGAAAACTCAAATCATGAAAAAGGAAGCACTTTTCCCAAAGTCTTATTGTAGAAGAATAACTTTAAAGGAAATATGAAATTGTAAATGGATCCTAACCAAAATGGATTTGGAATTAGGAGTTAATATGAGAATGAAAGCCTACACTAGGAAGGGTAAGAACCCTAAAAGATTGAAATTTTACCAGGGGAAAGTTGGATCAAGTATAGTAAGTTATGATGAATCTAGGGTTTGCTAGCACTATTTGATGCATTAGAATATTATTTGATTTTTGTTGTGTATTTCTTTAAAAGATATTGTATCTGCACAGAAGGATTTTGAGGGATGTGCTTGACTTCCCCCAAAGTCAACCATTGGGGCTCTTTCACCAGGAGCCGACTGTTTGCATCGGATGATGCGAGGATTGGCATCGACACAAAAGGTCTCTCCATAGGGGATGTAGTTAGCTAGGATACATCAAGGAGCTAGGGAGGCTCTACTCATGATTCCTTTGATGCATCAGGACTAGGCTAACTTCTTACAAGCCTAGGATCTATCTCTTGAAGGCCATGATGCAAGTTAAGGGTGGATTGGTGGTTGGTTATAGCTCAAGTCCAATTTTTGGACTAGAAATTGATAGAATAAAGCAACGGTTGTACAAACATTTGAAATAAAAATTATGTTTTCCTAAAAGATGGTCTTTACTTATTTTTGTGTCAATGTCAACATTATGTGAAAAGGAATGCATTCTAATGAGCTAATTAAGGAAGTTATTTTATGTGCCCAACATAAATGTAGTAGGGACTAATTAGGAAACCAAAACTACACCTTCAAGGGAAGTGAGTGGGTGAATATAGATGCATTCATCTCAATTAGCCAAGAGGCTTTCCCAAAGTAGATACTAGACTAGGGATTTTAAAAATTAAATATTTGACTATTCTAGAGTGTCATGCTAGAATCCGACTTAGTACCATTTTAGGGGGCTAGGGTGAGGCTTTGCCCTATGTGTAGAGGGATTGATGCATCTAGCTCTCCCTTATTTCTCACTCTTTTTGAACCAAGTGTGGCACTAGTCCACTTTGGTTCGGGACATTTACATAAGTAGCTACTCTAGATGATGTCGGAAATCCTACTAGGAGGCCTTAGAAGCCAAGTAGGACCCCTTAGGCTGATCCTTATGGGAATGAGATGACAAAGCTTCTCCTACAAGGTAGACTTAAGTGAGTCTAGATAAAAAAATTTAGATCATCCATAGGAGTTTTGGATTGTTCTACTAAGATGCATCCCTTAATGGACTACCAAACAAATTGTTACCAGCTATACACATTACAATTTATCCCACACAACTACATTCTCTCATGCCATTTAGGTAAATGTATTATATTACATAGGTGCCCCAATAGTGTGAGAAGTACACCCTTTGTATAGAATATCCTCCCTTCACATTGTTTGGGCACAATCTAAGACCATTTGGGAGTGTCCTAATAGCATGATGGGACCTCTTTTTGCACTTAGAATGTGGTCCCTTTGCAATGTTGTGATGGGGGTATTTGTATTGTGTATATAGCCAAATAGTGCAAGGGGAAAATTTTTCATGTTTCATAATAGTATCCCCTCCCGCTATTTGCATAAATGTGTTTCATTACATGGGTGCACAATAGTGCAAGGAGTATCCTTCCTTTGTGTAGGATGGACACCCTTCACATTGTTTGGGCACAATCTAAAGACCATTCAAGAGTGCCCCAACAACATGAGGAGAGCTTGTTTTGTCCTTGGAATGTGGTCCCTTTGTGTTATATGGAGGGGGTTGTTTGTACACTATACATGCTTGAATAGTGTGAGGGGACACAATGAGGATATTTATCCCACATAATGGCATCCCTCGCGCTATTGAGATAAATGTGTGTCCCAAGAGTGTAAGAAGTTTTGTTCCTTTATGTAGGATGGCCTCCCTTTGCATTGTTTCAACACAAATTGAATACCATTCATGAGTTCTTGAACAATGAGAGGGGACCTCATTTTGCAACTAGAATGTGGTATATTTGCAGGATGCATATGTTCCAAATAGCATGAGAGGGTCCATTGTCCCACATAATGGCATCCCCTTACACTATTGGTATAAATGTGTTTTGTTATATGTGTGCTCAGATATATCATTCCTTCATGTTATTTGGGCACAAATCTAAAGATCATTCAAAAGTGCCCCAATACCACAAGGGGCCCTTCTTTTGTTACTAGAATGCGGTCCCTTCATGCTAATCAATGGGGGTGTTTGTTTATTGTTTATGTCTAAATAGTCCAAGGGTGCTTGTTTACTCCAGATAATGGAATCCCCTCTCACTATTGGGATCAATATCCATTATTATGTGTATATCCAATAGTGCAAAGAGTACCCTTCCTTTGTGTAGGATAGCCTTCCTTCACATTGTTTGAATGCAAATATGAAGATTATTTGGAGTGCCCCAATAGTGCAAGGGGATCTCCTTTATGGCTAGAATGTAGTCCCTTCACATAGTTTGGGTACGGGTATTTGTAGACTTTATAATTGAACAACAGAAGGGGAGATTTCTTGCCTTAGCTTCTCCTCATGTTGCTAGTAACATTTGGAGTGCCCAATTTGTGATAGGACCTTTTTTTGTGGCTAGGATGTGGTCCCTTTGAACTTTTAGGTGGGGATATTTGCAGACTATATACATGGATAGTGCAAGGGGAGGCTACTTATCTTAGCCTCCCCTTGGTTGTCAGAATAAACACTTTCACATATATTTCTTTAAGTAAATTGGTCTTTTTGTAGTCTTCTAGTAGCCTAGAGATGTATTTTTAAGACATCAAAGAGGAACATGACATGAAGTTTGAAGAGACACCTAGTAATGAAGAAACTATTTGATTTCTTGGAGAAGGTCCAATACATTAGCAATGCCCTCAAATCTCTCTTATTTTCTCAATGAGCATCAATCTTACAAGATGTCTCACACATGCAAAGCTTTTAATCAAGAAGATAGAACATAAATTTGTTAAAATTTATCTTTTTAGTTCTCCAGGCTACACCTACACAATTATAAAAGAAGTTTTTGAAGAAGGCCCTCCACAAATTAACCATAGAGTTGATTGAGAACATACAATTTATCCATCTGTCGCTCCTTCAAGTGACACTTAAACTTAGCATATGCATCACAATTCTATGTGTAAATTAGTAGAATATTATCATGCCCTTCTCTATTACTTACATGTTGTGAAAGGTGATTATTAGAAGAAAAGGAAGAGGCCAAGATAGCACTAGAAGCTATTATAGAGAAGGATGAGATTTAAGATATAGTGAAAGAGATAGACTCAATAGTGGAAAGTAGGGAGGCAGTACAATTAGACATTGAGAGATTGCAAAGAGGATGTACAAAAATTGTTTCCAATCAAGAGGTGAAAAATGCAACAAAGGAGGAAGGTGATATATGAACCTTTTTCTCTTCTTGTGTTTTCCATTGGTGACTATGACTACATCATCTTCTTTGACATCCAAGTAGTTTTCAACCTGAGGGAGGACTATTGTTGCTACCATTGCATAGAATCTTAATGTGGATGACAATTTTGTAAAGGAGGATGAAGTGGAAAAACATTCATTGCTAGATTCTCACGTCAAAGAAAGTAATTAGTAGAATACTATCATGCCCTTCTCTATTACTTACATGTTATGAAAGGTGAGGATTAGAAGAAAACGAAGAGATCAAGATAGCACTAGAAGATATTACAGAGGAGGATGAGGCTTAAGACATAGTGAAAGAGATAGATTTGATAGTGGAGAGTAGGGAGGTAGTGCAATTATGACATTGAGAGATTGCAAAGAGGATGTACAGAAATTGTTGCCAATCAAGAGGAGAAAAATGCAAGAAAGGAGGAAGGTGATATCAGAACCTTTACTCTTCTTGCATTTTCCAATGGTGACTATGAATACATCCACTTCTTTGACATCCAAAGTTTTTTCAACTTGAGGGAGGACTACTGTTGCTACTAGTACAACATAGAATCTTGAAGTGGATGATAATTTTGTAAAGGAGGATGAAGTGGAAAAATATTCATTGCAAGATTCTCATGTCAAAGAAAGTAATTTCCTTGCACTAGTGGAAACACTGGCTTTGATGTATAATGATGCCATGCACTATGAACACATACAATGAAAGAGATAGACTCAATAGTGGAGAGTAGGGAGGTCGTGCGCAAATAGACATTCAAAGGCAACAAACAGGACGTATGACAATTGTTGCTAGTCAAGAAGAGAAAAATGTAACAAATGTAACAAAGGAGGAAGGCAATATCCCAACCTTTACTCTTCTTGTGTTTTCCATTGGTGATTATGACTATGTCCTCTTCTTTAATATCCAAACAATTTTCAACTTGAGCAAGGACTACTGCTTAGCTATTGTTGTATAGAATCTTGATGTGGATGATAATTTTGTAAAGTAGGATGAAGTGGACAAACATTCACTACCAAAGTATCATGTTAAAGAAACTAAATTCCCTACACTAGCACAAACATTAACTTTTGACCATTAGGGCCAAAAACGCTTCAAAAAATGCACTTTTGTTAATCACGGGATTAAGGAAAGGGCCAAAGAGAGTTCGCCACATGTGCAAGAATATGGTATTCTTGTCTCCTCTTTTTTAGAGATAGTGGAGTCCATTTCGTGATTCTCTCTTCTTTTTTAGCCAAAACCCCTAAAGTCTGACATGTTTTGGAGTCCCAAAGACGTTATTTACTTACAAATCTGACAAAATATGTGACAGAGATGTGATGAAATTAATAATGAGTTTTTTGAAAGTCGGGAGATCTTTCAATATTGTTTTTGGCGCCCAATACATACTCATTTGGGTTCTTGGCGCTACTTTTTAGTTCACTCACCCCTCTTTGAGCTTCTTTCTCTGCGCTTTCTTTCTTTTCATGGCTTCCTCCAGGCGCCCTTCTCGTTTAATACACTCTTGCACAGTCTATAGCCAGGGAGTAGATGGAAATTTTGAGCCCAAAACCTTTGCTGTAAACGATTGGGTTACCATGCTGCCTTCTTGCAAGGGCTCTCATAAGGTGAAAAGAAGAAAACGAGAAGATATAAAACATCACTGGAAGGGGCGTATCATTGCCTTCAAAATTATGCCCGAAGGCTGGTTTGTCAAGGTGCAACATGTTTACATGGCCAAGGATATGCACTTGCCTCCAAACGAACGTGTTCCCCAACAAACACATTGTAAGTTATAAGTTGAATAACGTATATAATTCTTTTCCATTTATGCAAGTTCTAACAAACGGTTCGTCATTGTAGATATCTTTCCGTCAACAAGTATTGAATGGCAACCTGTGGAAAGCCTAAGTGGGACTTTCCATGCCATTCATAAGGTATTGGCAGACATTATTTATGCCGATCAAACTGTGTCTTTTTATAGTGAATGCAAGGTTTTTATATATTATGCACAGTATGTGGTTCCCTCTAAAGCGGATAGGTATGGGAATATCGAAGATTTGCCATTGCCAAGTCTTTCATCTCTAAACTGGGAGATTCCTGACAAGGTAACGGTGCAGAGTTTCAAATTCAAAATATCTCAGGATATTAAAAAGTCCATGATAGCTGGAAGGATCTCAAGAAGAATACGTTTATCATGGTTTGTACCCCTCCATATCTTCGTGGCTTGCTTCAAAACAACAAATTTACAAAGAACGAAGGTATCCTGGCTAAGTAGAAACTTTTCGGAAGAGGATTTGGACAACACTATAGGGACGCATTGGAAATCTAGAGAGTGCGATCATAAGGGTGATATCTTGAGGTGCAGTGCATGCCCTCAATCCTTGGCTTTGGCTTACAGTATCCCTCGCCAAACTCTTGCTTTGGGCTTTGATTACAGGAGATACAAACTAAGATTGGGTATTTGGGTTCCCTTGGATTCCGATACAGATTACACACCATATAAACTTGCGGTGCACGTTTTGCCGCATGAAGAAGTAAAGAAGGTGAATGTTACTTCCAATTGGAGTCTGAAAGATGTGAGGGATACCTTGGAATTGCTAGACAATACATCCCCTAGATATAAGTTCAAAGTGAATGGTGTAACAATTGGTAAAAGAGCCGAGCGCTCTTTCTTTTGTACGAGTTGTTTGTCTCCCACAATTGTGAGTTTTGAGCCTTGAGAATGAAAACTTGGCAGGAATTTATCTTAATAGACTGTCCTTAAGATATTTTTTAATGGGAACTCATAAGCTATCATGAAGCAAGTTGCCTTTCGAATGTGTATAAATAAAATGTACATTACATTCGATTTACAAGTGAAAATTTTCATTACACAATGAGGTACAAAAATTGCATAAAAATGTACAAAGCCAAAATAATAAGGCTCGTGTATGCTTATGTTTGCTATTTTCATTCTTTATCGATTTCTTCAAAGATATTTTTTCTCACAGGGCCTTTCTTTGATTGTTGAAAAAATTTCACCTTTACAGGTAGTCTCTTTTCTTGGGGCTTAAGAGGGGATGGATCAAATTTAAGAGGAGAGAGCATTGGCATTCCTTTTTTCTTAGACTCTGCAGCAGTGGTCCCATTGCCTTTGCCCTTGCCTTTACCATTGCCATTGTCCTTACCCTTTCCCTTGACCTTTTCCTTGCTTGTGCCCTTGGCCATTGAAGTTTTGGGAGGAAGAGGGGAGTCAGGATCATACGGTGTGATTGCCTTGTCCAGAATCAGCTCGATGCATCTCTCCCTTATCCACCAAACATATGATTCAAGATAGTCTCTACACTATAAGAATAAATGTTATAAGTTAGTGAAAAGAAATCATGATAAGGGTTACACAAACATCAAATGAAATTAACTTACATTCACTCCTTCTATTTGTAACAACTTTGAATCCACTGTTCTGCAAATGTTTGAGATAACTCTCCATCCACAAGAATGCGCATCGCTTTGCAATGGAACTTCTTGTAGAAGAAAAGTATAAGGCCTTTGAGGATCAGCAAGATCCTCATATGTTGTATCCAAAAATGTAGAAACGAGTCTACCAGCACTGCAAAAGGAAGCTTTGTAAGTTCAAAATATTCTTTATAAATAAAATCAAAGTAAGTAATTTTCTTTCAACATACATTCGTGCTTGACCATGAACACCGCTGAGAGAATTCATAAAGATAATTTCCCTTGAAAGACAATTAATGTAGATGAGACTCCAATGCCCTCTGCAAATTCATAAAAGAGGTGAGTAGAAGGGTGAAAGCAAATGAATATAAATTTTCCTCTACAGAAAAAGAAAAATACCTTTCTACATAAGGGAAAAAGATGTGGTAATTTGTTACACTATCGAAGCTACGAAAAAATGGTGAAATATTAGAACCAGATTTTGCAAAAAGTTCCACAGAGAGAAGTGGATCAACAATGTATATGGTTCTTCGGATATCGAGAGTGAGAGAGGAGACCAATGCCCTGCAGACAATAGCAAAAGCTATTCAATACAAATTTTATCCAAAATATACTTGAACCTATAAGACTTAACTTACGCAAAAAAAAATATATAAACCTTACCTTATGCAACAAAAAACCACGGAGTCAGATAGTTGGACATCTCTTTTTTCCAACATGGGCTTGTCCTCGAGAGATATACTAAGATATTCCTCCTCAGGTTCCGCAGAAACATTCACAAGAATCTGCCCATACACTTTGCCCATCCTCTCGCTGTTGACGGGAGCAAGTGATGCGGCTTTCCTCTTGTAAACATAGTCTTCAGTTTCAAGCACCTCCTGATTTTTTTCACTCAAGAAAGCCTCCTGCTGGGTGGCACCCCTTGTAGGGTAAAGGTGAGTAACATCCTCAACATTTAGCTTTTTCTCTTTCCTGGACAATTTTGGGGGAATGTTAAGGATTTCAAAGGCTTTTTGATCATTGGAAGGCAAGGGCCTCAGCACTTTGTCAAACCTATACCTGACTCTGCTGATGATGCTGAAATCTTTATTCATAAGGGTGATCCTATGAGCATGGGCGGCAGCAATGTAAGCGCCGTTCATGAAATCAATAACAAAATCTTCTG
Organism: Lygodium microphyllum; assembly: GCF_053477565.2. Lineage (NCBI taxonomy): Eukaryota > Viridiplantae > Streptophyta > Polypodiopsida > Schizaeales > Lygodiaceae > Lygodium > Lygodium microphyllum. The sequence goes on from NC_141153.1 coordinate 105,005,035, forward strand.
CGGCCTCTTGCAGGGCAAGAATGGCTGAGACTTGCCACTTCTTATTTAGACCAGAGACAGTTGCCACTTGAGACAATCTATCAGAGATCTCTTTAACGACCCTTATAAAAGCAGCTTTTGGAATGACATGCTGTGTAGCTCTCTGGGCTTTCCTGATCTCACTGAAACATCTCTGCATATAGAAGAACCTGGACTTCCTCTTTCTCTTTTGTGGCTTGGGAGGTTCAGTGGCTTCAGCAGATGTAGCCTCAGGTGCCATTGTAGGGAATGAATCTTTCACAGGGCAAGCCTCACCCTTTGCTTCCTCAACTTCAGGAGAAGAAACATTAATAGAAGATGTAAGCCCAACACCTGGTGTAGGGGGGATTTCTGTTGTAAAATGCTCTGGGGCCTGTGATGGACCAGCTTCAGTAAACTTGGAAGAGGGCTCCTCCTCAGATTCATCAAATTTTAACTTTCTTCTACCCCCACTGTCCTTCCCATCCAGATACACTCTTCTTGCAGTTTGCTTTGTCCTTGCCATCCAGAAAAGCAAAAATAACAACCAGAAGGACAATAACTGAAATAGTAAATCAAACAGGCTAATTGGCACGAAAAGGGACGAAATGAGCAATTCCAATACGGCGCGATATGAACAAACGAGCAGAATGGAACAGCGCCCTCGCTCCGTATTGGAGACCAGAATGCCGATACGGCGGGATATGGAGGAAACCAAGACTGCGTATGGATGCCCTCGCTCCGTATTGGCAATGACATAAGGGTGAGACCAAAATGCTGATACGGCGCGATATGGAGCAAATGAACACAGCGTATGGACGCCCTCGCTTCGTATTGGCAATGACAAAAGCAGAATGTTAATAGACCTGCTCCGTATTGGTGAGACCAAACTGTTGATATGACGCGATATGGAGGAAACGAGAACAGCGTTCGGACGCCCTCGCTCCGTATCGGCACACCTCTTTTTTACTAGCGAATAAAGGACTCAGCCGAAAGACCACCGATACAACACGAGAGATAAGAAACGGAGAAGACGCAAGTCTTGTATCGCACCGTATCAGCAAGCAAGGCGGGAAGAGCTCGAGAAATGAAAAGTGTACACGTAGGAAAAATTACCACTTATATACCCACGTCAATCATGACACGTGTCGGACACGTGTCCGACGCTGATTGTGCTACGTATCTGCATTTATGGTCCGTATGCTACGTGTCAAGTAACGACCGGTCCACTTGTTTGCCACGTGGTTATCGGCCACGTGTTGGCCAACGGCTACTGCCACATGTCGGAGACCAACGGATACTGCCAGGTGGCATAATTCCGCGCCTACATAAGGGTGTGTTCCTTATCCATACATTTTTTTTCGATTTTTCGGGAGCTCTGTTTGTATTGCTAATACGGCGCGAGGGCGACTGTTTGCCTTCTTTGCTTTCCTCTCTTCGCGTCGTTTTGGAGGTTCTGTAGAGTCTTCTTTCAGCTCTCCTCTCAAGCTCATTCTGCCCAAGCTCGTGTGACCACCGTTGTGGCTCTCGCACTTCTTACTGGAATCACCGATACGGCGCGAGGGGGACTATCCGTCTGAATCGTTTCTCTCTTATCGCGCCGTATCGGCAGAAGTTGTAAACATGTCTGAACCCATAGAATTCCTAGGATCCAAGGTTTCTCCAGGAATTGGTAAAAGAAGAAGGCTTTCAAAAGGCTCAAGGGCATCAACATGTGATGAGCCTGTGCATTCTTTTTCCTCTCCATCCTCTGCCACCAGTGTGAGAAGGCCAAGTACATCTCCAGGGAAGCGAACGTCGGTAGTGAGAGGTCAAGGAGTATCAGAGCTCACTGATATCACTCCATCAGAGAGGCTACTTGATTTTATGCTTCAGAATGGAATGGATCTCTCATTCTATGGAGTTGTGAAAAATGTGTTTAATCCTGATTGGGAACTTGACAAAGTTCTGAAATCTTGTGAAAAATATATTGTGGAGGACTTTTTGGAGTTTGAAAATCTTGCAGGTCCTTCTGTTGAAGTTGGCACAATTGAATATGTCCATGTTCCCATTGGGTCAACAGGAAATGAAAAGTCAGTATTTACTAAAAAGTGCAGGGCCCACTCTTTGGAGAGGTTTTATTCAAGAGACATATTTTGCTGCACTCATTCCAAAAACTGCAAGATGATGAGAAAATCTGCTGCTTTTATTGTTTTCACCCTTGTCAAATACCCTGTGAAAGCTGAGGAGCAACAGTTGGAAGGAGCAAAGTCTGCCAGCTTTTGCATGTTAGATGATCTGGTAGATGAAAAGGAAACAGAGGAGGTTGTAGATACAGATTTTGAGGCTTCTATTGCTGAGAATTTGGATGTTGCTCACTTCAAAGCTGAGACTATCATTGAGGAGAGCCAAGGAGATACAAACCCTCAACCTGATGAGAGTTCTCACCATATTGTTCCTTCCCTACCATGTATACCTTTCAAGGACAAGGAGTACATTTTACTGTCAGATATTCAAAAACTTTTTAATCTCAGGGAAGATTATTGTCTTGCAATTATTGCAGAGGCTTCTGATGCTGCAAATGGGATAATTGACACAGAAAATGAATCAAAGGAAGAGATTCTGAAACTTGATAAAGAAACTCTAGATGATAAGTTTATTGATGCTGGTGAGGCCCTCTCTCTTTGTTTTGAAAAGGCCAAAGAAGCTGAGAAAGAGTTGAGTATTACTGATGAGGACTTCGATCGCATTCAAAGCGAACTCGGGATTTCCAATTTTGGAATAGAGGAGTCTGAATATGTTAAAGAATTGACTAACACCAATGAGACAGCATCATCAATTAATTTATGGAATCCATTTAAATTGGAGTACGATGAAAATCAAGTGGTAAGATAATTTTGAATTTGCTTTTACACATTGGTAGGTTTACATTTCATGCTCATTCAGTATGGGTTTTATTTGCAGTTGGAGATTGCTGATACAGATAACTTCTTGGGGCATGGCAAAGGATCGAGAGCTGCTAGTAACACATTCAAAGACATTGCACTCGGCCACTACTTGGCTAGGATTGACCCTGATTCCTTTTTTGTACTTCATAGTAGTTTCTCAGAGGATGCAGCATGGCCCATACTTTGTATTAAAGCTCTTACAAGGCTTCTAGGTTTCTCAGGATTACAATATAATGCCCACAAAGTAATGTTTTTGGAAAAGACTGCAGCAATTAGGATTTTTGGCTACGGTCCAGGTTACTCTACTTCTAGAGCAGGATACTTTTTGGCGTTTTCATCCTACGCCTTAGCTGCAGACCGAACTGATGTAAAATCTATAGCTGGCTACAAGAGAAAAAAATTTCTACGTTATAGAGGAAAGATTCCTGAGGAGGAAGAGAATGTGAGAGTTTTGGAAAACTAGCTTTGTATATATTCTTTCTTATATATAAAAGTGCGATTGCTCATGTGTCATTGCCGTCTTTTATTTGCATTCTTTGAAGTTGTCGTCGAAAAAACCAGTTGAATAGCTCCTCCAAAGCATTGCTTTTTGTAACTCCTCCCCCATGCCTTGTGCTTCGAAAATAACTTGTGCGTGCTTGATAATGGGATTTTTCCATGCCTTGGTTACTATAAGTTGCTAAGGGGCCATGCTCCTCCACAAAGAAAGGTCCATGAATATGAAGAATATGCTGCAATACAAAGTAACACAAATTTTATACCAATTGAAAAACCTATCAAAATAAGCCCATATTAAATAATTATTACTTTACCAGATAAAAAGTGATATCTTTTTCTCCCCATGCCTCTTTTATCGCCTGAACAAGCTTTGCGATTGATCTTTTGAACTCTTCCGCATATGTATATGTTGTCTTATGTTGCCTGAGGAGTTTCAGAAAAACATCAAGGTGTATCCAGACCTCCATTCTAAGAAACGCAAGCCTCGGCGTGCTTGCAACATTTGTTGTGATCTCACATAGCTCTCTCCAACACTCCCAAGCCGCATTCACCTGCCTTCCTGAATGGTTTCCTAAGAATCGTCTAGCTTTTGAGCCTCCCATAGAGACATCGGCCAAGATATCTCTTGTTTTTCCTGAAAGTATTGGATCCTTTCTCAAGTGAACTTGGCCCCCATGAAATCCCATTTTCGATAGCAATGCCTCGCATTTATCAATACACTCATCTGATAAAGATAATGGCTTAATGGAATATGCGTAGTCAAGATGCAACCTGAGAAGCTTATCGATTATTCTAATCTCTGCATGCAAAGTACAAATATGAACATTCTTAAGAGAGATGGAAAGAATGGGATCCCAGATGTCTTCTGTGTTTTTAAATTTACTCAAATCTATAGAGTCTCTATTTGGGGCTCTTCTTACTGGTCGCAAACTACTCCAATCTTTGGATCCAATACTTTCCATGCAATAAATGCAAGGATATTTTGCATTTGCACCATTACATATTCCAAGCATACATTTGATAGTTTTCAAATCAGCACTCATATGCCATTCCACATTAAATTTACCAACCCCATCAACTACCAACATTTCGCCTTCACTTTGAGACTTAATGATATTTGGAATACCTGTATGGTTGAACAACCATTTCAACGTTTGATGATTTTCAATTGGTACCTGGGCTGCACCAATCCACCAAATCTCCATCTTGGATTGGATCTTATGCAATGGACCTTTGCCCTCGCCATTGCCATGGTCCAATGCCATGTTCATGAGGCAAATGCTAATTCTTTCCATCTTCTGTCCCTTTTGAATCTGTGCTTCATCCAACTTCAAGGCAAACTTTAGAACACCATAACTTTCTTCTACTGTGATTTTATACATGTGAACCATTGCAATTTGCACATTTTTTAGATCAACCCATATATTGTTAAACTCATTGTAATCAAAAATTGCCTGTTTTTTTTGTTTTTCATAGGACATAGACCTTTCGATGTGAATGTAATCTCCAAAAACATGTGGAATCTTGCGATTCATGGAAATTCTTGCAGTCGAAACTGCAAGGGCTCGGGGCAATCCAAATATAGTTACCCTATTGCGTTTAAGATTTTTAAACCATAATCCAGAGATAGCACGATAACCTTTTCGACTTATACCCACAGTATCACATGTCTCTACGATTTCATTTGCTTTCACTGTGCCTTTTAAATCCTTCACTAACTCTCTCAGAGTTGGACCTCTCAAATCCACATTTTCTGGTGACTTAAGAATCCTCAAAATGTCTTTCTTATTCATGGTTTCCTTCAAAAGTTTGATTCTTTCCTCATTCTCTTGGATATTTATGCCTAGTATGTTAGAGACATATTTCTTTGTAAGATTTAGTCTCCTTTTCTTTGCTCTCTCACACAAGCTGGTTATATTTTTTAATGGTCTCTTCCTCTCTCTAAATCCTATTGGAGTTTCTCTCAAGCGTGTTAGCTTATCCTGCAATGAATTGTTAACATTTTTCAAAATATCAATCTGACTTGTCAACTCTAAAATATTTGTTTGTGTAGTTTCTAGTGCTTTTTTCATTTCGTGCACTTGAGCTATATATGTGTAAGATGCAGAGTATAACCTCATACAGTAGCCAAGCATTCCATTGTAACCTTCTCCAGCATATCTTATATAGTCATGGACATTCAAAAAAGGAGGTGGTTTACCTGTAGAAGGATCCCTGGGATAGATATTTCCATCCACCCACAAATCTATATGCTTCATTCCTTGTGTTCGCAACCTGTTGGCTTCAATCTCATCTATCAATACTCGATGATGTATACTTCTCCAAGATGTGTAAGTCGGATCTAGCTGAATAGATAGCTTGTATTTACGTGTGCTTGCGCCTGTGTTATTTGAAGTAGTATTGCTAGACATTCTAGCAAATGAATCGAGCAAGAATCTCACAGTGATAGGAAGCAAGTGCAACAAAAGGAATGGTAAAAGAGAATAGTATATAGAAAGAAAACGCGGGAGCAAACAAATGCGAAGTTCGTACGAAAATCTCGAAAATACAAAATCTCTCGAGTTCCAAGACAATAAACGGCCGAAAAGGTGACCCCTGACCTGGATTAAAAGATGAGGGCAATTAATGGCCGACCTCTTCAATGAACCAAATATTCTCTCATTAATCACATCTGGACAACCAAATTTAGAGGTTTTATTCTTCCTAAACCTCAACTAATTAGCAACTTAATCACTTTCTTACAAGTGCCATTTTTGAAGCGTTTTTGGCCCTAATGCGTATAATGATGCCATGCACTACGAACATGACCTCCCCAATAGAAGAAGAGTGGGAAAGATGTGGGCTCATTTCCATGGGAAGATTTGACAAGGGGTCATCCTTTATTTAAATTTCTAACAAAACTATTAACATTTGGAAACTTATTGTGATGGTGGATGATGAGAATCCAAAAGCATTGATCTTGTTAACCCTTTTACGACACTCTACATAATGAACAGGACTCCCACCGCAGCAATACATGGCATGACTCCAGAGGAGAGGTATACTGGTAGGAAACCAGATATTTCTCATTTGAAAATTTTTGGTTGCATTGCCTATGTTCATGTGCCAGATGAGTTGAGATCCAAGTTGGATCCAAAAGCTGAGAAGTGCATCTTTATTGGTTACTCTCTGCAGCAAAAAGGGTATAGATACTATAACCCTTCTACTCGTAAGTTTACAGTGAGCAGAGATGTTGTTTTTTATGAGATGAGTAGCTGGTATAAACCAGTAAATGTGATTGATAATGTAGATGCACAAAATGGTAATGTTGCACAGAATTCACGGCAACAGTCACAAGATATTAGTGGATCTGGAGCGTCCTCTAGCAGTGGTTCACATTCTTCGCCATGGACATGCAGATTGAGATCAGGAGAATCTTCTCAAAGCAATGCAGATAGTGGTATGCAGGTATCGCGAAAAGGAAAAGAGAAGGTAGATCAGCCCATGTTTGATGTGAATGTAGGTCACTCTTATGTGGATGGTGAATCCAGTGGCTCAGAACAGAGCATTGATGATGAGTTGGGTATTCCTCCTATTGTTACACCTAGAGTAAGGAAGACCATGGATGTTTTGAGAGCACTTGGGAGTGAACCTACTTTGCGCAGGTCTACCAGAGCTAGGTATCCTGTGGATAGGCTGAAATATGATGGATTTACAGCCATTCACTATGCATACATGGTCAAAGTGATACAGGAACCAGAACCCACTTCTTTTGAGCAAGCCATGGGAAAAGAAAAATGAGAGAAAGCCATGGATAAAGAAATGGATGCCTTGGAAGCAAATGCTACATGGGAATTGGTACCTTTACCTAAAGATAAGAATGCAATTGGTTGTAAGTGGGTTTATAAGGTGAAACACAATGCAGATGGTTCTGTGAATAGATACAAGGCAAGATTAGTAGTCAAGGGGTATGCACAAACATATGGCATTGATTATGAAGAAACATTCAGTCCGGTTGCAAGGATGGCAACCGTAAGAGCAGTCATTGCTATGGTTGCATCAAAGGGATGGTCTTTACATTAGATGGATGTAAAGAATGCCTTCTTGCATGGTGATTTGCAAGAAGAGGTCTACATGGAGCAGCCACCAGGTTATGTACATGCTGTTCATCTTGAGTTTGTTTGCAGGTTGAAGAAAGCCTTGTATGGCTTGAAAAAAGCACCTAGAGCATGGTCTGACAAGATAGGACAGTATCTTGTCACTATTGACTTTCAGATTTCCAAGGCAGATTTCTCACTTTATGTGAGAAAAACAGAGAAAGGTATTATGCTGCTTGTCATTTATGTTGATGATTTGATTATCACAGGTGATAGTGATGAAGATATCCTTCATGTGAAAATGCTATTGAAGCAGAAGTTTGAGATGAAGGATTTGGGAGAGCTGTGTTATTTCTTGGGCATTGAGGTGATTAGATCACCAAGTGGGATATGGCTCTTGCAGAGGCAGTATGGATTGGACATGCTGTCCAAATATGGGATGACAGGCTGTAAGCCTATTTCAGTTCCTTTGGAGCAGAATGTGAAGCTGAGCGCAGATGCAGGTGAGCTTCTCGAAGACCCTACTATGTACAGACGCATAGTAGGAAGTTTGATTTATATGACTATTACCAGGCCAGATCTGAGCTATGCTGTTGGATTGGTAAGTCAGTTTATGCAAGCTCCAAGGCAACCGCATTTGGATGCGGCTAGACGCATACTCAGGTATGTGAAGTCCACATTGCAGTATGGACTATTTTATGAGACTGGGGTTCAGATACAGTTGCATGGATACACTGATGCTGATTGGACTGGTAGTATTTCTGATAGACGATCTACCAGTGGATATGTGTTCTCTTTAGGGAGTGCTGCAGTCACTTGGAGCAGCAAGAAACAACCTACAGTTGCCTTGTCGAGCATAGAGGCTGAGTACAAGGGCGCAGCAATGGCTACATGTGAGGTAGCTTGGTTGCGTAAGCTACTTTATGATATGCATCAGTGGAGCCCCGAGAGGAACACCAAGGAAAAAGGAATTCTCTTGCAAGAAAATCTATCTTGTAACATCAACAAGCTTGTTTATCATGTTTCATATGATCACAATGAAGAAAAGAACACCAGGCACAACAAATCTTCATGCAGCATCATGTAGACCTCCCACGGATTTGATAGAATCAACCATATTCTTCAACATCTTCACAAAATCCATCAATAGAACCAAAAAAAAGCAAAGGAATACACCATCTTAGAATGGAAATACATCACATAGTATTCATCTTCAATATCTTCATAGTCTTCTCTCTCAACCTCTCATATACAATCACTCTGTTTGAGTAGAATTGGCTATCTCTGACTCTCTCTCTCTCACACTCCATCAATAATACATCATATCCTCACTACAATCTCTCAAAAATCACCCTCAATAATCACTCTTAGGTCGTGGATACCCCTCCCAAGAGGTATGTCTGATATGAAGAGTCACCAGAGCCACTACAGTGTCTCTTCACAGCTCACTACTGTCACTTCACTCTAGTCTTCCCTTGAGTCTTCAGCAGCTACTTCTTCCACTTCTTTCAACTCTTTTGCACTTGTATTCACCTCTTTCCAAGGCTAGAAAACTTTCCCCAAAGTCACACATACATTCCACAGAACACTTACAGAAGCATACAGAACAGTCTACAGAACAGTACCAGAACAGCTACAGTACAGAACAGAACAGAAGCAGAACAGTCTACAGAAGACCTACAGAAGGTTACAGAAGGTCATCAAAACCACATAACTTATTCTCAAACCATTTCAAACTCTCACAAACCATTCAATAAACTTTCACAAGATCTCAATCTTCATCAATCAATACTCCTTCCCTCCTTACAGAAGACAATCAGAACAAAACAGACCAAAACAGAACAAAACAGAACAAAACAGAAGGTATACAGAACCATTCAGAACCTATCAGAACATCACAGAATCACCAACAAACATCATGAACTTCCAAAACACAATCAATATCATCCAAAACACTCTCAAACCACTTCCAAATCAATCAATCATCTCATAAAATCAACCATTCAGCTCTCAAAAACAACAAAAATCATCCAAAAAACAAGTCATTTCAACACTCAACAATCAGCCTATAGATGGGCCAGTTGTCATTTACTGTGACAACATGAGTAGTATACACTTGGCAAATAACCCAGTATATCATGCTAGAACAAAGAACATTGAGGTGCATTATCACTATGTGTGGGAGAGGGTTTTACTAGGTCTTATTGATCTAGTTTATGTGAGCACAGAGGATTAGGTAGCTGACATATTCATGAAGGCATTGGGCACAGAGAAGCTGCGTAAGTTCAGAGACCTGCTTGGTGTGCAGGAATTGGGATTGAGCTCGAGGGGGAGTGTTGAGATATTGAGCTCCACTCGTGATATGCCAGGGTGACCGTTGTGCATTTATGTCACCGACTTGTTAGTTGCAGATGCGGTTGGTACACCACCCATGAATAATAGCTAGATGATAGCTATCCTTATCTACTCTAGTTCGTAGTTTAGTTAGTATGCCACCTTAGTTAGTTGAGTTTGGTTTGAGACCCATATATAGGGTTCTTCTATTTCTTTGTATGAGAGTTATTTTTGGCTTACACAACTAAGAAGAGGAAAACTGTTTTCAGCCTCCACCCTTGTGTGTATTCCCCCATTGTGCAAGCAAGAAAGTTACAAGTGAGACTCCTTCCTTCTCTCCCACAATCTTGACACCCCCTACATGGTGACATGGACCGAGAGACTAGCTCATAGGCAGGCTAGTCAAGTTAAAGCTTGAAACTTTACATCTTTGGCAAGGGTTTTTACAAAGAAAATCCACTAAAGGAAAAAATAGAGATCCACTATTGGAAAAACATATGAAAGATATAATGAAAATTTCTTTAGAAGAATCTGTCAGATTTGTTGATGGTAGCAGAAGCATCTTCTTCTTCTTATTCATTCATGAAGTGCTCTTTTCTTGTGGAAACATTCACTGGCTGTATGGCTAGTCTTGCCACAGTAATGACATATAATCCAATCCTTGTTGTTGTGTGTTGAGTTCTCAACCACCACAGCCTTTTGTTTCATAAAAGCACCCTTGGTGTACAAGAGACTGTTTTTGGTGGTGTGTTCCTTTGCATCCTTGCTTTTAACTTTGCTTTCTCCATCAAATAGTGAGTGCTTAATATCTTTAAGTGAGAGACTTGGAACATTACTTAGGGTGGACACAAGATTCTCATATGGATCCTTATTTACACTTGCATGCAGTACGATTATTACTTCATCTTCATCAATATTCTTCTTAAGAGTTGCAAGCTAGGTGTTTAGGCTCTTCAACTTGTTAATGTGTATGGTCAGGGATGCACTATCTTTTATATCCAATTTATAAAACAGCATGAGTAATTTTACCTTTGAATTCTTTGCTTGGGTACCAAAGATCCTGTCAAGTTCCTCCTAATCAGTTCTAGCATCTCTGATGCAAGAGATATGATGTAGCACATCATCACTTAGTCCCAGGCAATGATGCATAGTGCCTTGTTATTCATCTTCTTCCAATCTTTGGTTTTTGGTGGAGCTACTGCAAGGATCCCTCTTTTTTAATATTCTTTCTCACCATCTGCATCACCTTCATCACCTTCAAAGAGATCCCAGAGGTCTTTCCTCATGAGGTGGTACATGGTCATTTCCTTCTAGGCATGGAAGCCTTCTCCATTGAACTTTGCTATTTGTTTGAGCTCTGCCATTTTTTTATCATCAAATCAGCGACCCAACAAAAGATTTATACTTCAATGTGTCAAGAGACACAAGATGATTAGTGTTTAACAACATTGCATGAGTATTAAAAAGAAACTATCTTGGAGCTCAATGTCAGATGTTGATTCTTACTCTTCTTCTTACTTGCTGATATAGTGTTATGCTTTGCTGGAAATTAAGTGCTTAGTATAAGACCAGAGTGATAGAGTCTTCAATGGACTGAGAGGAGTAATAAAATGAAAGGTTTTATGACCTTGAAAGTCAATGGCTATGGCTACCCATAGAGATGACAGTTAGGGTTTCTCATATTGTGATCAACAGAGAGAGTATTTTGGGGAACCCTCTTGGGTGAGGTTAGCCCACTCAGGGGGCTACCAAAGCCGTATGGTGGCAGCATAGATTGCACAGCATGGAGATGATAGTAGTTATACGACCAGCAAGGGCACAGTTCAAGACAGCGAGGAAGAATTTCGACAATGCCGGCTTTTGCAGTATGCAATGTTGATGTGTGAAGTGATTGGATGGTGCGCCTTGAGCATAGGGAAAGATCTCTAGAAGAAATCTTGTGGAGATATTGACCGTGGAGATAGATCTAGGTGCTACAAGTAGATAGGGTACTACTTTCCATGGCAGCCATGAAAGCTCCAATGTGAAGGTGAAGGTGAAGCTAGAGTAGGAAATGAAAACTCGAGTTGATACATACCAAGCTGGGCAGGAGTAAAAGGGAGCTAAAGAAGCAGAGTGAGGAGCTGATCATGCTCAGTTGAGTTGTGATACTATGATAAAATGTCAGATCTAAAGTATGACAGGAGCTATGGAGGTTGGAAGATAAAGACTAAATTCATATTGGCATGGACAATGAGTAGACAACTATTACACAAGTGAATTAGGTTCCAAGATGGAAGCTTTGACTCATAAAGAAAATCTTGTGTATTGGACTGACAATGATACTAACCGAAAGAGGAAATCATCATGATATTGTATTCATCATTATGAAAGTGATAGTCAAGTACAATGCTTTATAGAAGTTGGGTTGTTCTACTCTCCTCATCACTATGCATATGGGATTCAGGACATCTCTTCCTGGAGCATAAATCATTTGTCTATTTCTCAACATAAGCTCCAACCTCCAACCTTCATAGCCATGTGTGCGAGAAAAGAGAAGAGAAGAAGGAGAATAAGAATAAGAGAGGAGAAGAAGAGCTTCTCCATGGTCCCTCACTCTCATCCTCTCATACTCTCCCTCTCTCACACTCCCCCTCTCCCTCTCTCATGCACAAGAAGGAAGCAAGAGCAAGAACAAGAAGAGAGCTAGTTTGCACACACACCAAGAATGAGCTTATTCATTCACTTTTTGACTTTTATGCATGCCCTTCTTCCCTTGGTGACCCAACCCATTTTCATGACTGGCCACCAGCCTTGGTCCTCTTTTCCACTCTTCTCTTATTCTTTCCTATTCTCATGGCTCCTTTACATGTGCTTTTTTATTTACAACTTGCACAAGAGGGAGCTTGGCACTCTTTTACAAAGGGATAAAATGTGCTTTATTTCTTGTGTGCCTTGTTCTTGATTTTTAAAATTTCTTTCGCGATTCTTGGTCTTATTTTTCTAGTGGGCTTTCTTTTTATACTCCTTCTTAAGTCTTCTTTATGCCTTGTGTTGTTTTGCACCTTGTTCGTTCCGAGGTTAACAATGTAGCTAATGGTGGTGAATGAGGAGATTAGCACCAAAATATGTCTCAATGTTCCCTTACATTTGATTTAAAAAAATGATGCACAAGTGAACTTTATTACATTGAAAATGTGCCCCATAGATGTGGTATTGGGTTGTTAGTATGGATTTTTCATTGCTTTATATGGATTTTGTCTTAGGGATATCTCATTGATTTGCAATGAATCCATAATCATTTATATTTTCAGCTTATCACAGCCAAGAAACTTTAAAATAAGCTTAGAAAGAACTCTAAAATATTTGCATTGCACCTAAATAAAGAGGTATTATATTATCCCAATGAATCAACAAAGCTATTCTTAAGTATAAAGACTTATTTTAGATTATTATAGCTTTGCCTCCTAAGAGAGCAATTGATCGCCCCTATAGATTTGGAGTCTCACTCAAAACCAATGAATAATCCACCCTAGGTTGTCTAAATGGGAGCATGAGGAAGTTGCCAAGCAAATCAAAGAATTATTGGAGATGGGATTCATTGAGCCTAATTCTCTACCCTACACATCATCAGTCTTGTTGATCAAGAAGAAAGATGGTTCTTTTAAAATATGTATTGATGATAGACTCTACAAGATCATAGTAAAGAATAGGTATCCCATCCCTAGAGTAGGTGATCTAATGGATAAGCTTGAGGAGGAAAAGTATTTTATGAAGATAGACTTGAGATCAGGCTATCACTAGGTTTTTATGTGAGAGAGAGTGTGAGTGAGTGATGAAATTAAAATAGCATTTAGGACTAATTAAGTGCTCTACCATTTTTTGCTTATGCCATTTGTGTTGACTAATGTTCGAGCTACTTTCTAGAGCCATATGAATAAGATACTATAGACATTCCTCTTGAAATTCATATTGGTATTCTTTGATGATATTCTTATTTACAACAAATCATTGGAGAATCGTCTACTACATATGAAGAAGGGATTTTAAATATTGAGGTACCACATGTTGTTTGCTAAGAAGATCAAATGTTCTTTCATGCAGATAGAGGTAGAATACTAAGGACACATTGTCAATGCGAAGGAATCAAGATTAACTTTAAAAAGGTGCAATGTGTTGGAGATTGACCAATTTCTTTAAATACTACTTCCCTTCATGGATTTCTTGATTTGTCATCATTTTATTGTAGATTTATTAAGCATTTTACAACTATTTAGCTCCTTTGATTGATAGACTTAAGAAGGAAGCTTTCTTTTGGGATGTCATTGTTGATTAAAGCTTCAATAAATTGAAGGACTTACTCACTTCTACTCCTATTTTGGTTTGCCCAAAATTCTCAAAAGGAGTGTACCATTCAATGTGGTGGTAGTGGAAGAGGCATACATCATAGTTTTGTTAAAGGAGCATAGATTTATTGTGTCTGAAAGTCGCAATCTTACAGTAAAAGAGATGGCAATGAATATTTATGACCAAGAGATGTTGGCTATTCTTCATCCAATAAATAAATGGCACCATTATTTATATGGTAGTCGATTCACGGTTAAAAGTGATCATATGGTTCTTAAGTATTTCCTCCCCCAAGCAGCATAGATGGGTGGCTACACTATAGAACTATGATTTTGACATTATTTATGAGGGGCAAAGATCTATTAATGGAGCATATCTTTAAATTGCATGGATTACCATAGGTCATTGTTCATGACAAGCATACCAAATTCATGAGCAATTTATGGTAGGTGGCAATGGAAAATAAATTAACTCCATCTATAGCATAACATCCTCAAACTAATAGCCAAACAAAATGAGTTAATAATTGGTTTTGGAAACATCTCTTAGACATTTCTATCATAATGTACATCATGTGTGGGACTCATGGCTACATTTGGCTCAGTTTGCCTATAATAATTCTACCTATTCCAACATTGGTGTTTCTCTCTTTGAGGCCTTGTATGGCTATAAAGTGCCACTTCCTATAGTCCTATTCAATTAGAAGATTAATATGCAAGGCAAAGAAGAGTTGGATTGTATGCACACCCTTCTTTACTACTGCAAGTTAAATCTCAAGAAAGCCTTAGAGCAGATGAAGTTTCATGCTGATGAGAAGAGGTGTCCCATGGAGTTTCAAGAAGGAGAGTTAGTATTGATAAAAGTGCATAAGTCTTGGTACTCTACTTTGAAGGATGGCTTAAGCAACAAGCTTGCATGTAGGTTTTATGGAGGGCCATATAGGATTCTCAAGGGAACAAAGACTTGGCTTACTGTTTAGGACTTCCTCCCTCTGCGAAGATTCATAATGTCTTCCATATCAGCTAGCTAAATCCTTTTCTTGACAACCAAGTTGATTACACTTACCTCTTGCCTCTCTTCTCTCAATGGATCACATTTTTCCTAACTTCATGAAAATTTTCCAAGCCACAAGTTTGCAAGGAGATCAGGTCTTTTATCCCAATATCAATTGTTATGATGCCATCTTATGGCATTCTTCAAGCTTGAAATACTCTCTCAAATACATGAATGACTATCTTTGAGAGTTTATTGTGGTCTTTCAAGATTCCAGTGAGGATTTTTGCCCTCTGACCTCCTTAAGTATTCAATGACACTCAAAGCCTTTCACAAATGATTAAGTTATTTTTGTGAAAATCACACACATGCATTCTTCAAGAGGCTTATCACTTAGGAAGCCAGAGCATATGGATATGATCAATATGGCATTGAATTCCTCTCTTGAATGGTGACATTTGTGTTGGTGCTCAGTGAATGTGAGGATCCTCTCTAGTTATAGTGAATGTTGAAGAGCAAGTGGGAGGATTGTTGAGAGATGCCCTTGACCCAAAGCTTTTATCACTAGACAAGGAAAAAGAAGAAAGTGGGAGGATTGTTGAAAGATGCCCTTGCCCCAAAGCCTTTACCATTGCACAAGGCAAAAGAAGAAGCCAAGGCTGCAGAGAAGAAGAAAAAGATCTAGTTATTATGGTCACATGAGAGCTATAGTGGCCATGGACACTAGCTTGGGGAGCATCTCAAGTGAACAAGAGGACCCACCTGCAATCAGTGTAAACTATTGTATTGATGGCATGAGCAAGATCTTCATCAATAACAATGAACTTGTTTTCTCCATGATGTGGAGAAAAAAAATTTGGAGTGAGAGAGGATGGGGTATTATCAATGCTTGTAATTTCCAATGAATTCCCCCTAGTATCAAAGGACCTACCCATGGAGTACATCAATCCATGGCTTGAAGACGTCTAGGATGCAATTGTGGCTCTTGGGAATACCATTGACTTAGAGGAGCAGACTTCAATTGGCCCTTAAGAGTTCAAAGCAATGCAAGCTATTTTGATGGTAGGCTAGGTATCCCTCAAGATAAAGAGTGGCAAGCCTTGATGAGTCTTAGTCCTTGGAAAAATCCTTGAAGGTTACTATAAATGATGAGTAGAAAGTGTAACAATCATTCATCTAGAGATTTTGTTTCACTATGAAAGCTATTGTGAGCTAACTTATTAAAATGCAGGTTGTACTTGACGTCGATGAATTTGCAAGTTAGTAGAAGGGATAGGGAGCTTTCAAGAAGGATGCCTCAATAGTACACTACAATGATTGTATTCCAATTGGTGATATTATCATCATTCATGTTTCTTTCACCTTGGACACATAGACCCAACTCTCTTGTTTGAAGGCCGTGTCAAAGGTACTATATGCTTCCACCATCCCCTCAAATCCACATAAGATAAATCATGTGAAGAATGAGCTAGTAAAGCACATATTTGACACACACATATGTTGGAGGATGTTGCAAGTTGTGGTGTCAAAAGGGCCATAGAGGTGAGTGAGAGGGCCACGGAATGCTATGACTAGTTTGTTGCCCAAAACCAAAAACTAATGCCAAACGGCCCATGAAAGAATCAAGTACTTGAAGATAAAATAAAATTTGTACTACTTTCCAAAAATCACATGAGCCTTGAAAAAACAAACCTTGTAATCTACTTTTTTTTTTTTTGCACAATCTCTCTATGTTGTTAATATTTTTTATTTTTTATTTTTAAGATGAGCATAATATTAAAGTTTTTTACAAACTAAGGTTGTGTTAAGCTTGGTAACGATGTCAGTGAAGCAAACTGATGAGAAAAATATATTACAAAAATAATGTGAATAAATTTATTCCAAGTTCTTGGATGGCCTAGAATTACTCTAAAATGGCAGAAAAAAGCCACAAATGCCCCAGAAGGTCTACAAGCACCGCAACCTACCATAGTAGTGTCCTCCCAATATGCATATCATGGTAGGCCAAAGTACCTGAAGCCTCTTGGGGCATTTAATTTGGTATTTTTTGCATTTTAGAGAAGTTCTAGGTCATCTAAGCACTTGAACAACATTTTTTGAAACTCATTTTTGAAAATGTGCATGTACTTCGATGTTTGGATGCAACACACTTGGTTTGTTGAGTTGCCAAGGAGAAGATTAAACACATAATTTTAAAAATCTAAAACATTGATTAAGATTGGATAGAAACACATTAAGCAACTTTGCATAAGAGAATTCTCATCCTATTTAATCATAGTGTTTTTAATTAATGTTTCACTTCAATATACCAAATAGGATTCAATAACTACACCATCATAAGTAAGCAATATGAGCCATTTGATATTATAAAAAGCAAAGGTTTTTCATTACATGTCAAAGTATACAAAGTGCGTTGTGTTGTAGTGGGTACTACGAATATTCTAATCACTCTTTTGGCATTTCTAAATTTTCTCCCCTCTTAGCCTTCTGGCTAGTTGCATGTCTCTCTACACAATAGTGACATGCTTGGCACGAACTATGCATAAATATGCATTCTCAAAAGTTCCAACAATATGAGCTTATTAGGCTTTCTACATAGCCTCTAGTGCTAGTACTTGCATGCAAAATTGATTTCCATAGGGCTAAAGGATTTCCTTCACTTTGTGTGAAGGGCACTTTCCTTATCAACAACAATTCTTTGCTCTTTTGGTACTTGCATATTTCCTTAAGGACTTTCAAGTAAGAATCTTTTCTATGCTTTAGATTTTTCTCTCAAACTCGTCCGATTGGACCTCATTGTGCTTATCAGTTCTGCACTTGTTGGGGCTAAGGTTGGGGATGATCGATCAAGTTTAATTGTGGAGAAATGATAAGGGAGTGGGAGAAGAAAGTGCTCTAGGATGCTTGGTTTATATCTTGGGCATTGCATAGCGCCCTTATCACCTCAAATGTCTTTCAATTACAATTGATACTTGCCCCAGGCTTATTTATCCCACTAATGGGGCTATCAATATTTTTGTCCCCTTCCTCCCTATCTTCATCCTCACAACCATTTTTGACCTCACTATCATTATTTCTAAATTTCTCATTAGTAGAGGTATTGCCCTCGTTCATATATTCCTAATTGTTGTTATTGTCACCCTCCTCTTCCTATCTTGCTTCTTTATCTTCAAAAGTATCTTTGTGTTTATGAGCTATTTTCAAAGACTCCAAGGTTGATTGAGGGTGGGTCTCTAGACCTTTGGATTGATGAGGGGAGGGAGGACTGCTAGATGAGGAAGTTGTGATGGTGGAGCTGGTCTACTAGGCTCCTTTCCTAGCCATCATTGCATTGGTGAATACTTGGCCTTGGCATTTTTCTAATTGTGGATATTGTTGTGCATTTGCTTAGTGCAAGATATGAGGTTGATTAGAAGAGGAGAAGGGAGAATAAAGAGCAATGGAATTGTGAAACAAAGAATGAACTAAAGAAGAAGCTCTATTTACATGAAACTTATTGAAAAGTGTTTAGGGGATTTGCACATGGTTTCACATGCATGCCCATTTTGAACATTTCCTTCATCTTCTCATATACCATGATATATGTGTATTCACTGTAGATGTGTTTCGCTACCTTTCTTTGTTATGTGCTTGAATAACCTATTTGACAGTTTTGCCAATGCAGTAGCCTTGGCATTCTCCAATGTGATAGAGCAGTCGAAGGTGTATATGTAAAACCAATTCAACATTTCTACAAGGTAGCTAGTTTTGACACAACCACCTCCATAGATAGCTAGTCTTGACACAACTACCTCCATAGCAAGTGAATATTCGTACAAGGTAGGTAGTCTTGACATGACCACCTCCATAGCAATTGTTCTTAAGATATGCATCATGATACTAGTAATGGGTCTTCTCTATACCTTGGGTGCTCCACATTTCCAAAGGCCCATACTTCTCTAAAAAACATGATCAATGAATGTATAATATGCGCTACAAAAGTATGGGTCATTTAACATTAAAATCGAAATGCCAAATTATACCAATTAAAAAGAAAACATTAGTAAAGTAGAAAAAGTAGCATATAGTGGTTGATGTTGGTTTCTCCCCATGCATTAACAACTAGCTTTGTAAAATATTTGACTCTACGTTATGGAATTTAAAGTGTAGGGTTGTCCATTAACTGTTAGTAATGAATTATCAAATCAATGCATCCACTCTCATAAATAATGCATTAACCTACAATTACAACACAACTATAATAAATAAAAGAGTGAATCCAATACCAATTGTGGGCAATAAATCAAGAAAAAGTCAAGCTCCCACTGCCAAGTATATGCAGCAACAACAAACAAGATATGTAAGAGCAATTAGTAGTGAGGATGTAGACAACCGATACCAAGATTTATCACAACCTCAATGTGTTAGTAAACCATGCATACAATAGGCATAGACATCATGCATACAATAGGTCTCAGGAGGAATAAAAGAGAATTTCCAAATGCACAACTGACTAAGCAAGGGTCACAAAGCTCAATACATAGCCAATCAGTGTGTATACATCACTGGCATCACACTAACAAAGATAGGTGCCAAATCCAAAGCATAAATCAAATTAGCCCATTGAAGAGTAATTGCATCCAAAAAGCATGAAGAGAGCATGTACAGAACTCAATGAGTCCCACTATCTCAATGAAAGAAGCTAATTTTGATAAAGCCCAAAACTCAGCTTGAATGCAATATATCCAAGTAGCTCAAGTGACTCCTAGTAGAACAAAACCAAATGCCAACTGAGCAATATGAGCTCAATACATCATGTACATGACATTCAAAATCCAAGAGACATTAGTCAATACATTCAGCAGTATAAACCCTCAATAGGTCTCAATACTATAATAAGAAATGATCCATTAAATCATATAGCCAAAGCTCAAATACATGTAACCAAGCTCAGATCCAAAACCCAAAGAATTCCATAATCATATCCAAGGGCATACATGACTATGAAGTATCAATACATTGATGTGGGATACCTAAATCAAGTGTAGCATAAGAGGCCATAAACTTCCCTATCAAATAGCTTTCTTCCCAAACATTGTATAATAGTAAAACACTACAAACCTTGAGATATTTGAGCTCAAATGAAGCTAAATAGCACCTTACTACATTATCATAACTTCCTTGCATCATATTATAGTAGACCTGTCTACTACACCCAACAATGGTTGGTCAATGCCACATCCAATGAAGCTCAAACACTAGTTATTAGTGTCGAGAAAGTTGCTCAGTGATCATCCAAGTGTGTCAAGAGCAACAAAAATGAGTAGAAGGCTACCGAAAGGAGTGAACTATGCTATCCAGACTACTTGAAATGATGGTGCAAAAAAAGCTAACATACTTCCTTTGTATTAAGATTATCATGTGTTGATGATATATAAATGTTTCAAAAGCAATAGGACTTAGATATAACATTTAAGTATAGTATTATAGCATATAAACCTCTTTTAGTGCCATTAGAGCAAAATGTAAAGTTAAGGACTAGTGTTGAAAATAAGATAAAAGATCTTATTTTGTTTAGAAACATAGTAGAGAGTTTGACTTATATGGCTATCATAAGATCATACTTGAGCTATGCTATTGGACTTTGAAATAAGTTTATATAGATACTTAGAAAGTCTCATTTAGGTATAGTCAGCCATATATTGAGACATGTGAAGTCCATCTCACATTGTATTATAGACTTCTTAATAATACAGATAAAAATATACAAGTATTTGTGTACACAAATGTAGACTGGACTAGTACTATGTCTGATAGAATATCTGCCAGTGTGGGATCATACTTTCTCTCAGTAGTGTGGTAATTACTTGGAGTAGCAAAAGACAACACATGGCTTGTTTATCAAGTACAGAGACTTAAGTTTATAGATACTGTTATAACAACATTTACGATGATAGCTACAAAAGTTATTAGGTGATTTCAAAAAGATAGTCTTGTTATCACTCGTTGTGACAACATGGACAATATACAAGTGGTGCTAGAAACTCTTTTCCATGCTAAAGTAAAACACATTAAGATGTGTTGCTATTTTATGAGAGAAAGTACTTGTATATAGGCTCGACTCACCATATGCCAACATACAAGATTACGATGATAGCTACAAAAGCTATTAGGTGATTTCAAAAAGATAGTCTTGTTATCACTCGTTGTGACAACATGGACAATATACAAGTGGTGCTAGAAACTCTTTTCCATGCTAAAGTAAAACACATTAAGATGTGTTGCTATTTTATGAGAGAAAGTACTTGTATATAGGCTCGACTCACCATATGCCAACATACAAGATCAAATAACTAACATTTTTATAAATGCCTTGGATATAGAAAAACTTTGAAGATTTCAAAGCTTGCTTGGACTTGCAAAGATATAATTAAGCTTCAAGGTAAGCGTTGAAATGGCAATCTCAACACCTACAAATATTGACAATAAGATTGTCTGATTACATAGATCCGCACATCTAGACTTGGCACATTGGTGGTCATTATGATCTTCACGTAACTACTAACTCATCACTTATTGTATTCAGTTAGTTACACCTACCTACAATTAACATAGTTACAATGCCAATCAATTAATATAGTCAATTATAAACTATTTGACTTAGTAGACCGCTTTTCTTTATGGTGTATCTTATCTATACTTCGTGTATATTATATTGTGTAAGAAAAAAAGAAAGAAAGAACAATAAGAAAACATTTTGACCTCCATCTCTTTTCTTGTGTTTTTGAGAGAGCTTATTCTTGCATGTATCGTGTGTGTTCGATACAGCAACTCAAGCAAGTCTTCCCACCGTGCCATTTGTGACAAGCTTTTGAGCTAAAACATTGAGAGTTTTAAGCCTAGGATTTTGGTAATCAGCTATGCATATATCATTGTGTGGCGATTTCCCCTTCTTGCAGGCCATTGCAATCTCGACATTGGGGGGCGGGGGGGGGGGAGGGGAGAAGAAGAGAATGAAAGGGAGAGGAGAGGACAAACATCAGATAAATAAGATCATAGTAGAAAGGTTTATAGCAGGCATTTGGTTGCCCCCGGTAGAGCCAACACAAAGAACTCAGCATCTTTATGCCCTTACACTTGAGCAAGGTGATAATAAAAGAAACCTGCTGATTTAAACCCCTTAGAAAGAAAAGGAAGCAGCATTACATCTACAAGCAAAGCATGCATCGTCATAATTGTGTCTGGTATGTCACGTCAACCAGACTTAAACTGGATAGGCAACTTAATCTTCAGGTCATCCCCATCAGAAATTTTGAACTCTTGAGGCTCATGGTTGAGGTCACTGCTCTTAGGCTGGAGTTTTAACATTCCCTGCTGGATCACACTCTAAAAGCATGTTGATTTTATCGCAGATGCAAGCATCTTCCTCATAGTCCCGTACATACAATAGAAAAGAAACACCAGAACCAACTAATACATGAGAATTCGAGCGGCAATGCAGCAGAGACAAGACATATGACTGCAATTGTACGTTGCATATGTTGCACATATGACATGTGAAGATGCTTCTGCTGAGTAAAGAACAGGACAGATCAAAAGCAACTGAAACAGCAAATTTTTCATGGTAAGTTGGCAGAGACAAGATGTATGGCTGCAAACATGGAACATACAAGGCAAGCGTGCAGCGTGAAGATGCTACTACGATGAATCAGAAACAATCCAGATGCATACGACTACCATCCTGCAGGATATGAAAGAGACATGAAATGTTGAGATGCTGCTGCCACTAGATCATAAAAACAGGACGTTAGAAGTGATCAAACCAGCTACATTTACCTTTCAGCACCTTGAGAGTTGCTGATGTCATTTGATTTCCAGTGGTCCAAGGACCTCCGTAGGAGCAATCTCCTGCGTGGACCCCCAAGGCATTAAAAGCTTCTTTTTGATTTGAGAACCAAAAGGTGAGCTGGAACAGGGGCCACCCTTTCTGTAGGACTCCAGTTCGGCAACAAGGGAGATGAAAACATGAGAACTATGGATGGAGACAGGAAAAAGAAAGGATTCTGCTATTGTGGGTTCAATGGAATCTTCCATGAGAAACAATGTGAGCCTTCTGATGCAGCCAGCAATGCCACATCTGGGTTTATGTAAGTCCTAACCATGTGAGCTTCTGCAGCAGATTTTTTTTATGGGTGATGAGAAGAGCCAACGTTCATGACAAGCATGGACCATATCTACTTTCAATTAGGTAAAATTCTTTGTATAAAATCCCATCAGCAATAGGCACATGTGCTGCTTCCTTCCCGTTCTTGGAGGAAACCATCTGTCATAGACATGGCTCAACATTCCACTTACTTCCAAGCGTCTTCTTATGCTACACATATAATTACAAGATGAAGAGAGGTGTCTGTGGTATTGTGTCCTAAGAAGCCCTGTCACTACAACTTCCATATTGAGGTGATCAGCTTGATCAAGTTAATTGGCAGTCTCGTTTTTTTAAGCAACAGATTTGCTCGCACCATGAGAAGACTCCCATCTTCTTCTCATGCACATAAGGATGGAATCCACCTCAGTTCCAATGCCAAACAGACATCACACAAGGCTTCCCTACTCGTGATCTCATTCCAATTGCAATTTCTCTACTGGAGGAGCTTATTCCCTTCTCCATGGGATACCTCAGATGGTAGTGCATCTTGCGATGTGTGTGCTATGTTTTTGTGACCCTGGAAGTGTCGTGCAGGTCTTCGATATCTCAGCCATCAACCAAACAGAACAATTAAAGAAATAGAAATACTGAGAGTGTCTTGAAGGTCTTCAATATCTCAGTCATCAACCAAACAGGACAATAAAAGAAATAGAAATACTGAAAAAAAATTGAACAAGACAACGAAAAAGTGCCTGAAACTGCTGATACCAGAATAGCTCTCAAGTATAATAAAAAATAAACCATCTATTGTACACTTACAAGTCTTGTGCCACTTCCTTTTACTATGTCATGGTAATGTGTTAGCAAAAAAGGGAAGATGTCATGTGCAGGTTTTGGTGATTCTGACAGAACTTCCATGAGAACTGAAGGATTGAAAACCCGAGCCACTGGACAATCCAGAACCACACACAACCTGCTCTATGTCATTGAGCTCGAGCGTATATGGAATGGGACGGTCAGGAATCATGGGCAATGGCTGGTCCTCTTCCATAATTTTACGAACTTGATCTAATGTAGGCCTACAAGGTACCTGTGGGTGTGCACATAACAAGGCCAGAAGAGCAAACCTTTCTAGCACATCAGGGGGACCCAAGTTATCCATTGCAGGATCAAAGACATCCATTACTCGACCTTGCTTTACCAATGACCACGCCCAGTCGGTTATGAGCATAGGGCCACCTGACTCAGATGGAGCTATCAGGATCTTTCTTCCTGTCAACAGCTCCAGCAGAACAACACCAAAGCTGTATACATCACTCTTCTCAGTGAGTTGCCCGTACAACACATATTCTGGGGCAACATAGCCTTGAGTACCAGCAACCCTGGTTGTGACATGAGTTGCACCTTCAGGTGTGAATTTTGCTAGGCCAAAGTCTGCAACCCGGGCATTCCAATTGGCATCCAAAAGGATGTTGCTGGCCTTGATGTCTCTATGAATGATGGCAGGCTGCACCTCCTGATGTAGGTACGACAGACCTCTCACTATCCCTAGGGCAATAGTCTGCCTCCTGGGCCAATCAAGCTTGGTCTTCTTGACAAACAGATGATCATACAAGCTTCCATTAGGCATGTACTCATATACAATGATGCGCTGATGCCCTGCAAGATCGCTCTTGTCCACACAGCAGCCCTTCAAAGCCACAAGATTCCGATGCTTCACAGTGCTGATTACCTCCACCTCATGAAAAAATTCATCATCCCCTGCAGCAGATAAATTCTTGAACCTCTTCACTGCAACCTCTGTTCCATCAGGCAGTGTGCCCTTGTACACGTTGCCATAACCCCCACTGCCCACAAAGTTGACCCGGGAAAAATTATTAGTGGCTGCCTTGATCTCATCAATGGTAAACCATATAAGATTAGAATTGGCCTTTGCCATCTTCTCCTTGCTCGACTGTGCATCCCTTCTGTTCTTTGCGGATCTGCGCCTATGATACCAGATGTAGATGAACAAGGCCATGCCAAGTACAAGAAGAAGAGTAACTGCAGCTCCAACTCCACCATAAATGTATTTGGTATGGCTGGGCTCTGTACTGTTACTTAAATCTGCAATGTTGAACAGGCAAGCGGCAACATTACCGCGTGATGCATTAGGGGCTGTGGAGGCAGCATAAAGAGATAAAATGTCTTGGCACTTGTTAATGCTTCCATCAGAGCTTCCTGACAGGTAGGAAGCTGTAGACTGCACAACAATGATGTTGCAGGCAGAGCAAATGCTGAGTTCCTCCACTGAAGCACCAGCACACTGTTGCGAGATGCTGGATAAAACATCCTGGGGAACCACCCGGGTCAAATTCTGCACTGAAGTGATATTCCTGCAGGTGTCTGAGCCTTGAGCTATGGAGGAAGTGGTCAGATTGCATTGAGATCTGACATCAATACCAGGAGCACCCAAGGAGCTCAGCTGCTGGTCAAAAGCATCCCAGCAAGCCTCTGCAGAGACAGCGGGCACTAAAAAGAAGCCTGTTCGTGCAACATAGTCAACCAGTACGAAGTGCAGTCCCTGCACGAAGCTCGTGCAGCGAAAGGTCGAGTTACTGGAGCTCCGGACCTTGTTGCCTATATATTCGAGCTGTTCCAGAAGGGTATAGTTCAAGGGGCAGGATGTTGAGTTAACCTGAGAGTTGACTTGAGAGGCTATGGCCAAAATCAGAGTTAACAAGAAGAAGCAGGAACATGCAGACATTGAAGCAAGCTGTCATGAAGTATCCGAGAGGTCAATTAAGCAGGCTTTCATGAGTCAATGTTAAGAATGAGAAGCAAGGGCATGCATACATTGAAGCAGGCTATCATGAAGTATCTAAGAGGTCAATTAGGCAGCTTTCATGAAACGTCTGACAGGAGGCCATAAATTGTACAACAAATCTCCCAAGTGCATCGGCTCAGGCTTCTTGCAAAAGATTTGACTGATGATAACAATTCTATTAAGGGCATGACCCAGGAACAATACCTCCTGCAAGATGTGGATCTATGCACCGTAGAACAACCTCAGCTTCTCCTCAGTCACACCATCAAAACAGAGAAAGGTATTTCCCCTCTTAAAGCTTATGGTCAAAACCATGAAAAGAAAAGGGTCTCTTTTCTCCTGATGAGTTGATGGGCATGCTCAGAGTTCATTTTGAGCATGTCAATGCTGCTACTGTGATGTTTTCTTCTCGGGTAATTGATGTTGCTGGCCTACAGGTCGTACAAGATATAGACAGGAAACTCGTATTGCCCAGCCTCCTGCCCTACCTCTGCCTCTGCCGCTGCCCTTCCTGTTGCTGCTGCTTTTCCTGCTCTTGCTGTTCACACGGGAAGCCATGACCTATCTGTTGAGAGCTGTAAGCTTCTTAGAGGCTCTCATTTGAAAAGCCCAAAACCTGCTCTGCCCCTTCTTACAAAGGAGGAAAGAGGAGCTGGAAGATGAACAAGCTTTTTAGATGACTGTGGGCTGATTCATCATCATTACAGTCCACCTAGTGCACTTGCTGCAAACCTTTCTTACAAAAGAACAAAGCTCCATGAAAAACTAGTCCCAGGATCACCACCACAAGAATCACAAAAATCTCATAAACTCCAAAAGCTTCCTCTTGGCAACTTACAAGGCCCCAGCAACCATTGATTAAGAGGAAGAGAGGCCCTTGCTTCTCCTAAGAATACAAGGTGGCTTGAATATAGCCCTAGACTTATCTTCCTTTAAATTTCAAAGGTGTTAATATTCATAAGAACAATTCCCTAACTTGTCCACCTCTCCACTTAGCATACATTGGTTAGTATCTTAAGCATACCTCTCCACTTAGCATACATTGGTTAATATATTGTGCATGCGCATGACATAGACACTTCGCTTCATGCATTACATCATGAAAAGCATGTCACATCTGTACTTTTATTTAAATGCAACCACAAATTATATTAAACTCAAAAGTAGAATATTTACATCTTGCCTTAAGGACAAAGCTTGGGATTTGTTTTCCCAAATATGCACGTATTATATATCAACCTATCCTCATGGCCAGGTGCAAACAAGTGGCCTGTAACAATATGGGAGAAGAGAGGTGGCTTGTTGGGATGCCCTTGTCCACTATACTATGTATATCATTAAACAAAGTATTAAAATAGTTAAATGAAGAAGTAAGGGCTTTTTATTTTCTGATAGGTACTTGCTTTTCTATCACTCCTTAATGATAAATTGTCAAAATACCTAAAGAAATAAGTAGGAGATTGTTGATAACTTCAAATGTGCATCTTGTACTGCTTTTGGCTAGAAAAACTCTAGATTTTTATTGCTTTATTTAACATTGCAAAGGTACAATAAATAAAGACCCTCAACTTGCACCATGTCTTAGGCTGCGTTCAAACGAGCGGCGACAAAGATATATCAAAGGGGCATGCTTTTGATGTGGAATTCCCCAAATGGTTG
Organism: Lygodium microphyllum; assembly: GCF_053477565.2. Classification (NCBI taxonomy): domain Eukaryota; kingdom Viridiplantae; phylum Streptophyta; class Polypodiopsida; order Schizaeales; family Lygodiaceae; genus Lygodium; species Lygodium microphyllum. The sequence continues at coordinate 105,032,776 of NC_141153.1, forward strand.
AGACTTTCCTTCTCTTTTTGTCGGACCCACCCTCTTTCTACCGACACCCACCCTCGAAGAGATATATCAAAGGGGCATGCTTTTGACGTGGAATTCCCCAGATGGCTGAGACTTTCCTTCTCTTTTTGTCGGACCCACCCTCTTTCTACCGACACCCCCCTCCCCTCGAAGAGCCTTGGCACTAAGAAAAAATCTCTATTTACCTTCTTGTAATTCACTGTGCCTCCAACTTCAGTGTTCACACAAAGGAGGCGGAAGGTTGGTCATGGTTTGTAGTGCTACCACCTCCGTCTAAACCCAGCCTTAGGTTGGATTTACACAATGCAATGGAAGGAATAGCAAAATATCACCCATGCATTGGGCAAATGTTTTTTCAAAACCATTGAAAATATGCTCTAAGGGCTATTACCGTAAATGTCATGTGTGATTCATGGACCTACCAAACATACATTCAATGGTCAATTTTGGTTGCATCCTTGAAAAGCATGCATGCAAGGATCTCTTTACCATAATGATTTGTGGCTCATTGTATAAGCTTAAGCCACACTTTCTACATACATAGGCCTTTTCTCTCTCTCTCTTTGTTTCCTATACGCTATAAAAGGTTCCTAATAGAAACACATACCTAGGAAGCATGAGCTATCTATTGTAATCATTTGCAATAATCAATATTTTTTTGGTCAATTCTCCATATTGTTTTCTATCACTCCCTTACAAATTTGTTGTACTTTGTTGCGTTATCTTTTATTTTAAGTTGTACTCTTAGCACACATATGAAGCTTGATTGCATCTAATCCCCACCAGCCACAAAGACACAATATCTACGTTAACTTTATCTCACTTGAGTTAGGTTTTTTGTGTTTTTTAAAACCCTTGATGTTAAAGCATCATTGACCTGCTCACTTCAATTTTCAAGTATTGCACATGGCTGCCACCATTGACTTGCAAATTGTGTTTATATCTTATTGCTCTCCTTCTCCTGTAAGTTCCTAAGCTCTTCACAAAAGATATAGCTGGTGCGCAGATCGGTCGCAGAATGCTCACGTAGTGAATCCCAGAAGGTCCCCAAGAACAATGAACTCTACCTTTTTGCACAAAAAACCATGTAAAAGCATGCACGACAATAGGCAAGAGACAAATTGGGTTCAATCTCCCCCATGCCTTGTGTGAGCGCTTCACAAAGCATGTATTTTATGTATATTTCCAATCTTCATGCTCAATAATAGCTCAATTTACAAAAATATGACAAGCTTTTAGCTTTTGAGTTTGCTTTCTACAAAAATAGGAAAATAAAGCTAATGGACGGTGCCCATAGAGTCTGGCACGCCCAATCTCAATGTCCAAATAGAAATAACATATCCATGCCCATAGGCGCATACAAAATAATAATCAATACTCGATGTCTCAATAGACATAACAAAATATAGGCGTGGCGCTTATCAAAATATAGTCCAAATGTCGAATACCCACTAGACTCCAATGCTTTCCTCCGCCACTGCTGCTATCTCTACACATCAACTGAAGCATTCACAATCGTTAGTAAAATAATACAATTAAACCGACAAAAGTGAATACCTAGCAGTCTTCAGCTACATAAATAAATCAACTGGTTAGAAATAAATCCTAACCTTAATTTATTACGAGTGCGCACTCTAAACTCATAAACGTTTATTAATTTAATATGCATTTTGCGGAATCACCCGCTATGGAATCACCCATGTACACACTAAATTAATGAAACGCCCGAAAAGGACAGGCGTCCCCATCAACTTCTCGCACAAAGAATCCTCTTTGTGTATGAGCCCCAGTCATCTAAGTTTACGGAATCCACCGTAAAACCTCACGGAATCCACCGTGGCACGGAATCCACCGTGGAATATGCCTCCTGGCATCATACCCCCGGGGTGGGATAGCAATTGACCTCAATTGCTATTAGCTCAATGTGGAGCTAACAGAGTGGGGAAAGCATTTAAGTCTCTAGCGTGCATCCATTGTGCTTCCTCTACAGGATGGTTCTTAAATTTGACTAGATATCTAGAATACCTTCGGCCAGTTCTAGTGGTCATGTAGTCAGTGTCTATGATGGCT